>NW_021703768.1:133023754-133503441 GCF_005190385.1 Monodon monoceros
TGAGTGAGTGAGTGAGTGAGTGAGTGAGTGAGTGAGTGAGTGAGTGAGTGTGTGTGTGTGTGCGCGCGCGCGCGCGCATATGTTGAGCACAGAGAGAAAGGGCCGCCTAGGGATCAGGAACTCAGTATCCTCAACACTGCTGATCTCCCTTTCCACAGCCATATTCCTATCACCACATAACTGAAAGGCCAGTTTAACCTTCGCATTCTTACCCAAGCCCCAAAGCCAGCATCGATAAGAGATAAAGAGTTTCTAGAATACAAGGGGTCTGACATCTTTCCCAACACTTAGATCTCCTCCTTCTCTAGCACTCCAGTCTTCCTCCAAAGGAATCCCTTTCCATGACTTGTCCTTCCTTTCCTGGGAAGGGGGGCGGGGCGGCGGCCTTGGAAAAAGAAACCAAGCCTGATATAATGCAGTCATTATAGCCCCTTTGGCCCATCTAGACCTCTCTCCAGGGAGACTGATGCAAGAGGAGAAAACGTGGGGGCTGCCAGTTTCCTGCAAACCCGTAACCTCGGGGGTAAAAGAAGGAGGAAAAGGGGGCAGTGGGGCACATGGGAGCCATGGAGGGGACTGGAAGGGAGCCATAAGTACAGAAGTCATAAAGACCCATTTCTCCTTAAACTGGCTCAGGAAAGCCTGGCCCAGCTCCACCCACTCAATGATATCATTGTTTTCAACAAAAGCTGGTTTGAGAACCCGAAGGGAGACCCCCAGCGAGGCCTCACCAGTCCCTGGGAGATCAATCAAGTGCTCAGAATTGTAGATAAGGGGGGCAAGTCTATGTAAGGGTGCAAATTACAGAGATAACCAGGGTAAGGACAGACTTCGCTTCTGCCAGGACTTTTAGGGTCACGGAAAGAGTATAGGATGCTACTTGTCACATAGATTTTATCAGTGGATTCCCCACCACCAGAGTTGATGACTGGAGATTATTACCTTCAACTAATGAGAAAACTAAAGATCTGAGAAGTGGCTTATCCGAGGTCCCACCACAAACTAAGGACAAACACGGGGACTTGTACGACTGTCCTGCTACTTACTCAAGCCCGGAACCTCAGATTGGCCTTTGAATCCATCCCCTTCCTCAGCTCATATCCAATCCATCTCCCAGTCTCCATGATTCCACCCTATAAGTATCTCTGGAATCTGTCCCCTTCTCTCCATATCTGCAACCACTTCCCTATATTAGATCACCATAATTACCCCCTCAGATTAAAATAAAGCTTTAGAATGGGTCTTATTACTATCGCCAGTCTTGCCCGTTCCAATCCATCCTCCACACTGTAGTCTAAGTAATTTTTCTCACATGCACTTTGGATGCTGTCACCATCTGGCTTTTAAAATTTCTTCATCGGCTCCCCATTGTCCTCAAGATACACACCCAATCCTTTTAAGGAGCCTACAAGGCCCTTCGAGGACTCGCCCCTGCTTACCTGGACAACCTCTTCTCTCACCGTTTCCTTCCTCCCTCTTGCTCTCTGCTGTAACCACAAAGAACATCTTTTCATCATCAACAAAGGCCTTAGAGCCTTTGTTCCTGCTACTTGCCCTGCGTGGAACCCATCCCCCTCATATAAGCCACAACTCTACCACCACCCTACTTCTCCTTTTACTTCGCTTCCTCCTAGAAGCCTTCGCAGGCCCTCAATCCAGGGTAGGTTCCCCTTCCCCATGCTCCCATGGTACCTTCTACTTCCCCCAACATAGCCTGTCCCACACTGCTCAGTAATGGTTGGATTATCTCTCTCCTCCACTAAGCTCTAAGCCCCATGATGGCAAGCTGTGTTTGCTTGCCGTTACTCTTCCAGGAATACCCAGGACCTAGCCCAATGCCAGCCACCAAGCTGGCACGCACAATATTTGCTAAATGAAGGAAGAAAAGGTAAGAGAGAAAGGAAGTTAAGAATTCCCAATGAGTAACCCAGAGCTCAAGCCATGGAGACTCAATACACTGGAGACTCTTGTCAGAAAAACCACGGGTTCTCTGACCCAATACCTACTCCCAGTTGAGTTTGAGCAAGACCTGCAACTTGCTCCAGGGTGCCCAAAAGCCTATTCATTTAGCATCCAAGGTATCAGCCAAAGGTCTGTGTATGTCACTGAGTTCTAAATAGAGAAAGAGTAAAGGTTACATTCTTAAAATCAGAGTATCTCCTGGGCAAAATGTAAACGTGGCTTCATTCTCAGGACAGAACCAGTCCAGAGGCCTCAGAACTGGCCTCCTCCTATAGACATTTCCCCGGGGATAATCATGCTCCATGTCCTAAGCACAAAGGTTGGAGAGTAGAAATCCAGCTTCCAGGGAGTCTGGACGAAGAGCCTAGGCACATCCTTGAAGATGAAAACAGAGGTCTGGAAGGTGGGACTTTCAGCACATCTCCCAAGTCCTAGTGTAGATCCATCCCGCCCACCAGACCCTGCTTCTCAGGAGACTCCCCCAACTATCCGAGTTATGAAGAAGCCATCTTTGCCTTGGGCTCAGCCCCTTGCAGTCCATGGCTCCATCCGCCAGGTACACCTCCACCCACTGGGCTCAACCCAAATTTCCCTTCGACGGCGAGGGGTTGGGGAAGAACTTCTTCTCATCCGAGGTGCAGAAAACACAGCTCAGCTTTAAATTGCACCTCAAGCCTCTTTCCTAAAAATACCCCATCTACCTCTCTGACAATATGGTTTTACCAGAGGCAAGAGAAAGCCCAACTCAAAGTCAAAAATAAGAGAACAAAAAATTTGAACTCTAAGCCACTCAAATCCTCAGGTAGCCCAGCTGTGGAAGGGAAAGAAACCCCTTTCCCACTGCCACATACCACTCTTCTGAATTATAATGATTTGGCTAGCTGGAATACTGAATTCCTAAGAGCTTATTAGCACTCCAGTTTTGGTTCCCCTAGATCCAGACCAAATATTTATATATTAATTTCTCAGTCTGAATTCCTTTCTCATTCTTCCACTCATCTCTCTTCCCTCCCTCATCCGAAGCCTCCCCTCCTTGCTCCCACAAGACAGAGCTCCAAGGTACCCTCCTGAGGGAAGTTTTCTCTAACCCCCAGTGAGAAACTCCCCCTTCCTTATCGCCCACTCAGCACTTTACTTTTAACGGTATTAAGTAAATTTGTAACCAACCTCGGATTATGCTGTTTGAGCGTTTTCTCTCCCATAGAGAGTAAACGGCCAGAGGGCAAGGATATGGTCTTTGCACCTGCTCCCTACAGCACCAAGCATAGGACTTTACACACAGGTGCTCAATCAATATTTGCTGAAATCAATACTACAAAGCTACAGTAATCAAAATAGCATGGTGTTGGCACAAAACAGACATATGGATCAATGGAACAGAACAGAGAGCCCAGAAATAAACCCACACACCTACGGTTAATTAATCTTCGACAAAGGAGGCAAGAATATACAATGGGAAAAAGACGGTCTCTTCAGCAAGTGGTGTTGGGAAACTTGGAGAGCCACATGCAAACCAATGAAGTTATAACACACTCTCTCACCATACACAATAATAAACTCAAAATGGCTTAAAGACTTAAACATGAGACCTGACACTATAAACTCCTACAAGAGAACATAGGCAAAACATTCTCTGACATAAATTGTACCAATGTTTTCTTAGGTCAGTCTCCCAAGGCAATAGAAATTAAAAGCAAAAATAAACAAATAGGACCTAATCAAACTTACAAGCTTTTGCACAGCAAAGGAAACCATAAACAAAATGAAAAGACAACCTTCAAAATGGGAGAAAATATTTGCAAATGATGCAACTGACAAGGGCTTAATTTCCAAAATATACAAACAGCTCATACAACGCAACAACAAAAAAAACAAACAACCCTATCCAAAAATGCACAGAAGACCTAAACAGACATTTCTCCTAAGAAGACATACAGATGGCCAACAGGCACATGAAAAGACGCTCAACATCACTAATTATTAGAGAAATGCAAATCAAAACTACAAGGAGGTATCACCTCACACCAGTCAGAATGGCCATCATTAAAAAGTCTACAAATAACAAATGCTGGAGAGAATGTGAAAAAAAGGGAACCCTCCTACACTGTTGGTAGGAATATAAGTTGGTGCAGCCACTGTGGAAAACAGTATGGAGGTTCTTCAGAAAACTAAAAATAGAATTACCCTATGATCCAGCAATTCCATTCCTGGGCATATATCCAGACAAAACTATAATTCAGAAAGATACATGCATCCCTATGTTCATAGTAGCGCTATTCACAATAGCCAAGACATGGAAACAACCTAAATGTCCACTGATAGATGAATGGATAAAGAAGATGTGGTACACACTGCTATTTTTAAAATAGATAGCCAACAAGGGCCTACTGTAAAAAAAAATTTTTAAAAAATTTAAAAAGAACTATATATGTCAGTAAATGTTAATAACATAAAAAAAGATGTGGCATACACACACACACACACACACACACAATGGAATACTACTCAGCCATAAAAAAGAACAAAATAATGCCATTTGCAGCAACATGGGTGCAACTAGAGATTATCATACTAAGTGAAGCAAGTCAGAAAGACAAAGACAAATATCATATCACTTATACGTAGAATCTAAAATATGACACAAATGAACCTATCTATGAAACAGAAACAGAATCACAGACATAGAGAACAGACTGGTGGCTGCCAAGGGGAGGGGGGTCGGGGGAGGGATGGAGTGGGAGGTTGGGGTTAGCAGATGTAAGCTTTTATAGAATGGATAAACAACAAGGTCCTACTGTATAGCACAGAGAACTATATTCAATATCCTATAATAAGTCACAATGGGAAGGAATATTAAAAAAAAGAATGCATATATGTATAACTGAATCACTTTGCTGTACAGCAGTAATTAATACAACACTGTAAATCAACTATACTTCAATTTTTTAAAAAATCTGCTGAAATCAAACTTGTAGAGTGGAGTCAAGTTAGCTCTGGTTTATAAGGCAGGAGATCCATCAACTGATGAACAGATAAACACAATGTGGTACATCTATACAATGGAATACTATAAAGCAATAAAAAGTAATGAGGTACAGATGCATGCGATACAACTTGGATAAAACTCAAAAACATTACACAGTGAAAGAAACCAGTCACAAAAAAAACAATATTGTATAATCCCATTTATATGAAATACCCAGAATAAGCAAATCTATAGTGACAGATAGCAGATTAATGGTTGCCTAGAGCTGATGGCGTTGGGGGAACGTTGTGGGTAACCGGTCATATTAGTTTGCTAAGGCTGCCTTAACAAAGTGCCACAAACTGAGAGGTTTAAAAAACAGGAAATTACTGTCTCACAATTCTAAAAGTTAAGCCTAAGATTAAGGTGTTGGCAGGGCCATGCTCCCTTTGAAGGTACTAGGGAAGGATCTGTTCCAGGCCTCTCTCCTAGCTTCTGGCATTTCCTTGGCTTGTGGCCACATAACTCTAATCTTCACATGGCATTCTCCCTCTGTGCGTGTCTGTGTCCAAATTTCCCCTATTTATAAGGACACCAGTCATATTGGATTAGGTGCAATCCTACTCCAGGGTGACCTCATCCCAACTAAGTACATCCACAATGACTATCTCCAAATAAGGACACTTTGAGGTATCAATACAAGGGGTTAGGACTTTGACATATGAATTTGTGTGTGGGGGGGGGGACATATTCAATCCATAACACTGCTAATGGCTTCTTTTTGGGGTTATGAAAATGTTCAAAAATTAGAATATGATGATGGTGGCACAACTCTGTAAATATACTAAAAAACATTGAATGGCATATTTATATAAATGGATCAGCTGTATGGTATGTAAGTTACATCTCAATAAAGCTGTTAAAAAAAAAAAGCGGGAGAGTTGGGTTTAAAGATTCTGCCCAAGCTCAATAACCAACCCATTGGTGAGAGTGTGTGAAACAAATTCTCTCAACACAGGTGGTGGATTTAACTTACAGAGAAGCCAAAGGCAAAGTGCCTTTATCTACCTGTTCTGTGTAAATTCCCTGTGACCCAATGATTCACATCTAGGAGGTGATTCTCTAGAAGTACCTCTCAAAGAACATGAAGGTGTCCACTCCAGCACTATTTGTAAAAATGAAAAAAAAAAAAAAAGAAAAGAAAAAAAATAGTTTGAATGCCCATCAATATGGGGTGATTAAATTGATCATGACATCTTGATTATTACTGAATCTGAGTGATGGGTATAAGGGATTCATTATATCATTCTCTCTACTTCTATGTGCATTTGATAATTTTTCATTATACGAAGTTCTAAAAGTTAATTATGGCATATGCATACAATGTACCATCATATAGCCGTATGATCTCAAAAATTTACATGGAAATGTATCCAAAATATACTCCCATACTGTGCTGTATGAACGTAAAATGGTATAGCCTTTGGCAAGGAATCTGTGGAATGGGAGGTACGATTTGTCAAAATTTAAAACATTTTAGACATATATGCTATATGACCTTGCAACTCTATTGCTAGGGATTAATCCTACAGAAATACTTACAAATGTACTCAAAGATTATGTATAAACCTATTACTGCAGCATTATTTGTAATAGCAAGAAATTAGAAAACTGTCTATTAATAGGCAAATTTTTAAATTCCGGTTCATCCATTCAGTGGCATCCTATGTCATGATTAAGAAGAATGAAGTAGGTCTATAAATATGCTAATGTGGAAAGATATTGAAGAGAAATAATAAAAAAGCAAATTATAGAATGGTACATAAAGTATGATCTCATTTATTTTAAAACTCTATTACTTATATAATTTTTTGCTAGAATTTTATTATCAAAGTTTCAAACACTCCAAAAAGTTCTTCTGTAAATTTTTAAGAATAATTAATGATTGCCCATGTTATATTTCCAAATGAAAAAAAAATAGGTAATAAAACTTAGGATATAGTATAACCCCATTTGGATAAACTTACATGGAAATTTATACAGGGTTAAAATAAAAATCCATATGCAACAGTATGTTCAGGGTAAATGTTCACTCACTGGATGCCAGCTATCGTTGTTATCTTAAGGTAAACAGCCTGATGGTCAAGGGTTCCTCAAACTCAAGAATCAACTCTCGACTTCCTCCAAGTACACAGCTTCCCTTCGCTCTGACAAGGGTCCATCTAAGGCCAACAGGGCAGCTGACAGCTTCCTCCCATTCATTCTACCCTGTGCTCCTGCTGAAGGGCCGCCAGGAGAAATAAGCTTGAGACAAAAGAAAACCATGGACATCCTTCCTGGCTACACAGGCAGCCCTGGCTGCGGGTCCCTGAAAGGAGATAGAGCCGGAACTGGTGAACTAATCCCGACCTCCTTATCAGACAGCTCAGAACCTTGCCAAGGGAGTGCCCGGGCACTGATTCTGCAGGCAGAGACAAGAGGTACAGTTTGGCCGCCTGGAGAACCCTGCACAGCTGTATTCTCGAGATACAGTTAGGTCAAACTGGGCACGGCAGGGGAGCAGAATTGAGTTTCCTCCCAGGGGCAATGGGTTTTAAGGTCATCTTCCTAATTACATTTGGAAACCAGCTCAGGGGAATTCCCTCTTACTTCATTCTTAAATGTTTTTCCCATCCTGCAAAATACAAATAATAGCAACTATTTATTGGGCTCTCACAGTGCACCAGGCACAGTGTCCTTTAAGAGAACTGTGTTATTGAATATCACATGACACCCGATGAGGTGGCCACTATTATGAGCCCCATGATGTGGATGAGGAAACTGAGACTTGCATAGGTAAGCAACTTGCCAAAGCTTACACCTCCAGGAGGTGCAAGGAGCCAGCCTGACTCCTATGTGCCTGGATTGCAGCACTACAGTCCACTGAAATCCAAATTCTAACCTAGGCCTAGGGAAGGCAGGAGGAAAGGGAAGAAGTAGGGCAGAATAACAGAGAAGTAACACCAGTGTTCATCGAAGAAGAGCATACCAAGTAAGGACAGGGCATCCAAGAGGCAGTATGAGGCCACAGCTAAGACCCCGGGCTTGGAGTGCCCTTCCCACCCAGATGTCCTTGAACAAGTCACACGGCTCCATGCCTCAGGGTCCCCATCTGCCAAACAGGACTAACACAGGTACCTACACCTCACAGGGTTACTGGGATGATTCAATTAGAGATTGCACAACAGAGCCTGCTACATAGGCATCTCCTATGTTGTAGCTATTACTACGGCTGACGATATCATTCTTCCTATCTGACCATCATTCCTCAGCCAGAAGCTGCCTGAAGGCAGACTGTGCCATCAGACAACACGAGCTGGAACTTAGGAAATGCTGATGAACGGTAACCACACATGCTATGTCTCAATATGTTTTTCTCTTGCCACTCTTACTTGAAGACAGTCACAGGGGCCACATGCAATGCTTTGCGTCACCAAGACACTTTAGAAAACATCCGTTCTTGACTCTGCATTAATGAAACTTAGCATGTATTGAAAACCAGCTTATTTACGTGCCACGAGTGATACTACGCACAGCGTAATACATTATCGCTGGGACTTCCCTGGTGGTGCGGTGGTTAAGACTCCGCGCTCCCAATGCAGGGAGCCTAGGTTCGATCCCTGGTCAGGGAACTAGATCCCACGTGCATGCCACAACTAAGAGTTCACATGCCACAACTAAGAAGCCCCTGTGCCTCAACTAAGGAGCTGGTGAGCCACAACTAAGGGGCCCACCTGCTGCAACTAAGACCCAGCCCAACCAAATAAGTAAATAAATAAATATATTTTTTTAAATACATTATTGCTAAGGCTCACAAACCTGGTGTATTTGTTTCCTGTGCCTGATGTGTAACAAATTACCACAAACTACGTGGCTCAAAACAACAGAAAGCTATTCTTTCACGGTTCTGGAGGTCAAGAGAGTGAAGTTAAGGTGGTAGCAAGGCTGCACTCAGTCTAAGAGATTCCATTCCTGGCCTCTCCCAGCTTCCAGTGGCTGCCTGTATTCCTCGGCTTGTGGCTACATTACTCTCATCTCTGTGGTCACACTGCCTTCTCCTCTTCTGTCTGTCAGCAAATCTCCCTCTGCCTTCCTCTTACAGATATACTTGTGATTGAATTTACAGCCCACCTGGAAAATCCAGAATTATCTCCCCTTCTCAAAATCCTTAATATAGTCACACTTACAAAAAAGATTCTTTTTTGCCACGTAAGACAGCATAGTCTCAGGTTCCAGGAATTAGAATGTGGGTCTCTGGGAGGGTGGGGAACATTTTTCAGCCTACCTCATCCCGCAATGAAGTTATTTTCTATTTTCTATGCAGGACATAGAGTATAGTAAGAAACAGACAGACCTGAGTGTGACTCCTGGATCTGCCTGACATTGAGTGAATTACTCAAATTCCTCACACTTGAGTCTCCCCATTTATAAAATATGAATAATAATAATATCTTCTAAAAAGAGCTGCCATGCGGATTAAATAAGGTGGCATGTGAAGTGCCTCTGCACAGTGCCTAGCTCTCAGTAAATGCTCACTAAGGAGTGAGCGTTATCGTGAACACAAATGAATAAACAACATTCAGAAGGCAAGTGACTTGCTGAAGGCCACCTAACCAGAAAGTGTCAGTGCCTGGAACTGAATCTGGGTCTCTCTGGCACCAAAGCCCGAGCATGTTCTACCCTATGGATTAGGCATTTCGGGCTTATGTGCTCACAACCTTAAGAGTCAACACATCTAGGTTATTTCAATTGTGGATGCTACTTCATACTCTCTTCCGGCTACTGTACAGCTGCATCCCTTCAGATCACCACTTCTAGTTACTGAGACTGAGTTTACACAGTCTACCCTAAGAAAGCAATATCATGTTTCCAATGATTTAGAAATACTGGAGACCCTGCTTATGCAGGGGTGCGGTTAAGAGTTTGGCTTGTACAAAATCACATCAGATTGGCTGGCAATCCATTTGGTCTGCAACTCCAGGGGTTCTGGACAATATGGGAATTATAACCGAAATCAATCTCCATCTACAAAGCTACAATTGGAAACTGCATTTCAAACAGGACCATGAGGTCTCTCTGGGGCAAGGTGCCTAGCCCCAGCACTTAGAATTTAAATCCACGTAGGCATTCGCTGCCTCAGAGTCAACGCAGCAGGGTTAATTCCAGTTCCTGATACTTCAAAAAAATGTTTGAAGAAAATTTCAGACACTCACAGGGAGCTCTCTTCAAGTTCTCATGTCCCCACCCATCCATCCAACCGTTTCCTCGGCACCGGTCTCCTCGGGTTATACAACATCGGCTGCGGGGAATGGGGAGCCCAGCTGTGTGCAGAGTTTGGAAAAAACATTCTGAATACTTTAGCTCTGCCAAATACTTGGTTAAAGAACGATATCCTCTAATTTCTTAAGCCATGTGTATTTTAAGTGAAATGTAATCCATATGTCTGTGACTCATTTAAATGCACTTCAGTGAAGCATGGTTCACCAAGAGCGCTGGGATATGTCTAAGCCTTTCTTAAGCTTCTCTTTGATCCAGGAAATTGAATTCTGCCAACGACAAATGAAGCTCCTGACAAGAGAGGGTCTAAGAGAGCTGTCCTTTATCCTAGATAAGATGTTAAAATCTATTCCTCACCCAGGAGGAAGCCGGGGAGAACTCCACAGCCTGGGTGATATGCAGAGTTTTGCTCCAGATCAGCTACGCATTTCCACCAGGCCTCCTTGGAAGAGACGTGCAGCAGCAAGCGGTGGTAACTAACCTACCCCGTCTATTGCTGAAAACACTCCTCTTCTGCCTATTTCTCCCCTTCTTGGGTCCTCCAGTATTAGACAACTCAAATAGGGATGAAGGGGGAAAAGCCCAGGAGCTAGATCACTCCATTAGCAGTGAATGTTAATTTTCCAGGACAATTAATTTTGTTGCTTGATTTCCAAGACAACAAAAGCAGTCTCCATCCCTAAGATATCTCTGAGGGACTGGTAAGAAGTTAGAGATATGAAGTGAGATGAAAGTCGGAAGTAGTGGTAGGTACAATAATCAGTAAACCTCCAAATGCCTAAATTCTGCCTTGACCATTACTATTCCCCATGAGGTCTGGAGGTAGATATGCACACAAAAGAAAACAAATATCCATTCTTATTAGCTAGCCTTATACAAACAGGATTTCTCTTTCGCTGAGCTGGAGCACAATGAATGGGGTGAGACCAAAGGACATCTCTCCTTTTCCCAAGCCAAAACCTAAATCGGGCCTCATTTGGACTCAAGGAAGGAAGTCTACTGAAGAGATGAGAGTTGCAGAATGTGCTTCAGAGGCTAGCAGAGAGAAGTATATAGATGGCCAAAGATCCTCTGGGCACAGCGCCCACTGGCTGAGCTGCTCATTTGCTTTTGAAGGTGATCTTGTAATGTAGTAATTGAGCCAGTGAGCATCCTGCAAGCAGGTTCAACAGTTCAGTGTGCCCTCTTCTTGGGAGAAAGTGGAGAAGGGAGAGAGCCAGGGCCTACATCTCCCTGGAGGCGACCAACTCCCCAGATGCCTACAGCTAAGGAAGATTCCATTTGATTTCAGCAAACAAACTGTTGTCCAATAGGGTTTCTGGATTGATGAGGCAGTCCTCAGAGCCTGGGGGAAATTACGTGGAGAAAAAAATATTATGGATTTATACCTCAAAATTGTGGGTTGTGGAAATAGCAGCCTATAATTTCTTCCCTGTAATTTCCCTTCTCGTGCTTATGTTGCCTAAACGGTGGGTCCTGAGCTATCAGTTCATCCCCAACTTCAAGGTCTGTGGTTTTGGGGGTATTTGCCTTTATCCCACTGCCCCCTATTTCCAGGAATGTCTACAGAACTGGAGAGTAAATGCCCTGAGGCAGGGACCTCTTTTCCATTTTCCACTTATGTGGTATCCTTTCAATAGGTAGCACAGGAAAGGCTTTTAGAACCCAACTGGGACAAAACCCTCATTCGACAGATGAGAAAGTTGAGGCCCAGGAGGGCCAACTGGCTTGTTGACCAATTCCACATTGTCTGTCTCTGAGCTCAGTACTCTCTCCACTGTACCACACAGCCCTAATCACAAGTCAGGTTCTCCTAACAACAGCTATGTACCAACAGTGGCAAATGATGGATAGATGTGAGTAAATGTAAGACTAGGGAACATATCAGAGCAGAGTACTACCTTCATCACATACAGGTGAGTCCACAAAAACACGTGTGGGGCAACATGTAGAGTATAATCTCATTTCTGCTCCTCCCTCAGCACAAAAACAGCAGCCTGGTGTGCTTCTGTGTGATTGTGCCAACGAGTATCTACGTGCGTGCTCTCACACGCAGAGAAAAGGTCCATGGCAGGCTCACCAACTGTTCACAGTGGACTCTCCTTGTGGGTGGGAGACCTTCATTCTTTCACTCATTATATTCTGGTATTGCTACATGTTTTACAATGAGCACGTACTGCTTTTGCAATTTAAAAAAGCACAAGCTAGAAAAAAATAGTGGCTGCCATTTACTGGGTATGGAGTACAAACCAGGCACTATGCTGACCCCCTGACAGGCACCATCTCATTTCATCCTCCCAGCGGCTCTATGGAGTGGGACTCTTATTATACCCCAGATAGGGAAACTGAGGCTTGAAGAGGACGTACGGTTAGTAAGTGGCGAGTCAGGATCTGAACCAGGACCCTCCAACATGAAAGCCGCATTGAGGTTAGCCCTACGATGTCACTCTATTCCACCTGCACTCAACAGAGAAGAGAGTGTGTGTCCCCCATGGGAATGTCATCCGTTTATCCCGTGTTGCTTCACAGCAGAAAAAGGCTGCCAGCTGCTGTGCTATGGAACTAAGGCACCTTGGGGTGTCTGTTGCCTGAGCTGAAGGTCCATTTGCTGTGCCCCTCTCTCCTGGCCTAACCCCCATGTTCCTCCATCCTCACTATTCTTGGCTATCTCTCCATGTGTGAATTCCATTAGAGGCCTGCTCACTGCTATTTCGGGCCATGCATTAGCACATGGGCTTTGATTAGACGAGAGAAGGCCAGACACTTCAGGATGATGAAAAAGAAATTAGAAATGTCCTCTCCCTCCCCTCAGAGTCCCAGAAGCCCTTGTCCACAGCTCCTAGGAGGCCTGAGAATCCAATATATGAGGAGACGTACGTGGGGGCAGGGGGAGGGAATGGAAACCCTCATAACCTATTAGGACCTTTGAACCTGGCTGTTCTTGCTCCTTGGAACTGTCATCTCCCCGCTGTCCACGTGGCTCACTTCCTCACCTCCTTCAGGTCTGGACTCAAATATCAATTCACCACCAAGGCCTGCTCTGGCCACCGTTCCCAGCACCTCCCTCCTGAACCCCTGCTCTCCAGAGCCCTTATGTTCCTTTTGTTTCTGCCACAGCAGTTGTCACTGGACATGCTACACATTCACTTGTGTATTTATTGTTCCCCTCCACTGAAATATAAGATCCAGGAAGGCAGAACTGTTTTATTCACAACTATATCTGCAGTACCTGCACTGGTGCCTGGAATGCTACAGATGCATCCAAGAGGGAAAAGATAAATGAATCAGCTGAGGAAGTTGAGAACCAGAGCCTGAGGATCACTTAGCACAGGGCCTAGTTTCCCCCTCAAATATCATGGGATTATAAAAACTTTATAATTTTGATAAAATGTGAAAAATCAGAAAAGCAGCACCACCACCCCCCCAAGCTGTTTTGAATCCAGACTTGCACGCACCATGAATGAGAGGGCTTTGGGAAGTAAACACACTAGGAAGTCATGTGCAGTTGGAGTTCTGCTTGCTAACACATGTTCAAAAACAAAAAGCCCAATTTAGACGAAAACAGCAGGAAGCCATCCCCAGGGATACCTGGTGAGGTCATATTGCTTGGCTCTGCTGCTTCCACTTTTGTCAAGTCTCCTGCCTGCTGCCAACTCAAGGACGCCAGGAATCACATCCAGGCCACTGCTGATCACTGGGAAACAAAAGAGCTCCAGGCAACAGACAACAGAACCACATCTCCAGGCTCTCCTCTGGAACCTCAGTGTGGGACCGTAAAACATCACAATAGTAGTCAACTATTTACTGTGTTCTCTGTAAGCACTTTGTGTACATCACTGTACTCAGCCCTCACAACCACCCATATGAGGCTGGTGTTACTAGTCTCATTTTATAAGTGGGGACACTGAGATTCTAAAAGACGCAGCAATATGCCCCAGGTTACTCGGCTAGTAAGTTGAAACTGGGTTTCTGTGACTCCAAATCCAAGAACACAAATGATCCTCGTTTCACCTCTCTCATTTACTTGCTATGTGGCCTTAGGCAAGTGCCTATCCTTCCCTGAGTCGAAGTTCCTGCTTCCATGCATAAGACTGCTGCACTCAGTGTTTTCTATGGCATCTTCACGCTCTAACTTCCTATGACCTCTTGCAAAGACTCCAAAATACGAAGGAAGGATGAGTCCTGGGATCCCTGCTTGGCCAGTCCAACTCCAAAGGATTTGCCCATGACACTAACCCCATCACGTAGGCAGCCCAGAGGAAGCTGAGGGGTCAAATGCCCCAGCTGGAGGCAGAATAGGACAGATTAGACGGAGGTGGCAATAGGGAACAATAGACTAGAGCTAGAGGGTTAGGGCCATGAGAAACTGAAGAAGGCCCCTGAGAGAGACTAAGAACAGACCCTCTGGGGGCCTTTCCTGCAAGACCAAAGGAAGACACTACAAGGAGAAATCCCAGGCAGATTTCTGGGCCTGCGCCCTCTGCAGACACAGCCAGCTGGGTCTATTCCAGGGAAATGGGACAAAAGGAACACATTCTTGGGCTGGTTTTACTCCAGGAGTAAGGTAGGAGGAAAGTAGCAAAATTGATTGAGATGCCCATCTTTCTGGCTTCCCGAAGGCCACCACATTCTGGAGGCAGAGGAAAGACTCGGATGAAGCCCATTACTGCACAGGCTGCTTAAGTCATACTTTTACTACACTTCCGACACCACTCATCCTCCTCTGCGAGTGTCCAAAAAGCCCAAATTTGGAATAATTTATATTCTTGCTTTCCACCCAAGCTTAGCAGTCATTCCCATCCTCCTGGGTATGGGAAGGTCCCTATCCATCGCTTTCTTGGCAGGGATGCATGTGATTACTCATCTGCTTCCAAGGGACTCCGGAGGCTGCCAAGAGGAGACAGGCCGTTCTGAGAGCCACGCGGCCTTATGTGCGAGGTCTGTGCGGCAGAACGTAAGTGGGGCTGCTGGTGGGGAAATATCAGAAGCCCTCAGAGGACCCCGGCCAAGTAAGGAGAGCTCTCCAGTGGCCAAAGCAGATTGGGAATGGCCAAAGAATGGGCAAAAGACACAGCCGTGCCTTATGTCTATTCACCGGCTCGATAACGTGAATCAAGATACAGCTGCACTTGATGGCAAATCAATGTGGAAATATTTCTGAGCCAGGCAGCCACCCAAGAGGAGTGAGGTTAGGAAGATGGAGGAACCAGCCCGATGAAGCCAGGAGACTGCTGACCATATGCCCTTGTTGGCAGGAGCTCAGATGCAGCTGACCCAGAATGGACAGAGCAGCCAGGGTGTGAGCATCAAATCCCAGAACACTCCACCTTGCCTCTCTCCTTTCTGCTGTTTTCCTCTAATCTCCTTCACTTCCTGCTGTGCGCTGTGCTGGAGCTAGTAAGACAGCTGCCAAAGTCCTCCAGCCCATCCCTCCCTTCATGTCTCCCACATACACACACTCACACACACTCACGTGCAGTGAATTCTAAGAGGCCCCAGAGATACAGCCTGAGGAAGTTCAAGGAAGACGTTAAACAGTCCACTAATTTCACAGCAAGTCAAGAGGCTGTGGAAATGCTGGCTCTATAAGATGCTCCCCACAAAGGAACCCTAGCTTGAGAGCTTGGGTCACTTCGCTAACTGTTTCCTTCCAAAACAGCGGCACCTGTGTCCGGCACTGACATGCAAGTGGGTTGTTTCATTTCAAACAAAGGAGAAGTCCACTTACTCATTCTTCTCCAGGTCCAGGATCAGTTCTCGCCCCTCAGCCATCACCCTGAGCTCAGCTTTGAGTGGATGCTAAAAGCAACAACAAAAGAATGTCAGTTCCTAAAAGCAGGGGACGAGGCTACCAGGAAGGGGCGCACGATCTAGCACAGGGCTCTGACCTGGATCCACAGGAAGTGGATCCACAAAAAAGGCTCAATCTCATTTTCAGCCCAAACATGAAATATCTTCACTCCCAGAAGGACCCAATTCCCCTCCCCCACCTGCATTCTCCTCAAAGACAAAGGAGAGAAACTCCAAGCCGAAATGCGGTTTTAAGCGCCTGCATGCAGGCCTGGTAAAGGCAAACCCTGAAAAACACGATCTTGGAAGACAAATTCTGAGCGGAGTTAGATCTGGCTTCAAGTGCTGGCTCCGACACTATAGTTGTGAATTGGGCACATTACCGAACCTCCCTACAACTCAGTTTCCTCATTTATAAAACAGAGGAGTAATAGTCAACTTTATGGGGATCTTGTAAAGACTAAGTGACATGGTAAATGTAAAGAATTTATTACAGTGCTTGGCATACAGGAAGCCCGTTACATGTTGGCTGTTATCTAAAGTACCAGGGAAAGCCTCTTCATCACGGTCTCGTATTTTATTTTATATTGGCTCTCAGTTTGGATACCCCTCAATCATCTCAGAGGAGACAAGTAGAAGAACCTCCTACTAAGGTTTTAAAGGTCTGAAAGATACATTTTACACACAGGAGAAAATGTGCTGAGGGCCGAAGTAGCTACACACCCAGAACAGACCATTTAAAGTATCATACAAATGGCCAATAAGCATAAAAACCATGTTCAGCATCGCTGGTAACTTGCCCTCACCCAAAAACATTTCTTTTTTAAGATATCTTTTAAAAAACCAAAGCAACAAAGATTTTTTTAAAACCATAAATCACAATGCAGTGGAATATACTATAGAATGGGCACTCTCACACCCTACCAGTGAGAATTTCAATGAATACTGGCTCACCGGAAAATAATCTGTCATTATGGACCAAGAGTTTTAAAATGTTTAGGCCCTCTAACTCAGAAATAGAAGATTCTCTCTGAAGGGAACAAATGGAAACACAGGCAATGGTTTATACACAAGGATGCTCATTACTTACAATAATGACTAATGAAATAGAACCTAAATGTCCAAAAATAGGAGAATGGTTAAATAACCGATAATCCATTCACATGACAAAACATTACACAGTCACTAAAAATGATGACTTTCAATAATTTTTAAATTATCAAGAAAGTACATATGACAATGATTAAGCACAAAGGTTTAAAACATAACACTGTATGTTTTATTCATTCACACTTTTGTAAAGGGACTAAAGTAGAGAGAAATAAACCAAAAGGTTACCATAGTTACTTCTCAGCAGTGAGAACATGAGTTAATTCTATTTTCTTTTGTGCATTTTTCCATGTTTTTATAATGGCTTTATATATATATATATATATATTTTTTGGACTGCGTTGGGTCTTCACTGCTGCACACGGGCTTTCTCTAGTTGCGGTGAGTGGGGTCTACTCTTCGTTGCAGTGCACGAGCTTCTCACTGCGATGGCTTCTCTTGTTGCGGAGCTCTAGGCACGCGGGCTTCAGTAGCTGTGGCGTGAGGGCTCAGTAGTTGTGGCTTGCGGGCTCTGGAGCGCAGGCTTGGTAGTTGTGGCGCACAGGCTTAGTTGCTCCACAGCATGTGGGACCTTCCTGGACCAGGGCTCGAACCTGTGTCCGCTGCACTGGAAGGCGGATTCTTAACTACTGCCCAGCAGGGAAGCCCAAGCTTCTACCCCTTTTAAGGTTGACCTCAAAGCTTAGTTCTGGCATGTATGAGAAACTGGGTCACCTGCTTTGCCACCTCTGGTTGGGGGCCTGCCTCTTCCAAGCACGTTTCTCTTCTTATCAACTTCAAACTCCACTTCCCATTAGGGTCCTGGGCATCCCTGAAACTTTTGTGCCACTGAGGGCTCTGATGAGATCTGAACATTGTGATCTAGGATGCTTATGCAACTCTGTCCTTTGCTATTTTTTGCTAATTTATCCTACTCACTTCTCTTAAGAAGGGACATTTCAAAAACATGGGGAGAGGAAGCTAGGGGGATGTTTAGCCAATAACTTTCACTAAGAAATTCACTTCTCTGTTTCTGATGCCTATTTCTGATTCAGCTCCACCAATACCTATTTCTGGTCGCTGGTCCTTTGCCACTTCACTCTGGGGGGTCTGGAGCAAGGGCCCTGCCCAATCACCTTAAGCATCAGAGACACAGTCCCAAGTGGGCATTTGAGGAAAAGCGCACAGCAACAGAGCTGTATCAATCCCTTATCCAAGAGGTAGGTGGCCAAGAGTCCACACAAAAAAATGAAAGTTGACACAGATCAAAGCACTTTCACTTCTCCCCCAAAGAGACACAAGCTGCAACATAAGTAGGAACATTTATTTTTAAGTGGGTAATCCAAAAATATTTCTCTATAGTCTGGAAGATGCTCAGACACTGATATTTAAGATATGATGTTTCCAGGGGACATTTCAAGCAAAACAATGAAATAGCACTGTAAGGATGTATGTAGCTTCCCTGTCCAGATTCACTCAGTTTTTATCTTGCAACTCCACTCTGTGCTAGGAAGGGGCAACATCACCTCTCCTAGGAAGTGTAGGAGCTGACCCACTGCTTATACTTCCCCAGGGCAGGGTTAAAATGCCTTTCTCTTTTGAGCTAGATTAAACAGATCTTCAGCTCCACAGGGTATTGGAAATCTGTCCTATATATCTTTACCCCCCTTAAGACATAGTACAATATTTAGCATGTAGTGTTCAACTAACGTTTGATGAATGAAGTAATTACAAAATGAGAATAAGATGCCTGAGTGAGACCTACCTCTCCCTCTCTTGACATTCATTCATTTGTTCTTCAACAAATATTTATGGTGCCAGGCACGGTGCTAACTATTCCTACAAAATACAATGACCCAGATTCTGGGCAGACAATGGCTGGGAACAAAGACAGGATCTGAGCTCCACTTTGTTTCTCAGGCCCTTCCTGAGGATGCCCAGCATCCCACATCTGGAGGGAACAGAGAGGCGTCTATAAAAGTATCAGATCCATTCCTCGGACAATAATGGATAGGCTGGAATATCCAAGATCTTAATTTTTAAAAATAACCTTCTCTAGGACGGCCATCCATTAATTTGTCTAGACTTTTCCTGAAGCTATTTTCAGTCTCTCCTACTTTTTGATGAAATGAACGCCATACATTTATTGTCTTTAGGATAAAACATTATTTGCTTTCATTTGTCCTAATATTTTTGCTGTAAATTCCCTTATTAAATCCAAACTGGAGCATTTTTGGACATGTCTGTATTACTCTAGGCATAACTTCATGTATTCTGGGCATTTCTACTCTCCATTTACCTTTCCAGACTCAAGGACCACAAGTCTGAAATCTTTCCTGACACAGCTCTCTCCTCTCTCTGCTACCGTAATCTGGCTCTTATATGTTGCCCCATAAATCACTGACCATTTGAACCCAAAGGGCTCTTGTTAACTACCTCTCCTCTCCAGCCCTCTTCCTTCTTATCCCATCTAAGCCCTATTTTATAAATGAGGAAACTGAGTTCAGAAAGTGAAAGGTCCAGTAGCTGGTTACTGACATGTAGCAATCACATCGTCCTTTCTAGTTCTTTCTTGTCTCACTTGAGCTATAAGAACCAGAACCAAAGACTATCCTAGATGCACAGATACTTCCTGCAAGAACAGGATAATGTTTTCTGTCTTATTCCCAATCCCCTTTATAAAGCCTGTGCATTCTGCTGGTGTCATGGCCCAAGGAGCCTACTGAATTTTAAGATTATTGGATTTGAAGACAGATTCCTCAGCATAAGGTCCCTACCCTGCGTCTTAGTTTAAAAATAGTTTGGGTTATCATTTTTCTCTCCAAGTATATTATCTCATCAATAAAGTGAAGCAGGGACATCCCTGGCGGTCAAGTGGTGAAGACTCCACACTCCCAATGCAGGGGGCACGGGTTCGATCCCTGGTCAGGGAACTAAGATCCCGCACGCCTCACAGTGTGGCCAATAAATAAATAAATAAATGAAGTGAAACACATATTATGCAGAGCAAAAACTAATGACAAAATTTAATCAATGCCAGCTGAGAGTCGGTGATTTTTGTGACACATATTTGCACTTAGCTTATGTCAGCATTAACACGGATTTTCATTTCCTCAACTACTTGCATTTAGAAGTGTTTCTAGTAGGCTGTCACACAACGAAGGAAAGCCCCATCTGGGATTTCCAAAACTGGAACACAGAGCAGAAAGAGTGGGCCAGAAACGGAACTAGTGGTGATAACTGGGCTTCCAGGAAAGTTGAGTAGGTGACCTCAAGCCTCACAAAATGGAGTTGTCAGCTTCTGCCTGTGAAAATGAGATTCTTTTGTCTTACCTTTTCCCACAAGGGGCTTTCTGCAGTCTTCCACTGAGGTATTATTAATTCATGCTGTGGCTGGGGGCTGCCTTCCCCACTTCCTCCTGCCAACACAGGAAGCACACCATTGGAATCCCAGACCTCTGCACCCTAGCTAAGCCAGGCATGCACTGCCAACCGGAAAGACCCATATTGGGTTGTCAGGAGACCTGATGGATTCCAGGCTCTTGGCACTCACTATGGGTCAGGCACTCTGCTAGGTGCTGATAATACAGTGGTTGGTCTGTGTATACTTCACAAAGTTTATCTTCTAGAGATGGGAAGCAGACAACACAAATATTCTCCAATGGTACCACAGGGTCATGAAATAAAGAGACCCTGAAGAGGAGGTACCTATTTTAGAGAGGATGATCAGCAAGGATGGCATTTAATTGAGACCTGAGGGACCAGAAAGAAGATGCAAAGATCTAGGGGAAGGGTGTCCCAGGGAGACAGGTCAGCAAGAGCAGAAATGGCCTTGGCCTGTTTAAGGAACAAGCAGAAGTTAGAGGTAGCTAGAACGTAGCAAACGAGAGGGGAAATTGGTAGATATGGTCAGCAAGACAGCCATGGGTCTGATATCACAGAGGGCATGGAAAGTGTCTGGATTTTATTTTAAATAGACTTGGAAGGCACTGGAGGGTTTAGACACAGAGCAATATGATCTGTATTTGGTTTTTAAAAGATCTTTCTGCCGCTGGGTGGAGATGGAGAGGGTGGAGGTGGGGGAGGGAGGCAGGAGTGCAAGTAGAAGCAGGAAGGCAAGGCTGGAGACTTGCAGGAGCCCTAGTGAGAGTTGCTGGTGGCTCAGACTAGAATGACATCAGTAAAGAGGAATGAAGTGTTTGGATTCTGGGTATATCTGGAGGGCAAGCCCCTGGGTATTATTTCCATTGAGTTTCAGTTTTCTCATCTGTAAAATGAAGACAATGATACCCACCTGCCCATCTCACAGCATTACTGGGGAGAGTTACTGTGAAAGTGCTTCCCAATCCGCAAAGCATCATAGCGTTAACCTGAGCTTCCTAAGGGCAAGTTTGCTTTTTCATATCACTTTCTACTTTCCAAATGATTCTCACCACCCAGTTCTCTGTACTCAAGACAACCCTGGGAGCTAGGTAGGAGGATTCCTATTTTTCAAGAAAGGTGAACTGAAATCTGTTTGAGGAGACTTGTTCCAGGCAGGGCAGACCTCAAACATTGGTCGCAGGCAATCTTAATAAAGTGGTAATTGCTCAAGACCTAGGCAAATTAGTCTCCGTAAGAATAGGCCAAATCCACAGGACTCCTGGGGTTGAAGTGAGGACTCCAAAATTTATTCTTTCTAAACCAACCACATCAATCACCTAGAATACAGTGAGTGACACAGAAGATGGCCATAGTTGTTCTGTTAGACTGGCCCAATTATGAGTGATTAACTTTCCTTTGAGGTTACTGATATGATGTATTCTCAATCAAAATAGATCCTAAAAAATAACCTCATTAGAGTAGCATTAGTTTCATCATATTAGTAAAAATGAGAAGCAATTCATTCGTTTACTCATTACATATTTTCTGAGCGCTTAACTATATGCCAAATACTATGCTAGGTGCTTGATATTCACTGGGGAATCAGGCATAGTTTCTGATCTAGTGGCTCTGATCAATCTAGAGTCTCTGCAACAAAAAGGAGTTATGCTAGTCAATGGAACATTCAAAGGAATGAAATGATCTTTATGATTGCAAACATTATTGAAAGCAAGGCTCAATAACAGGAACACAGTACCTCTTAAGAAAAATTGTTCAAACCTTGGAAATAAGGCAAAAAGAGCAAGCAGGATGTCCTTTCAATGTCACATTTGGAGCATTGTTTAATGGGCCTTCCCACATATTAGTGAATTATCGAGAGGAATGTACCTTTGTTTGACTTTTTTGTTTCCTATTAATTAAAGGCTATACTCTGTGAAGTTATCTGTTAACTGTAGCTTTCAGTCTGGTAGAGATGCAAATGACTTCAGTATAGTAAAAAGATAACTAAGAATTATGGTTGTTTGGCTCCATGGAGCATTGACCACTTGTGTATCTGTCCCAACACAGGATTTCAACATTCTTTCTCCAATGCTTGTATCACTCCTGTTCCTCTAATGCTTTGAACTAGCTTTACTATTCTATTCACTGCCTCATTAATGAATCAAATCAATCTTTGCCAACCTTTCATCCTATATTTGTATAAGAGTCATGTTTTCAACTTTTTGAAAATTATACTTCTGCGATTTCTTGAAGGAATTTATAGTCATTGAAACCATGTTTTTGGAGAATGTAACGATGTGGCAAATGCTCATAATGTGAAGTGGCATATGCAAGACACAAAACAGTACCTATGGTATGGCTCCAATTTTATCAAAATATATTTATAGGCACACACACAAAGACTGGAGAAAAGAGGAGAGACTAGGAAAGCAGCGGAAAGAAAAGCCAAAAGCAGAAAAACCGAGGAAAAGGAGAGAGAGGGAGGCAAGCCAGGGAGGGACCGACCGTTTTCTGCCTGCTCCGGGTCTCCCGCATCTCCACCACCTCCCCTGGCGCACAACGTGGGAACAAAGCCGGGGCTCCCGGCCTGGGGGCCGGCGGGGGCGCTGCCCCGAGGAGTTGCGGGGGGCGACTCCCAGCTCCCCAGGTCCCCCAACCCACCCACCTCCAAAGCCCCCCGTCCCCCGCCCCGCTACTTACTTCTGGTCCACCCCGGCAGGGCGAGCGCCAGCAGGCAGAGCTGGGCAGCGCCCACGCCCCGGGGCATGGTGGCAGCTGGCCCCTCGCGCACTCTGCATTCACCAGCACGCGGCCATGCCAGCACCCTAACCAGGCCGCGGCGCTTCTGGAACCCACGGTCGCCCAGCAGCTCCCAGCCCTGCTCCCAGCCATTGGCCGGGACGCTCCGCCCCCGGCTCCGCGGAGGAGGGGCGGGAGGAGCCAGGGGCGGAGCCAGCGCGACCCCTGGGAGCCAGGCGAGGTGGGGGCGGGGGAGGAGGGAGGCGGTGTTCGGCGGTGCTCAGGTGCTGGCGATCAGGGGAGGGCGAGTCCGAGCCGGAGGAAGGGTAGGGATTAACGGTGGGCGCGGCCTGAGGAGGGTCGGGGGCTTGGGTTTGTAGGAATTAAACTGGACCCCTCTGGGTACAGCGGCCCATTTCCTCTGTCCCGCACTGGGCTAGACGCCTTGGGTGACACTCAGAGGCTACTCACCCAGCACCGTCCTCTAGAGGCCGCCACGCTTGGACGCAGGTTCTGAAAGAGTTAACCTGGCACAGAGAACTAAGTGCTATATGGAATTGTTTTCTTAGCAAGACACAAATCAGGGATCCTTTCCTTCTGACTGGGAGGAACGGGGTGGTGAAGAGAGGATTCCCAGAGGAGAAGACGTCTGAGCTCAGGAGGAGGCGAAATGGAACACCAGGCAGAAAACCCGAGACAGACAGACTAGGGCGGGAAAGTCCATGGGCTGTACTGGGGAAAAACTGGAATTTGGGATGGTTAGGATTTAGGGCTTTGGAGGGAACAGAGGGAGATGAGACTTGAAAATAATAATAATGAATGTCACTTATTGAGGGTTTACTGTTTGCTAGAAAAAGAAAATAATAACTAAGACTGATAGAGCGCTTCCTAAGTGCCAGACACTGTCTTCAGCACTTTACATATCAACTTATTTAATTAATCAATCTAGGAAAAGAACTACCATTTATGGTCCTTTAATATGTGCTGGGGACTCTCTATACATCATCTCTTTTCATTAGCCCAATGATCCCCTGGGGTAAGTACTAATAGTTTCCTGGTTTAGAGATAGAAAACCAAACCTGAGAGGCTAAGTAATTTGCCCAAGGTCACACAGCTAAAGTCAGAGTCTGGATTCAAGTCCACATCTGAATAACTCCAGAGCCTCTTACAGCACACCTTATTTTACAGATGGGTAAACTGATAATCAGAAAAAACTGCCTTGCCTAAGATCCCTTAGCAAGTTTTGGCAAAGCCTGTTTCTAAAGCCTCAGACCTCTTGTCATCTATTCCTTTCACTGAGTCTCCTTCTTCAAACCCAGGTTTGTACAGTTAAACAAGATGCTGTGTTTGGGGGAGGAAAAGGCACTCCTGAAGATTAGTAGGTATGTCTGTTGAAACCACTGGACATACATAAAAGACACTGCTCTTGCCATTGATGTATTTAGAGGCTGTATTATTCTGTTCAAGCTGTCATAACAAAAAACACAGACTGGATGGCTTAAACAACAGAAAATTATTTTTTCACAGTTCTGAGATTAAGGTGTTGGCTTGGTTGGTTTCATACAAGGCCTCTCTTCCTGGCTTGTAGAAGGCATTCTTGCTGTGGCCTCACATGGCCTCTTCTCTGCTTGTGTGAAGAAAGCAAGCTCTGCTGTCTTCCTCTTCTTAAGGACACTAATTCCATCAGACAGAGCCCCACTCTTATGATCTCACTTAATTTTTATTACCTCTTTATAGGCTCGATCTCCAAATACAGTCACTGGGGGTTAGGGGTTCAACATATGAATGTGGGGACACATTTCAGTCCATAACATTCTATCCTGTGGTCCCCAAAGTTCATGTCCTTCTCACATGTGTCAACTGAAAAAAATGCACAATGCGAGAGTTGTGAGTTAAGTTTATTTCGGGCAAAATGAGGACTATAGACTGGGAGACAGCATCTCAGGTAGTTCTGAGGAACTGCTCCAAAGAAGTAAGGGGGAAGGTCAGAATTATATATGACTTTAGTGAAGGGGTTACATACATCAAGCACACATTTTGGCAGAGGCTTGCTGCTAGTCAGGAGGAGCAGATGTCACCGTTAATGATTTTAGTGCTTTTCTAGACGTGAGAAGATGCAAGAATTTGGGCTCATAAAATCTTCTCCTGAAGATATCTAAGTATCTAAAGGCCTGTTCTGCCAGTTTTTCCCAGAGCACGGAGTGCCTCATTCCTGATCTCCACCCTGAACTCCTTTCAGGGGGTGTTGAAGGTCAGCGACTGCAGTGGCTAGTGACTTACTTCATTCCTGTAGAGGCTAATGGCAAGTGCCAAGTTTTAGTTGATGCGTGCAATTACCCCATCCCAACAGCCCCCAAAGACTTAACCCATGCCAGCATCAATTCCAAGCCCAAAGTCTCATCTAAATCAGATATGGGTGAGATTCAAGGTATGATTCATTCTAAGACAAAATTCCTCTCCATCTGTGAACCTGTGAAACCGGACAAGTTATATGCTTCCAAAATACAGGTTTAGGGGGACATTCTCATTCCAAAAGAGAGAAATCCGGAAGAAGAAAGGGGTGACTTCCCATGCCAGTCCGAAACCTAGTCCAAATTCCATTAGATCTTCAAGCTCTAGAATAATCCTCTGGCTGGATGTTCTGCCTTCCCAGCCCACTGGGGCAGTAGTGTCATCCCCACAGCCCTAGGCAGTGGCACTGCCCCCTCTGCTTTGGGCAGCAGCCCCACCCTGTGGCTTCTTGCTGCAGTCCTGCTCCTGAGGCACTGGGCAGGGGAAGCCTGGCTCCCTGAAACCAAGAGGGGGTCCTACCCTCCGAAACCAAGAAAGAAATAGCCTTGCCCTCTGGGCCTGTATGCTCTACGCATACAGTGGGAATGGCAGCCCTGCTGATCTCTGAATCACCTTCAGGGTTCTTCCCTTTTCTTAAAAGATAAAGCACATTCACAGCCAAATAGCTCTATTGTCCTGTCCTATAGAATCCCAGTTCAAACGCCTTCCTTTATTTTGTCTTATCTCTGTTCTCCTTGGTCCGAACTGGCAGTGTCTCTGCTAGCATAATCCCATCTCTATTTCTGGCAGCTGCAGAGATGGCTGATTAACGGTTTGAGTCATCTCATTATCAGGTGATTGTCCAGCCACACCCTCAGCATCTTCTCTAGAACATGTGCTTTCATTTTTTGCAATGTAGATGGGCTGAGAAGTTTCCAAATCTTCAAGCTCTTGTTCCTTTTTGCTTAGAATTCCTTCAATTTATCTCTCTCCTTTTGAATTTTACTATAAGCAACAAGGAGAAACCAGGTCACACCTTTAACATTTTGCTCAGGAATCTCCTCATCCAAATATCCAAGTTCGAAACTTGGTATTTCTACTTTCCACAACACACTAGGACACAATTCAACCAGGTTCTTGGTCAATTTATAACAAGGATCACCTTTCTTCTAGTTTCCAGTAACATGTTCTACCTTTTCATCTGAGACCTCACCAAAATCACCTTTAATATTCACAGCTCTACAAACATTGTCTTCACGATATGTGTCTTCTCAAAAATGATAGCCGCTTTCTTTAGAGTGCTTCTCTTTTTCCCTGAACCCTCACCAGAATTGCCTTCAACATCATATTTCTACCAATAGTCTCTTCAAGGCAATCTAGGTTGTTTGTAGCATGGACCTCAAAGCTTATCCAGCTTCACTATTTACAATAGCCAGGACATGGAAGCAACCTAAGTGTCCATCGACAGATGAATGGATAAAGAAGATGTGGCACATATATACAATGGAATATTACTCAGCCATAAAAAGAAAAGAAATTGAGTTATTTGTAGTGAGGTGGATGGACCTAGAGTCTGTCATACAGAGTGAAGTAAGTCAGAAAGAGAAAAACAAATACCGTATGCTAACACATATATATGGAATCTAAAAATAAAAATGGTTCTGAAGAACCTAGGGGCAGGACAGGAATAAAGATGCAGACATAGAGAATGGACTTGAGGACACGGGGATGGGGAAGGGTAAGCTGGGATGAAGTGAGAGAGTGGCATGGACATATATACACTATCAAATGTAAAATAGATAGCTAATGGGAAGCAGCCACATAGCACAAGGAGATCAGCTCCATGCTTTGTGTCCACCTAGAGGGGTGGGACAGGGAGGGTGGGAGGGAGACACAAGAGGGTGGGGATATGGGGATATATGTATATGTATAGCTGATTCACTTTGTTATAAAGCAGAAACTAACACACCATTGTAAAGCAATTATATTCCAATAAAGATGTTAAAAAAAAAAAAAGCTTATCCAGCTTCTACCTATTACCCAGTCCCAAAGCCACTTCTACATTTTTAGGCATTTGTTACAGCAGGACCCCACCTCTTGGTACCAAAATCTGTATTAGACTTCTAGGGCTTTGCATAACTGAACACCATAGACTGGGTGGTTTACACAACAGAAATGTATTTCCTCAGCTCTGGAGGATGGAAGTCCAAGATCAAGGTGTTGACAGGGTTGTTTTCTGGTAAGGCCTCTTTTCCTGGCTCCTAAACAGCTGCCTTTTTGCTGTGTCCTCACATGGCCTCTTCTCTGTGTGAGCATGCAGAGAGAGAAAACACTGGTCTTCCTCTTCTTTTAAGGACCCTAATCCTATCAGATCAGGGCCCCACCCTTATAACCTCATTTAACCTTTATTACCTCTTTATAGGCCCTATCTTCAAATACAGTCACATTGGGGATTAGGGCTTCAGCAGATGAATTGGGGTGGGAGGGGAGACATAATTTAGTCCAGAACAGGGGCTCTAGCCCTAGAGCCATGAGACTAGAATTCTAGTCCCAGCTCTCTCCAACCAGCTCTGTGACTTTGGGTAAGTCACTTCTCTTTTCTAGGCCTGAGTTTCTGACCCAATGGCCTGGGAATGGTAATGGCTACCCCAATCCATCTCACTCAGGAGCTGTGAGAAGCTGTTGAGATAATGGTGGTGAAAGTGCTGTGCCAGTTAAAAAATATTGAAGTATCAAGTCTAACTCATTCTATGGACAATCTACTTGCAAAAGGCATCCAAGCTCCGTATCTGAAATTTGCTCCCAATTGCTGGCACTCAGCTGAACAATATTTAATCAGCATGTGCCCCTGAAAATTGGGAAGTAGCTCACAAGAGAAAGAGTCCAGTGGTTTCTGCACTGACCAAAATATGATTCCCAATTCTGTCTCTCATCTATGCCCTTCACACTTATACACAGAAACAAACATATACACAACTTTTGACCCCCAAAAGACTTTCCATTTATTTGTAAAGAATGTATTTGTTATTTATAAAGAATACTACACCTCTACATAATCTTTAAAATATTCATGACATTTAATCTACTAATTACATTTCTGGGAAACTAGCCTAAAAAAATAATCTGCAGGGCTTCCCTGGTGGCGCAGTGGTTGGGAATCCGCCTGCCAGTGTAGGGGACGTGGGTTCAGGCCCTGGTCCAGGAGGATCCCACATGCAGTGGAGCACCTAAGCCCGTGTGCCACAACTACTACGCCTGCACTCTGGAGCCCGTGACCCACAACTATTGAAGCCCGTGCGCCTAGAGCCTGTGATCCGCTGCAGGAGAGACCACGGCAATGAGAGGCCCAGGCACCGCGACGAGGACCCAACACAGCCATAAATAAATAAATAAATAAATAATTCCTTTAATAAAATAATAATAATCTGCAATGCACACAAAGATTTATGGACTATAATGTTCACAGCGGTGTTATTTATAATAGTGAAAAATTGGAAACAACATAAATGTCCAACTGTGAAGGAACAGTTAATAAATTATAGAATATTCGTATGATGGATTATTATGTGGCCATTTATTTAAAATAATGTTTGCAAAGAGTTTATGCTCTGATGTTAAGGGAAAAAATCAGTGTCCAAAATTACAAATGTAAGTATGATCTCAGCTATGTAAATAAAAGACTAAAAAAAACACTAGAAGGAAATGTGCCAAAATGTTAATGGCAGTTACCTCTGGATGGTGAGGCTATGGATGGATGAAGGTTTTCTGTTTGGTTTGTTTTTTTTGGTTTTTCTTCATCATTTTTTGTTTGTTTGTCTTGCCCCTTCCATTTTCTACAATGCTTCTCTACTTACGTGTTACTTTAGTAATGGGGGTGGGTGGACAAATGGGAAACACAGGAAAGAAACACAAAAGGAATAATGGTTTATCCTGGTGTCTTATGCAGAGAGTTTTGCATACTTGACCTCTCTACACAAGCTTGATTCTCTCCTCTGATGTTAGGGAAACTGAGGCAGAGTTAGAGCAACGCAGTTCCAAATTTCAGGAGTCCAGGTGACCGAGGTCACTGTTCCTTCTAGCTACAGTATAATATCATGGTTAGGAGGTGGCCACCCTGCCAGGTTTAAATCCCTTTTCTGTCCTTTACCAGCTGTGTGACAACAGGCAAATTAACTTTTCTGTGACTTTGTTGCCTCATCTATAAAAGATGCTAATAATGATAGTTCCTAGATCATAGAGTTTTTGTGAGGCTTAAACGGATGCTTAGAATAATACCTCTCACTTAGTAAGCAGTTGACACATGCTAATTGTAATAATTCTCATTCTACTGCTAATAAGTATGGGGGTGGGGACCATATTCATAATGCTTAACTTGTGCTTTTAGTTGTGTAATGTGTGAAGAGTCTAATTATATACTGATTCCTTAATTATTATCAAAGATAATGATCACATTATATTGTAACTGTCTTTTTCTTACCCCACATTCACGACATTGTGAGCCCCTCATGAACAGGAGCTAGACCTTTTTCTTCTCTCATCCACCCCCTGCATCTGGAAGGCACAATAAATGTTTAATTAAATTAATTATAAATTAAATAACTAATAATAATTCTTTCATTCTGGCTCAGCACAGACTTCCAAGTTGCTCATGGGAGAATTTTCTTCATGGGCCCTTACTGTGAAAATAGTGTTGGCCCTGTGATAGCTTTCCTTTGTAAATCATTTTCCCAGCAACTAGCTCTTTTTTTTTAAAGTTCGGTTTATTCGAGTATAATTTACATACATTAACATTCTCCATTTTTTTTAGTACACATTGCTATTAATTTTGACAAATGCATATAATCTAATAACCACTTCCACAATCAAGATCACCCTCCTGTCTCCTGTCACTCCTAACCCCTGGCAATCACTTATCTGTTTTATGTCCCTATAGTGCTGCCTTTTCTAGAATGTCATATAAATGAAACCATACAGAATGTAGCCTTCGGAGTCTGGCTTCTTTCATTCAGCATAATGCATTTAAGACTCAGCCACGATGCTGCATGTATCAATACTTCTTTCCCTTTTATTTTGGCCGTGCGGCTTGTGAGATCTTAGTTCCCTGACCAGGGATTGAACCTGTGTCCACTGTCCACGGCAGTGAAAGTGCTGAGTCCTAACCACTGGGCCTCCAGGGAACTCCCGATACTTCTTCCTTTTTATTGTTCAGTAGTATTCCATTGTGTGATTATACCCTAGTTGTTTACCCATTCACCAGCTGAAGGGCATTTAGATGGCTCCAGTTTTTGACGATTATGAATGAAGTCACTATAAATATTCAAGTTTCATGTGAATGTAAATTTTCATTTCTCTAGGGTAAATAATTCAGAATGGACTTCCTAGGTCTTGTGGTTAAATATATGTTTAACTTCATAAGAAACTACAAAAAGTATTTTCCAAAGTGGCTGTATGATTTGGCTTTCCCACAAGCAATGTATCAGAGTTCCAGCTGCTCTGCATCCTGGCCACAATACCGTCAGTCTTTTAATTTTAGCCATTCTAATAGATGTGTAGCTCCCCAACGATGTTCTTGCTCTTCAAATACTCCTTGAGGTAGCAGGTTAGTATTACTGGATCCATTTTGACAGAAGGAATTAAAGTCTAAAGAGGATCTTTTACCCAAGTCTCTTGGTTATATTCAAGATTTTAGTCTTTAATTTTGAGTTTTTACCCACAGAAAAAGCAAATCTCCCTAACCCATGGGAAACCCATAAATCTCTTGGAATCACTCATTCAACCAACAGCATTTATTGTATGCCTGGCCTTTGCTAGAATCTATCAATACAAAGATTTCTAAGATAAGATCTCCACTATAACAATTAGGGCAGGAGGAGGTGGGGGAAAGAGTGAAGGAGGTAGAACTGACAAGTAAATTAAAGGGCTAGTTACAGACAGTGATCAAGTTTCTTGATGTGTGACTTGGGTCTCTTGATTTCCCAACACCAGGTAATGTCTCCAGGATTGTGGATCATCACCATCATCATCACCATTAAGCACCTCAAATGGTGCTTAATTAAGCACCGCGCCTATATTATCTCATGTAGTTCTCGTAACAGTCCCATAAGAGATACTAGGTCAAACCATATGAAATTATTGATTTTATAGGTCATAAAGAGTCAAACTTTGTCAGTGTAATATGGTTCAACCTAATAAATAATAGTTGTAATTGACTGCACAAGGCTTACAATGTGCCCAGTGCATTATTTATTTTATCCTCAGGGTAACCCTCTATGGTGGGTACTACTGATATTCCCACTTTATAGATGATGCAGCTGAGTCTGGAAGCGGTGGTGGAAGGGTAACTTAAGCACGATCATGCAGCTGCTAAGTTGGAGACAAAGCCTGAATTCAAACTGAAATGTGGGGAACTTCAGAGCCACTGAAGCCATAGTGGTCCATATCCATACATATCCACGTATACTCTGGTATTATTACAGATGAGCAAACTGAGTGAAGATGTGAAGTTGCCTGAGGTGACTGTGGGATCTACCATGCCCAAATTTGTAGGGCATCCTAGCTTCAGATTCCTGGCCAAACTGCCTTTTTTTCCTCATCACCTGCTTGTCACTCTGGAAATTGGGCTGAATCCAGACCATCCTCAGGAGCACTTCCATCAGGGTAGTGCCCCTATAGCCTGGAAAGAGGCATTGATACTTGTTTGCTCTCACTAGACCCTAAAAGAAATATATTTTTTATTTAACAAACTTTATTTATTTTAGAGCAGATTTAGGTTTGCCACGAAATTTAACAGAAGGTAGAGAGAATTCCTTGTACTTCCCCACACATGCACAACCTCCCCACTTCTTCATTCGTGAAATTTCCTTGCTTTGACGTCTTCTCCATCTAAAATTAATATAGCTCCTCCTGATTTCTTTTTTTTTTTTTTTTTTTCGGTACGCGGGCCTCTCACTGCTGTGGCCTCTCCCGTTGTGCAGCACAGGCTCCGGACACGCAGGCTCAGCGGCCATGGCCCACGGGCCCAGCCGCTCTGCAGCATGTGGGATCCTTCCAGACCGGGGCACGAACCCGTGTCCCCTGCATCGGCAGGCGGACTCTCAACCACCGCACCACCAGGGAATCCCCGCTGATTTCTTTTGGATAGTGTTAGAATGGTATATTTTTCTCCATCCATTTAACTTATATACATATATATACACATATATATGTATATACACACACATATATACATACATATATATAAATATATACGTATAGGGTTTCTTGTACACATGTAATTGGTCTTGTTTTTTGATCCACTCTGATGATCTCTTTTTTTTAATTGGTACATTTAGACCATTGACATTCAAAGTAGTTATTGATATAGTTGGATTAATATCTATCATATTTGCTACTGTTTTCTATTTGTTGCCTTTGTTCATTGATTTTGGGGGTTTTTTTTGTTTTGTTTTTGTGATTTTTGTTTTTGTCTTCCACTCTTTTCTGCCTTTTGTGGTTTTACTTGAACACCATATATGATTCCATTTTCTCTCTTTTCTTAGCTATCAGTTATACTTTTTTTTACCTTTCTTAGTGGTCCCCCTAGAGTTCGCAACACACATTTACAGCTAATTCAAGTCTACTTTCAAATAACACTCCACCACTTCACAGGTAGTATGAGTACATTATAATAACAGAATAATCCTAATTCCTCCCTTGTATCATGGCTTTCATTCATTTCACACACACACACACACACACACACACACACACACACACACATACGCTCTGATGTTTTGTTCTCAGGTGATGCTGATGCTGTTGACAGGAGCACATTTTGAGAGCCACTGCTTTTGAATGTCATTGAAAGAAACTGTAGTAATCCTCTTCCCTCATTTCCAATTTTTGGATAATTTCTAGCAACATTAAAAACATCAGAACATTAAAAGTAGGCAGAACACTCTTTGACATAAATCATAGCAATATTTTTTTGGATCTGTCTCCTAAGGCAAAAGAAATAAAAGCAAAACTAAACAAATGGGACCTAATTAAACTTAAAAACTTTTGCACAGGAAAGGAAACCATCAACAAATGAAAGGACAACCTACTGAATGGGAGAAAATATTTGCAAATGACGTGACCGATAAGGGGCTTATATCCAAAATATATAAACAGCTCATATAACACAACATCAAAAATACAACCTGATTTAAAAATGGGCAGAAGACCTGAATAGACATTTTCCCAAAGAGGACATACAGATGGCCAAAAGGCACATGAAAAGATGCTCAACATCATTAATCATCAGAGAAATGCAAGTCAAAACCACAATAAGCTGTCGCCTCTCACTGGTCAGAATAGCTATCATGAAAAAGAACACAAATAACAAGTGTTGGTGAGGATGTGAAGGAAAGGGAACCATTGTATACTGTTGATGGGAATGTAAATTGGTGAAGCCACTGTGGAAAACAGTATGGAGGCTCCTCAAAAAACTAAAAATAGAACTACCATATGATCCAGCAATTCCACTCTTGGGTATATACCCAAAGAAAACAAAAACATTTATTCTAAAAGATATATGTACCCCAATGTTCATAGCAGCACTATTTACAATAGCCAAGATACGGAAACAACCTAAGTGTCCATCAACAGATGAATGGGTAAAGAAGATGTGGTATATATATGTACAATGGAATACTACTCATCCAGAAAAAGATTGAAATTTTGCCATTTGTAACAGCATAGATGGACTTAGAGGGTATTATGCTCAGTAAAATATGTCAGACAGAGAAAGACAAATACCGTGTAATAACATTTATATGTGGAATCTATAAAACAAAACAAACTAGTGAATATAAGAAAACAGAAACAGACTCACAGATATAGAGAACAAACTAGTGGTTACCAGTGGGGAGAGGAAAGCAGGGGAGGGACAAGATAGGAGTAGGGGATTAAGAGGTACAAACTACCATGTATAAAATAAGTAAGCTACAAGGCTATATTGTACAGCACAGGGAATATAGCCAATATTTTATAATAACTATAAATGGAGTATAACCTTTAAAATTGTGACACTATGTTGTACCCCTGAAACTTTATTCTATTTCAGAGCAAATTTCTTTATATTAAAAAAGTTGTCGATACATAAAGAAGTGTGCCATAAAAAAGATATTTTAAAATGTGGAGGAAATGATTAAGACTGTCCACTGGATGCGGGAAGGGGACTGTTCTATAAAGTCTTTTCATGATGCTATGTAATGACTAAGATAAATCTTGAAGAATCAGTAGATATTTTCCAGGTAGACAAAATAGTTGTGAGTGAAGAATGTTTCAGGAAGAGAAAGCAGTATTTATAAAAGCATAGTGGTGTGAATCCCTATTCATTAAAACAAAATTTACACAACCAACCTTTACTGAGTTCCCACTAACTGCCAGGCTCTGGACCAATCAGGGAACTGCAGGAGTTCAGATTGGCTGGCATGCAGGCAGCTGAAATGGGGTAGAAGTTCAGAGCATAGGCTCTGGTGTCAGATTTGAGTTCAAATCTCAGCTCCAAGTTGTACAAACTTAGGTAAGTTATTCAATCTCTTTGTGCCTTGGTTTCCTCATCCATCGACACGTGCAGTGAGTATACATGAGAAAATGTATATAAAGCACTTTGCCCAGTGCCTGTGTGTGATCACATGTCACCCACCAATACGTTCATGTTGTTAATTTGGTATAAATGAGTACATATTGCTTGTATGGGTGTACAAGATAATAAAATTTTTGTAACCACAAAAAAAAAATCAGGAGTTTGCTTTTTTTTTTTTAAAGTCTTGATCCTGGCTTCTCTTGAAAAGTTAGAAGGTTGGGCAATAGTCAACCTACATTCTCCCATGGTCACCACCACCCCTAGCCCACATCACTCATTTATGTTATAGGCATTTGATTTTGCTATTCCTGTAAAATATGGTAGAGACATAAGGCCCACTTCTGAGGAGGGGCATGAGCATAGCTGGTTAATCCTCTCTGATTAATTCAGACACCCAGGGCTGGCTTCACAGAAGTATGACTCAGGCAGTCTGCACAGGACCCTTGTCTCAAAAGGTCCCCATACTTGGCTTAATACCTTGCTGTTGCTATCTTGAAATTCTTAATAATTCTTGGACCAAGGAAACTGCAATTTCATTTTGCAGAAGGACCTGCAAATCATGTGGCTGATCCTGCAGCCACCCCACACTTAACGTTAACCCTCTCAGAGATGGTCAAGGAACCGAGACCTGGGTATGTACAACTCCATCCCCAGACCCACTGTGTTTGGCTCATTGATGGGTATGTGGTCCTAAGCTGGACCAATGAGCATCCTCCCCAAGACTCTTGACAACCCTACCAAAAAGTTGCTTTCTTTTCTTCTGAGATGGTGAGCAAAGTAAATTTGGAGCTGTGGGTGGTCCTTTTACTACCACGTCAGGAAAGAATCGGTCTGAAAATTAAGCCAAATAGTGGCAAAAGATAGAAAAAGAGAGGGGGGGTGGGGGTGTTAATAATATTATTTGAACCTGTGGATGCAACCATGTCTGAAGTGAACCTACCCCCGGAACTTCTCAATTACTGAGCCAAAATTTTCTATTTTGCTTAAGCTTGTCTGAGTTAGGAGTCTGTCCTTTGCGGCTGAAAATGTCTCACTAGCATAAAGACCTTCTCCATCCTAGGCACTGTGCAAGGTGCTGGGATTACAATAGTGGAAAAGACACATGTCATTCCTATCTTCGTGGTACTTAGAGTACAGTGGGAGAATGCCAATAAGCAAGCAACTACACAAATAAATAAAATATAATAATTACACACTGGGATTTGTAAATAAAAGGAGCTAAGAAAGAGAATAAGAAAGGAGGACTACTTAGCATGGTTGGGAAAGGCTCTCGGTTGAGTGTATTTTAAGCTGAGAGTCAGCAATAAGAAGAACAGAGGGAAAAGACTTCTGGGCAGAGCAAACAGGAACTGCTTTTAGGCTTCAAAGGGCTTGATTCATTCAAGGACTGAAGGAAGGTCTTCATTTGTTCATCTGTTCATCTATTCAACAAACATCTAGTAGGCAGTGACATGGTGCTAGGCACTGGGAGACAAAGGGAAATAAAAGCAGTCCCTGACAAGTTGGCAAGATACATTGAAAGATGTAAAAATGTTCAAACCATTCAATTCTAGGAATTTAGTCAAAAGAAAAAAAAACAGGAATGTCTGAAAAGACATAGCTACAAGGATGTTCATTACAGAATTACTTATTTTTTCAACTTTTTGTTGAAGTACAACATACATACATGTGTTAAGTGCACATATCATAAATATACAATTCAACTATTTTCACAACCTAGATACACCTATATAATTCGTATGCAAATCAAGAAAAAGAATATGAGACCAGAACTCCAGGAGCCCCCTTTTGCCCCCTTCTAGTTACAAATCCCCTTCCCACCAAGGGTAAATGTTAGCCTGACTTCTAACAGTATAGATTAATTTTGCCTCTGTTTATACTTTATATAAATGGAATCGCACAGTATGTGATTTGCAGTTGGGTGGCGGGGTTGGGGTAGTTGGGATGCCCTGTCTTCTTTTGCTTAACATTGTGTTTGTCAGATTCTACTATATTGTTCATGTAGTTATAGATTGCTCATTCTATATAATATTCCATTAATGGAATGTCCCACAAATTATTTATCTATTCTGCAATTTATAGACATATGGATAGTTCCTAGACTGAGACTATTATAAATAATACTGTTGTGAACATTCTTTTAGTTAATGTGTGTTTGCATTTATTTGGGGTATATGCTTAGGAGAGACATTGCTGGGCCATAGAATGTTGGGTCAGAGTATATGATCCACTTTAGCAGATATTGCTAAACAGTTTAGCAAAATGATTCCACCAATGTACACTCCCACCAGTTTTGTAAGAGAGTTCGGGTTTCTTCAAATCCTTGATAACACTTGATAGTTCCCCTTTTAAAAAACTGTAGCCATCTGGCAGTGGTATCGAATTGTGGTCCCAATTTTCATTTCCCTAATGATTAACAAGGTTGAAACTTCTTCATATGATTATTGGCCACTGGACATCCTCTTTTCTGAAAAGTCTATTCAAGTCTATTCCCCATTTTTCTACTGAGTAGTCTTTCTTTTTCTTATTGGTTTGCAGGAGTTCTTTAAACATCTCGTCTATAAGCCCTTGGTCGGATATATGTATGCAGATATCTGCTTCCACTTTATGAAGTGCCTTTTCACTCACTTTTGGTGAAAAGAAATTCTTAATATAATACTAATATATCCAAATTTATCAATCTTTTTTATGGTTAGTACTTTTTGAGTCCTATTCAAGAAACTGTGTCCTACCCCAGGATCAGAAAAATGTTCTCCTATGTTTTCCTCTAAAAGCTTTACTGTTTTTATTTTATATTTAGATCTACAATTTATCTGAAATTCATTTTGTTTATAGTGTGAAGTAGAGGTCAAGGAAATTTTTTCCATATGGCCATGGCTCTCAAACTGTGTGCCAAGTACACAGTGGTACCTTGGGTGCCACAGTGAATTCACAGGGGTGTCATGGAATATTTTACATTTTTGAAGGCAGCACAGTGACATCTGTTGGGTACCATATAAACTATTAACCTGAAGTAGTTCACAGTTTCATCATTAAATTGTACTATGTTCCCTTCAATGACATCATATTTTTGCAAAGCTGCGTTTTTCAAAGTTGCCGTGACATAAAATAAATATCATGTGAAATCAGGAGATGAGAGTAATGGTGTTCAATCTGATTCTAACACATGATAAGCTCTGCAGTGCCCAATAGGAGCACAAGTCCATTAGCAAATATTGTGGTTGCTTAAAAGTAAAATAAAATGTTATTTTTTCTTTTAATTTATGTGTATTATATAAATGCTCACTAAGTTGTTTGGATCTAGCTACTTAATAAACAGAATTATTAGGTATTTGTATTTGGGCCTAGAGGTGCCATGAAAAAAATGACTGAGCCATTAAATGTTCCATGCATCAAGAAAGTTCGGGACCCTCACTGAGGCAGAGCCTAGAGCAGTCCCAGGATTCCCACCCTGGTGTTTATGTTCTGTGTGATCCCCTCCTCATGAGTGTACGTGGTACTGGTGACTTGCTTCTAACCAGTAAAATATGGCAAAATGGATAAGATATATGTGATTATGTGTACGTGATTATGTTACTTAAAATTGTAACACTCAACTTCAAAGGACTCTCTCTCTCTCTCTCTCTCTCTCTCTCTCTCTCTCTCTCTCTCTCCTTGGCTTTGAAGAAGCAACCTGTCATTTTGTGAGCTACTCCATAGAGAGAACCATGCAGCAAGGAGGTGAGGGTGGGCTCAGGTTCTCAGCAGCAAAAAACAGGTCCTGAGTTTGGCAGCCTGCAAGAAATCGAATTCTGCCTATAACCACATGAGTTTGCTTGTAGATCCTTCCCTAGTTGAACCTCTGATGAGACTGCAGCCCTAGCCAACATCCTGATTGCAACTTTGTGAGACCCTGAAGCAGAGGGACTAGTTAAGCCATGCCCAAACTATTGTCTACAGAAACTTTAAGATAGTAAGTATGGGGGGGCTTCCCTGGTGGTGCAGTGGATAAGAATCTGCCTGCCAGGGCAGGGGACATGGGTTCGATCCCTGGTCCGGGAAGATCCCACATGCTGCGGAGCAACTAAGCCCCATGGGACACAACTACTGAGCCTGCGCTCTAGAGCCTGCATGCCACAACTACCGAAGCCCGTATGCCTAGAGCCCGTGCTCCGCAACAAGAGAAGCCACTGCAATGAGAAGCCCGCACAACGCAACAAAGAGTAGCCCCCACTCTCCGCAACTAGAGAAAGCCCACGCGCGGCATCAAAGACCCAACAGAGCCAATTAAAAAAAAAAAAAAAAAGTGTGGGGACTTCCCTGGTGGCGCAATGGTTAAGAATCTGCCTGCCAATGCAGGGGACACAGGTTCAATCCCCAGTGCAGGAAGATCCGACACAGCGAGGAGCAACTAAGCCCGTGAGCCACAACTACTAAAGCCCACGTGCCTAGAGCCCATGCTCCGCAACAAGAGAAGCCACCGCAATGAGAAGCCTTTGCACCACAACAAAGCGTAGCCCCCGTTCTCCATAACTAGAGAAACCCCGCGCGCAGCAACAAAGACCCAATGCAGCCAAAATAAATAAATTAATTAATTTTTTAAAAAAGATAATAAATGTGTGTTGGGAATTCCCTGGCGGTCCAGTGGTTAAGACTCTGAGCTTCCACTGCATGGGGCACGGGTTCGATCCCTGGTCAGGGAACTAAGATCCCATGTGCCACGTGGCACAGCCAGAAACAAAAGCAAAAAATAAGATAATAAGTGTGTGTTGTGTTAAAGTGCAAGTTTGTGGTAATATTGTTACATGGCAATAGGTAACTAATACACTCGCCATGTGGATATCATATTGATCAGCCTCATTTAGTGAAAATACCATTCTTTGCAGTGTCACCTCTGGCATAAATCAGGCACAGCATTTTTTATAATAATGAGAAGTAGAAGCCACCTAAATTTCTAATAGATTTTTGATGAATAGATCATGATACATTTTATCCACTTGACAGAATAATAGATGGCCAATAAAAATCATGTGGAAAAGTAGCTAATTACATTGGAAAGTTTTCACAATATATAATTAAGTGAAAAAAATGAGTTATAAAATCGTATGTTCAATTATATCCTAATTGTGTAAAAGGTGAGTTTTGTGTGTATCTGCATTATAAAAATGGTGTTAAAGTGTGAGTTTTGTGTGTATCTGAATTGCAAAACTGGTGTTAAAGTGTGTTTGGGAGAGGAAGGATTACAAGTGTTTAACAATCTTTTTGTGTGCTTTTAAAATTTTCTATAGAGAAATTGCCTACAAATTTCCTACAAAGAGAACATACTACTTTTATACACACAAATTCATACATGCATATTATTTAAATCAGAGAAAAGTCCCTGCCTTGAGGAATTTACAGGGTGGTAGAAGGAGACAGACTACAGACAATCAAGGGCATATAAAGTTAGAGATTGCATGTTCAGAACCATTTAGAGATGCAGCTTGAACCATCTTAACACAAAAGGCTCATGGGCTGCGATTGGCCCTGCTTGGGTTATATAACATAGTTGGACCAACTGCAATTGCTAGAATGTGGGGTTCTAGGCCAGGATCATGAGGTCACTCTATGAGCCTTGCCTGTCATCAGCACCACGTGGCGAGTTGCAGGGGAATCTAACCAAAGGAAAGAGAGTACCATGAACAGAAGCGGGATGAGAAAGGTGACAGTGAATGACAAGACAAGAAGCAGTCAATTTTGCCTGGAGGAGCACGGCAAAGGCACAGAGGAAGTGATGCTTAGGCTGAATGTTCCAAGGTGAAGAGGTGTTTCCAGGTATCCGGGGTCAGGAGGGCATCTGAGGAGGAGGGAGGGAGTGATATGAACAGAGGTGAAGGGAGCCAGAGAGATAGATAGAGACCAGATCATCCGAAAGTGGCTTCTGTATCAGGCTAAGGTATCTGAGCCTTCATCCTGAGGATATTGGGGTGTCCCAAAAGAACTGAAGGCAAGGACCAATGTGTTTGATCACCTTTGCTTACCTTGCAAGGTACAATACCCGATGCATACTACTATAAGCAAGAATAGTTAATAATATTTTCTCTCTCCTGCACTAGCCTTCATGAACTCTCCAGTGGCTGTGAGGAGGATACTTTGAGGAATCTTTCATGATAGCCTCCACTAAACCAGTGCGTTTCCATGTTTTTGACCATGATCCTCAGTAAGAAATACCTTTTACATCAAAATTCAACTGAAGTATGTTTAAAAAAAGCAAAACACTTCCCTAGACTATCAAATTCACGATGGCAGTGACCAAAACTGTATGACTCTTTTGATTATCACTATAGCCTCTATATCTGGCAAAATACTTGTCCTATGGTGGGCCCATAATATTACTACTATTACTAAGTATGTATTTACTGAATGAATGAATAGATGGAGGTTCGATAAATGATTCAAAATGCATTGCAAACTACAAAGAGTTATACAGATACAAACAATTGCTGTTAGCATCCAACTCAGAGCTAGATTTATGAGGCTCTATGTTAGATCACCAGAGCAGGCAGGGGGAGGGGATGCTGAGGGCAGAGTAGAATTTGGATATAATGCCAACAGTGGGTGGTGCCCCATACACCCCACTGGAATGATTCATACTACTTCCTGGGCCAGGGTCCCCCTTCATAGCCCCACTTCCTCTTTAACAGACCGTGAGTAATTTCAGTGGCATACTGAGACCATGATTCAGAGGCTGGAGATAAGAGGGTTTGAAGATTCCCTCTCAAAGAGAGTGCAACAAATGCACAAGGTAGTCTTCTTCACTGATTAGGGGACCTGGGTTTTAAAAAGCCACTGCTTTAGATACCTTGAAAGTGCGTTTGGCTCAGGGAGGGTAGCCAGGGACCACTTAAACGCATCATATCCTCCCTGCCTCTTGAAGCTTATTGATCAGTATCATTTGCAAAGCCCTTCTCTTGCGTTCTCTGTAACCAAAGTTCTCTAAGCAAAAAGCCAAGCCAAGGAAACAACTCTAAAAGGAGCTGTTTGCCCAAATATTAGCAATGCTAACTGGGGCTGAGAAATTACTTCCTCCCAGTGTCAATATTCCTGCAAGGTTTAAGGATTAGAATCCCATTTGAAGACGGGCTGGTCAGAAGAAATAATGATTTTCTATCATTTTCAAAGAGCCAGAATCTTTTGTGATGAATGAAGTCATCATTAAAGATCTTTAGTTCAGGATTGCACTAACAATAATTTAATAGTTATAGATGACTGTGGGGGGAATTTCCAATACCAATCACATAGAGCTTTTTTCATTCAAAAAGCAAGCCAAGGGCTTCCCTAGTGGCACAGTCGTTAAGAATCCGCCTGCCAATGCAGGGGACATGGGTTTGAGCCCTGGTCCGGGAAGATCCCACATGCCGTGGAGCAGCTAAGCTCGTGAGCCACAGCTACAGAGCCTACAATGTAGAGCCCGCGAGCCATAACTACTGAGCTCTCAAGCCACAACTACTGAGCCCATGCGCCACAACTACTGAAGCCCACGCACCTAGAGCCCATGCTCCACAACAAAAGAAGCCACTGCAATGAGAAGTCCGTGCACCGCAACAAAGAGTAGCCCTGGTAGCTGCAACTACAGAAAGCCCGTGTGCAGCAATGAAGACCCAATGCAGCCAAAAATAAATAAATAAAATAAATACATTTATTAAAAAAAAAACAAAAAAGCAAGCCAAGAGTTAAGACAATGTTTGAAAGCTAAGGTTCAAGATTAAGGGACTTTGGGAGCAAGACCTGGGTTGGATTCCATTCTCTCCCCTGTACCTTTTAAGTAATCACTTTGGTCAAGTTAAAGAACATACCTCTCTAAGCCTCAAATATCTCAGCTATAAAAATTCAAAGGTACTCTGAGGATTGGAAAAAAAATGTGGAAAAGAATGTAGTGCTGTACCTGGCACATCATGTGTTGGATAAATAATTGTGGTAGTAATGATGATAATGATGATGGTTGTGATAACCTTTATTATTTTGTCCTAAAGCAATATGAAGAGATATAAGATCAGGTTAATACTCAGAATCCAGTTGGAAAAATAAGTTGGATTCCCAAATAACCTCAGTACCAAGCAGTATTCAAGAATGAGTATCTCATTCCTATCTTCTTGAATTTATCCAAGCTGTTCCATCTACTGGAAAAGACGTCTCACACCATGTTCACTTCTTCAAATATGGCCTGACTTTGTTTCAAATGCTGTTTTTCTATGAGACTGTCCTTGATCACTCAAGTCAAGGAAGCTCTCCTGCAAGCCCCCCGCCCTTCATTTGTGAGACAGTCCTCCTGCAGCCTTTCAATAAACACTGCTTTCTACTTGAGTTAATTTGAGTGACTTTCTGCTTCTTGCTGCCAAAAGAGCTTTGATTCAGATACTGCCAACGCATGTGGTTTCAGACATATTGAGTGTGAGGGTGCTGGAAGCGCAAGGGAGGATGGAAGCAAGCCAGGCAGAGGGTAGGATGTGGGAGTCACAGGCTGATCATCAAAGATGGTTCAGAACCCATGACATCTCTAGGGAGGGAAAGAGAGATGAGAGAAAAGACTGGAAACATGACTGACTTCAAGAAGAACTTAGATAAATTCTTGTCCCACTAAACGAAATCACACTACCACCGAGCACCTAGTGTGTGTGGCTGAGCACTGCCTAGGCACCAGGAGAGAATGCAAAGTAGAGTAAACACGACCTCTGACCTTCAGGAAATTACACCTACAACTTCTACTGAGTACAGATGAAGTGCAAGGATGACTATCTTGCAGTTCTTTCTCTTAGAGGGTCTTAAAGCATGAGACAGAAGAATCTGACAAGATCATACCAAATAATATATTCAAAAGTGCTTTAGCAATGGTAAACAGCTTTGTATACATAACTGATGTTAGTGTTCAGTCCACAGTTATGGAGGACCTACTGTGCCAGGCACAGTGGCAAATCGTTTATACACATTCTTTGAAGGAAAAAAAAGTACCCTAGAAGTAGGTGCTATTATTCCATTTTACAGATAAGGCAATGGAACCTCAGAGAGGCTAAGTCCTTCTGTAAGGTCATGAGGCTGGTGAGTAGCAGAACCAGAAGTAAATGCACATTTATGTTTAGCAGATTTTTGACAGAAGGAGAAAAAAATTATATTTTCAATAAGTGGTACTGGAACAACTGGATATCTGTACGAAAAAAAGGGAATCCTGGCCTTTACCTCACGTTGTATACAAAAATTCCCTTGAAATAAATCATAGAGCTAAAAGTAAAGCTAAAACTACAAATTTCTAGAAGAAATCACAGGAGAATATATTCACAACCCCGAGGTAGGCAAAGATTTCATGGACAGAATACAAAAGTATAAACCATAGGAGAAAAAAATGATAAATTAGACTTAAAAAAAAAAAGCCACCAAACTTCTGCATTTCGAAAGAATGCAGAAACAGCAAGCCACAATTTGGAAGAAAATATTTGCAATATAAGTATCAGATAAAGGGCTTGCAACCAGAATAAAAAGAAGGTAACTCAATCTTTTAAAAAGGACAGAAGGGGGGCTTCCCTGGTGGCGCAGTGGTTGAGAGTCTGCCTGCCGATGCAGGGGACGCGGGTTCGTGCCCCGGTCCGGGAGGATCCCATATGCTGCGGAGCGGCTGGGCCCGTGAGCCATGGCCGCTGAGCCTGCGCGTCCAGAGCCTGTGCTCCACAACGGGAGAGGCCACAACAGTGATATGTCCGCGTACCGCAAAAAAAAAAAAAAAAAAAAAAAAAAAAAGGACAGAAGGTTTCAAAAAGATGATACATGAATGGATAACAAGCACAAGAAAAGATGTTCAACATGATTAGTTATCAGGGAAATGCAAATTAAGACCACTGTGAGATACCACTTTATACCCCTGAGAATGACTAAATTTAAAATGACTGACAATACCAAGCATTGGGGAGGATGTGATGAAGCACCTGGAACTTTCAGATATTCCACTTTGGAAAACAGTTTGGCAGTTTCTTATCAAGTTGAAAATATACGGGACTTCCCTGGTGGTCCAGTGGTTAAGAATCCGTCTTGCGATGCAGGGGGCACTGGTTCAATCTCTGGTCGGGGAACTAAGATCCCACATGCTGCAGGGCAACTAAGTCCGTGCACCACAACTTGAGAGCCCAAGTGCCACAACTACAGAGCCCACATGCTCTGGAGCCCGCGCGCCACAGCAAAGAGCCCACACGGCGCAATGAAAGATCCTGCATGCTGCAACTAGGACCCAACACAGCCACCAAATAAATAAATAAATATTTTTAAAATATATATACTTATTCTATGACACAGCAATTTCACTCCTAGGTATTTGCCCAAGAGAAATGAGTGCACATACAAAGAGAGTTTTACATGAATGTGCACAGAACCTTCATTCATAATAATCAAAAAATGGCTAACTCAAAGGCTAAACAGATCGTGGTACATCCATAGAATAGTATATTACTCAGCAACAAAAAAGAACTATTCATATATACAACAACACTGATGAATCTCACAAAATTTCTGCCGAATGAAGCCGGGAACAAAATACTACATTCTCTGTGGTTCGATGTAAATGAGATTCTGGAAAAGGCAAATCTAAGCTGCAGTGGCAGAAGGTACATCGGTGGTGGCCTGGGGTGGGGGGTTGGGGGGCGGGCATTGCTTGGAAGGGGCAGGTAAGAATTTTCTAAATCTTGATTGTGGTGGTGGTTGTATTGGTGCACAGTTCTGTCAAAATTTATTGAGCTATTTGTACATTTAAAATGGGCACATATCACTATATGTAAACTCTACCTCCAGAAATTGCTTTTAAAAGAACTTTAAAACATGGCGAATTGTTCCACAGGCTCTGCGGCGGGGAGAGGGCCTCCGCAGGTAGACTTGTTGTGGAAGACGTGGAGTTGGCATGGGCGGGAAACCTTCCGGAAATTATTTAGTTTATAAGTCACTCTCCACCTTACCAAGACCTTTCACACTCTTAGAAGTTGCAGTCCCTCCTCAGGTCCTGTCAGACATGGAGTGCTGGGCTGGCAGGAGCAGGGCTGCCCAAAGGGTAACAATATGGAGAAAGGGGTCTGTTTTTTCCAGGTACCTCCCTGAACCTAGGACACATCATCTGACCTAGTTCTGAGTTCTCCACAAAAACCCTCACGGCCTTGCTCCTCCTCTGGCCTCACATCTCTGCCTCACTTCCTTAGAGGGCTTGTCTCTGTCTCTAGCTCTCACTCAGCAGCCAGGGGCCCCTCACAGGTCCTTAGGCAGAACAGAGACTGCAATAGCCATCAACTCTGAACCCTTTACCTTCTCCTTCAGGGAAGCCACAGGAAACATTGGATGGAATAAATCCCGCCAATCACAAGCATTCAAACATTCTCATAAGTACTGTTCTTTTAAAAAGCTGGAAAGTTCGGTTGAGGAGTTTGGGGTTATTATTAGCACCACACACTATAAAAAGGAAATGCCACTGATGATCTTAGATGGCTGTATTTTTATATGGGATAATTCAAGCTTCCTTCTTAGAGTTTCCAGTCATAAGAAATCCTTAATAAAAATACTACCTCAGGTCGTACCCTCAAACCCAGCTCAGCATTGTTGAAATCCGTTGGGACTATTCCAGTCAGGACTGACTGGGAGAATTAGGATTGCATTTTTAGCCCATTCTTATGTCTGTTCCCTTCTGAGCTGCTCAGGTCTGTGCTACCAGAAGAAAACAACCAATTAATCAACCTATGTATAAATATTTATTTGTAGTGACCATGTGGAAGCAGCATGGCAATGGGCTGATCTGCAGACTCTTATCAGACTGATCTGAGCTTGGTCCCTGTGTCGCATAAGGCAAGTTGCTCAGCCCTTCTGTGCTTCCTCTACAAAATGGGTCATTGTGAACCCTGTGAGCTAATGCCTAATGTCTGGCACTTAGTAAATATTTAGTAAATGCTGATTCATTATTATTATGTGTTCACTCATGCCTCTTACCATGGGGACTGCAAAAGTGTGGTTTTGCCTTTGGGAATTCTATATTCCATTTTGACACTCAAAACATACAGGCAGGAGAATAAAAGAACAACAGAAGTAATGAAATCTCACGTTAGTGAAGTTGCTAAGAAATGTGCAATTTAGCCTTTCAGATACTGCTGGCCCCCTGCTTTGAGCTTTATTGGAGAGGAATTTGTCAGTGTGTGTCAAAAGCGTTTAAAACGTGTTTGTCCTTAAGAAAGCAATCTGTCTGTCATGGAGGACTGACACAGGAGGACCATGCCATTTCTGTATGTAGACTAGATAACTTTACGGTCTCTTAGAGCCCCAGGAGTCTGGGGCATCTTTAAGTGAAAATATTAATCTGAATTTGGAAAGTCATAGGGGTTAGGGGTACCTAACTCCATGTATTCAGTTTAGTTAGGCTGTAGCAGATCACTAATTTTCCATCTTATTTCACAGAACCCAAGGCATGACTTGGGATTTACTGACATAGAAAATAGTCATGGCAGTTGTGTTTCCATTGTATTTGCACCCATCACCTCCCATCCCAAGAAGAAGGAATAAATCTGCAGCTGTTGTTTGAACTTCTGCAATCTGAAACAATTTGAAAACCACAGCTGTTAGAGGCATAAACCTGATTCTGGCTTTGTCCTTGATCCACGTCTCATGTTTCATGGAACTCACCAAAAGCCACGCTCTGGGGGTTGAGTCAGAGAAGGCCGCTTCTCCTAATCACCAGCCTCCCAGAAAACAGAAGTGCTGAGTGCTTATTCCTGAGGAGACTTTCCAGCGTGAAGCAGAGCCCGTTTGTGCCTTGGTTCAGTGGAACCAAATCCCTGAGAGGGGTGCTGATATTCCTAAAGTCCTACAAAAAGTTCAGCTACTACCCAGCTTTGCCCACTGGCAAGCAGAGATGAACACTATGGCAAACACCAGCATCTGGCTCCCAGCAGCCTGGCTATTTGGAGGAAGGGGCAGTCTGGAGGGCTTTAGTGCATCTCAAGTTAACCACACTAGTCTACCCTCACTTCCACAGAGAACAGCAGGCTGTATTCAGGCATCTCAGCGACAGCTGTGCCTTCCAAACCAAAACGTTGTTCGGAAAGATGATCCAAATGTGGGCTATGTGTTTCAGCAGGATTAGGTGGGACTTTCCTACTCAAATGGCCCTTTGTGTGCTTCTCAAAGACAGGGTATTAACCTCACGCGTGCTAAAGCATGATGGATGACTTGGAGTTCTCGATTTACATTTGGCTGGCAGTCAGAACTGAACCATCAAAATGCCTGGGTATCTGATGGACAGTGCCTGGCTTATTCAGACTTGTTTCTGATGGAGCGGGTGGATCCTGGGGCTTTTGCTCCATCCAGGTTTGATAAGCTAAACAAGGCTGGAATGTTGTTACAAAGTTCCTCTCAAGGCAGCAGAATTCAGTGTCCTGAATCAGTAGGCTCTATTATCATTTTTGTTTATATTCAGCATCTTTACCTACTTCCAGATCTACTCCGACCTCTGCCCATTTGTTGCAAGGTGTGGTCTCACCCAAGACTGGGGCAACCGGAGCACAGGGCCTCTGCTCGAGTCACTTCTCCCAGCTCCTTAAAGTCACCTGCTTGGTATTCTTGCTTTCTCAGTAAGATCCCTTGCAAGTGTGAAGTGCTTCTGTCTTCATCAGTGCTTTGGACTGTCTTCCCAGGCCAAGGGGAGTCAGAAGTTGACCTGCTCTATCTTGCCTGTTACAGGCTTGCACCATTATATGACAAGAGTTCAACACTCCCAGGCTGGAAGTGGGTTGGGATTGCCCCTCCATTCTCCTACAAACCAGAGTGGAGAAGGGGCTGCTTCATCTTCTGGTGAAGAACTGGGCTTTTAGAGGTTCCAGAATGATTCAGATGTCTTGGTTGCCAACAAAAGCTGTGTGGGAGACTTAGGCTGGCCTGCTGCACTGATCCCTTGACTAGGCCCAATGGCAAACAAGTTATCATGTGGGAGGAGCTAAGCTAAGTACCTGGGGTGTCACCAGAAGTCATGTACCCAGAATCCAGGCACTATAAACCTAATAAAGGATCCAAGGGAACAAGCGCTCCTCTAGCCTGGCAGACCCTTCACTCCACATGCTGAGGCTCTTCACTCAGAGTGAAGAAGGGGCTGAGACTGAGATGTGTGGGCTGCTGGCCTGAGACAAAGTGAGGTCTGGGGTTGAGGTGGAGAGTGGCTGCATCTGCCATCATGGAGCCCTGGTTCTATGTGCAGCCTCTGCACTGCTCGCTGGCATTGGCAACAGTGAACCTAAGTGAGAGCGACCTCAGTAGAATGGGACATCTTCTCAGTTATTCCCAGGCACAACCAGCCTTTGTGCTCTGGCCTAGCTCAGAGGAAACAAGAGAGCCTCTTAGAAAGTTTAACTCCGGGACTTCCCTGGTGGCACAGTGATTAAGAATACGCCTGCCAATGCAGGAGACACAGGTTTGAGCCCTGGTCCGGGAAGATTCCACATGCCGCAGAGCAAATAAGCCTGTGTGCCACAACTACTGAGCCTGCGCTCTAGAGCCCGCGAGCCACAACTACTGAAGCCTGCATGCCTAGAGCCCGTGCTCCACAACAAGAGAAGCCACTGCAATGAGAAGCCTGTGCACCGCAACAAAGAGTAGCCCCCGCTCACTGCAACTAGGGAAAGCCCGCACACAGCAACGGAGACCCAATGCAGCCAATAAATAAATTTATATATATATATATAAAAAAAGAAAGTTTAACTCCATGGAAACTTTTACAAGGTCAAACTTTTTAAGCTCTGGCACTGAATTTACTTACAGGAATCTATTCTAAACAAAAGAATTTGTTGTCCTCTCCATGTTGGTAATCACAATACATGTCAGAAATAATTTAAATTCCAATAGAAAGGGATTGATTAAAGGGATTATGTTATATCAATACAAGTAAACCATTAAAAGTTGTATTCTAGATTAGTTCTTCCTGGTAGAAGTACAACCCACCACCAAGAAGTGTTCTGATCAAAACTCTAGATCTAACCACCAATTTATAGAAAATTCAGAGGACAGAGAAGCATGTTAAATGACAGCAAGGGAATGCAATCAGGAAAATTCAGAATACAAGTACTCTACAAAACAAACCTAGTTTCTTCTTCAACAATAAAAAAATACAAGAAAAACAAAAGACAAAATGGGAACATACAGAGAAAGAGACTTAGGATATATCTGAACCAAATGCAATGGGAAGACCTTTCTTGAATCCTGACTCAAACATACAGTTGTAGGGCTTCCCTGGTGGCACAGTGGTTGAGAGTCCGCCTGCCAATGCAGGGGACACGGGTTAGTGCCCCGGTCCGGAAAGATCCCACATGCCGCAGACTGGCTGGGCCCGTGAGCCATGGCCGCTGAGCCTGCGCGTCTGGAGCCTGTGATCCACAATGGGAGAGGCCACAACAGTGAGAGGCCCGCGTACCGCAAAAAAAAAAAAAAAAAAAATATATATATATATACATATAATATTTGCAATTTGCTTTTTAAAACTCCATGGGGGGTGGGGGCGGGAGGGTAGGAAAGTATAGAATTGGTGATTGTCCAATGTGAGTGATAGGTACAGAAATTTTATGATAGTATTTATGCTTCTTTTTAATAATTTTATTTATTTATTTATTTTTGGCTGTGTTGGGTCTTCATTGCTGCACGCGGGCTTTCTCTAGTTGTGGTGAGTGGGAGCTGCTCTTCATTGCTGTGCATGGGCTTCTCATTGCGGTGGCTCCTCTTGTTGCGGAGCATGCGCTCTAGGCGCCCAGGCTTCGGTAGTTGTGGCATGCAGGCTCAGTAGTTGTGACTCGTGTGCTCAGTAGTTGTGGCTCGCAGGCTCTAGAGTGCAGGCTCAGTAGTTGTGGTGCACGGGCTTAGTTGCTCCGCAGCATGTGGGATCTTCCCGGACCAGGGCTTGAACTCATGTCTCCAGCGTTGGCAGGCAGATTCTTAACCACTGCGCCACCAGGGAAGTCTTATGCTACTTTTATATAGTTTGAAATTTTTCATAATAAAAAGTTTTTGGAAATCATGTTGTGGAAGAAATCTTGTGTCATGGAAAACTGTTTATGGCATATTACATTAAAAGAAAGAGGGAGTTGTATCTTAAGTACTATTATGACCTCATTTTTGTATCTGTGTGTATGTGTGAAAAAGTCTGCAAAAATATATGAACCAAAATGACTGATGAACTATGATTAATTCTGAATGACTGAATTACAGTGATTATACTTTTTTAGTGTGTTCACTGCTATAAATTTTTATAATCATTATTACTCATATATAAGCATGAAATAACAATGAATATATTTAAAATTAGAAAAAATATATGCATAACTATATTTGCACAGAAAAGTTATGGGAGGATAGTCTTCTAGGATTTGGGGCTTTCCTGTGTTTTCCTAATTCACTGAAAAGAGTAAAATTTCTTATAAAAAGAAATTTAAAACAAAGAAAAGTTGGCTTCATTTTAGGGCACTGAAATGGTTCTGATCACCAATTCCAACCTGGGGCAGGGGGGCATTTCCCACACCACCAACAGGCAATTCTCCATGACACTGGCTGGGTATTCTACAATGTAGCTCAATTCTGACACCATCCACCTGGAGATAATGTCAGACCCTACAGGTGAAGGACTCAGTCCCACAAGACTGTTTCCACCCTACTTCAGATACCAGTCATATCCCCAGGTTACCACCTGTGCTTCCAACTGACCAGGTATAGAATGAAGCTTCCCAGTGACCCTCTGCTAGGATTCAACCAATTTGTTAGAGTGGCTCACAGAACTCAGAGAAACATTTTATTTATTAGATTACCGGTTTATTATAAATGGTAATAAACGGATATAAGTCAGGACCATCCAGATGAAGACATGCATCAGGACAAAGTATAGGAAAAAGGGCATGAAGCTTCCATGCCCTCTCCAGGTATGCTACTCTCCCAGCAGCTTCATATATTCAACCTGGATGCTCTCTGAACCTCATACTTTGGGGATTTTTATGGAGGCTTCAACACATAGGCATGATAGATCATTAACTCCATTTTCAGCCCTTCTCCCTTCTCAAGAGAATGCGGGGTGGGGCCGAAAATTCCAAGCTTCTAATCATGGCTTGGTCTTTCTGGTGGCTGACCAGCACTCATCCAGCCGTCATCCAGGAGCCCACCCAGAGTCACCTCATCAGAACAAGGATGCTCCTATCACCCAGAAAACTACAAGGGTTTCAGGAGCCCTGCATCAGGAACCAGGGTCAAAGACCAACTATTAGAAAAAAAGATGTTCCTAGTTCTCTGATCACTTTGGAGATTCCAAGGGTTTTAGAAGCTCTGTGCCAGAGACAAAGACCAAACCTGCATTTATTGTTATAAATCATAATATCACAGATATTTTAAGAAAATGTTTGAATACGTTATAACTACCAATTTATGTACTCTATTTCTGTACAAAGTTGAACAGTTCCCTGGCAGACCTGAGTTCTGTTCCTCCACAGAGGAGATGTTTGATGTGGGACAAGTCAATTGTTCCTGAGTCTCAGTTTCTTCCACTCACTTGGTGGGTGTCCTTAGATAAGTCACTTCACTTCTTTAAGTCCTCAGTTTTTTCATTGGTTAAATAAAGAAAACAACTATTTACAAGCTTGTTATGAAGACTGAGATAATCCCATAACATACCAGATACAGTTGCACATAGTAGGTGTTCGGTAAAGTGTAGCTCCTATCTATTAATTAATCCAACAAATGTTTATTGAGCATGCAATACACTGCAGGCACAGTGCTAGGTATTAGGGATAATTCGTCAAGCAAGAAACACAATGTCCCTGTTCTCTTGAAGCTTCTAGCCATGGTTGGTGGGGAGAAAATAAACAAGGAAACAAATAAATGAGATAATTACATTTGGTGATAAATGCTTTGAAAAGAAAATTATTTCTGTGGTTATATTTACTATTAGTGTAAAAACCTTCCTGGTCAATCTCTCTCTACTCCTTTATGTTTTAGGAGCCACTCTCAAATTAAAGAGAGCTCAACAATGACTTTAATTGAGCTTGGAAATTCACTGAACTACTGACTCTTAAAGCGACATGAAGAAGACAGAGAGAAAAATGAAATGTTGGTGAGAGGAAAATCCTGAAGCTGTACCATAGCTCCCAAATGCCATTTGTGAATCATTGCCTGGTGGGATTCAGAATTACCTGTGGAGCATTTTAAAGATACAGACTCCCGGGGCTTCCCTGGTGGCACAGTGGTTGAAAATCCACCTGCCAATGCAGGGGACACGGGTTCAATCCCTGGTCCAGGAAGATCCCACATGCCGCGAAGCAGCTAAGCCCGTGCGCTGCAACTACTGAGCCTGTGCTCTAGAGCCCGTGAGCCAGAACTACTGAGCCCGTGTGCCACAACTACTGAAGCCCGCGCACCTAGAGCCCACGCTCCACAATGAGGGAAGCCACCACAATGAGAAGCCCGCACACTGCAACGAAGTGTAGCCCCCGCTCACCGTAACTAGAGAAAGCCCGCGCACAGCAACAAAGACCCAACACAGCCAAAAATAAATAAATAAAATAAATAAATTTATTAAAAGAAAAAAAAGATACAGACTCCTAGTTCCCATCCTCAAATATTCAAATTCTGGAGATCCAGGAATTTTTGTTGTTGTTGCTTTTTTTTTTTTTTTAAGTTCACTGGTAATTCTTATGGGCAATCAATCATGGGAAGCAGTGCTTGTCAGGCAACTTATGAATTCCATTAGTCACTGAAGCTGAGAATACAGAGCTGTGTCTGTTAGTCTGTTGGCCACCATATATTTATTTTTCTAATTTCTCAAATACTTGCCCTGGTTGGCCCTCAAGGAACTTAGAATGTAGTGGGAGATATAAATGAAGATGCTGTGGGAATACAAAGCAGGAACAACTAAGTCTTTGAGGGTTAGAGAAAACTTTCTGGAGGGGAAGAATTCTGAATGAGTTAGAATCTGCTCCAGCTGCATGTGACAGAAAACACAAAATTATAGTGGATTAAACTAGTTAAAAATTTACTTTTCTCTCATATAAAAGCCTCTAGTCTGTACGAGTGCTCACTCTGAAATCTCATCATTGAAATTTACTAGGACAAATTACTGAAACTGCAAACCTAACACTTTCATATGATTAATTATGGCACATCTGCCTGAAGCCATATTATGCAAACATGAAAAGTCATCACTTAGGGGCTTCCCTGCTGGTGCAGTGGCTGAGAGTCTGCCTGCTGATGCCGATGCAGGGGACACGGGTTCGTGCCCCGGTCCGGGAAGATCCCACATGCCGCGGAGCGGCTGGGCCCGTGAGCCATGGCCACTGAGCCTGCACGTCCAGAGCCTGTGCTCTGCAACGAGAGAGGCCACAACAGTGAGAGGCCCACCCACCGAAAAAAAAAAAAAGAAAAGTCATCACTTAGGAAGCTACAGAGTATGAAAAACAGCTCGTGATAAAATATTGAGGAAATGCAAATTTGTGTATATGTAAAATTGTGTATGTGTTGTGATTACAACTGTGTGAAAAATGTGTGTATATGGGCAAATATAGAAAGACCATCATAAAATAAAAACAATTATTGGATGGATTACAGGCTTTTTCTTCTCTGAAGATTCCCTTTAGTACAGTTATATTGTTTTCATAACAAAAATTTAAATGTCTTGCAAACTTTACATGGTGTCAAAGGTAGGAGTGCTTAAGAATCACCTGAGGAGCTTATTAAAATGCATATTCCCAGGCTCTAGCCAGAGAGATTCTAATTCTATAGATCTAGGGAATGGGTGCATTTTAAACAAGCATCCCAGGTCATTTTGTTGGAAGCAGTGCACTGACCACATCTGAAAAACACCACCATATCTAGTGTCTCCGAGACACTTAAAAATGTATAGAGTTGGAATATTATGTGTGCCAAGACAGCCCAGCTTTGCATTGTCCGAAGGACTCTGGCCAATATTCCACTATCATTGTTGGGGAAACAGTGAGAAAGTTTAAAACAAAGACTCCATATTCACAAAAATGTTTTCTCTCCCTGGTTTATATAGTGAAATATCACTAAAAGGTACAGCTTTGATCATTTTTCTTTTGTCTTTAAGCAAACTTGAAGCTACCTAATAAAAGCAACCCAGGCACTAACAGTTATGTATCTCCAGTTCTCTTACAGTCCCCATGTATCCTGTAACTTACTCCATGCCTTTCTAATAGGCCCAACACAAGTTCAGCTATAATCTGCCTTCGTGAGTGAAGCTCAGTCATTTCAAATTCGACATCTGCATTGCACAATGTGCATAAGCATAGATCTGCATAGATCCAGTTGATTCTGTACTCACTGTATTCACTAGAATGATCAGTTTATCTTAGTTTGCCCAGGAATTTTCTGGTTTTATCACTGGTCCTAGGTCCCATGACCTCCACCCCTGCAACCCCTCAGTACTGTGCAAACCAGGACGGTTGGTCACCCCCATACCTTTCCATTGCCTGTGACCCATGTAATTACGCACAGCTTAAAAGACCCTTTCCAGGAGCGGTTATCAGCCTCCACAGACAGTGTCCCAGGGAATACAGGCACGAACATAGCTTTTGGAAGATCTTCCTCTGAAAAAGAATACATATAAAATGCTGTTCATTATTTGTTAGAAATAAAACATTTCCCTGAAGTGGTTTCAGAGGAGCCAGGGATTTAAGGTGCAGCAAATGGTCCTCCTCCTACACCTCCATCTCCCCCTTTTTCCTGCAAGCATTCATCATTTAGTGAAAAGTTTACTAAGATTTGTGTGTGTTACCCATCAGAAAAGAGACATGTAGGGTTTGGTCAGGCAGTTAGAATGAGGAAAGCAGAGATAAAGGGTAAATCTGTCTAGAGGATGTGGAATTTTTCATCAAGTAGAATTAGAAAGTAACTCCTTCCACACTTGTTTTCAGAAAATTAGTTTTATTGTGAAACTCTTGGAATTTCTCTAAAATCCTAAAAAGTTAAGATGATTCAGAAAGCTAGAACAGGATGTTCCTCAGCAGAGTCTGTTCTAACATGTAGGACAGATTTTTCAGAATTACGCTGTTCACATCAAAATTATACTACTTTAAAATATCACAAGTAATGCATAGAATCCCCAGAATTTCATTTTGAAATCATTTCCAAAATGGAACTTTCAAAAGTAGCTTGTATTTTTGGCTCAGGAGTAATCCTTCTGACAGCTGGTTTTCACTGTGAAAAATACACTTATATGGCAATTTAGCACATTTGCCCACTCAAATTCTTGGGTGCAATATCAACTTTCATTAAAAAGTCAGTTTAGTGGACAATCAAAATTTATAACAACTCTAGGTTTCAGTTCTTCTGTCTTTTAAGACCATCAGATACTTAATGCAGAATACAGGTTAATTAGTCACCACCTTCTTTCAGTAAATGATTTAAGGATTTTTTCCGATCAATGCAGAAAACCATATGTGAAGCCAACGACTGAAAACCGAAGCAACAGCCATAAGCAGCATTTTCCAGAGTGAATTCTGTTAGTAGACATTATGTTAAAAGAAAAAAGGATACTCACGCTCAGGTAGGGGAGCGCTGAGATAAACAGAGCTCAACATGTCATGTCAAGATTTTTGAGAAGCTTTGCAAAGACAATAGGCATTGGCACTCTCCAAGGTGGGAACACAGCATATATTTCCCAAAATTATTTGACCAAATATTGTCAGAATATCTAAAAGCCTTGGGTTCCAACTAACACCCTTAGAAAAAGACTGCTGTTGACTTTCTAAATTTGATGATTCAACTACTTGAAGTTGGGACTAAATCTATTTTCAGTCTATTTGCAGTGAAAAGAATTTTTATTTGCAAATAAGAAGGGCAGATTTGTCCAAAGCACAGAACAGTCTCAGTGACATTCAACACACTTTGAAAGGAAGTTATTCTTATCACAAATATGGTTACCTCCAATTTACAATAAGAACAAATAAGGCCTTGAAACCTATTAGAAAGTGCTTGTGGTTTCAAGCTTAGAGAATTTCACTTTGATGACTTGGAGAGGCAAATGAATTCATTCCAATAGGGCAGGGTTTTGTTTAGTCTATAGGTCTCTACTCAGAGCTAACAGTGGTTTGAAGAGCTAGAAATGAGCAGATATGGGCATTTGCAGCTAGGCATGCTTAACTGCTATTGGATATTGTTTCACCTGAGAGATACCCATATTTCCCAGCCCAAATTATACTGTGGATCTGTAAACGATCTAAACTGACTTCTGATCCCAGCATTAAGGGAGAGAAGGAAGAAGATTAAAAGAGTAGCCCTGACTCAGCAGCCATTAAAATGAAGATTGGGGAAGGACTAGCCTGAAGACAGATACTTAGGACACACTGAACTAGCCTCTATGTTATTCCACTGCCTTACAAAGGGATTCCCCCAATGAATTTGTCTATAAGAACAAGGTCCGTTGGAGATATTGCCTCACACCTCTCAGAATGGCTATAACCAAAAAGTCTACAAATAACAAATGTTGGCACAGACGTGGAGAAAAGGGAACCCTAGTACACTGTTTTTAGAAATGTAAACTGGTGAAGCCACTACAGAAAACAGCATGAAGGTTCCTCAAAAAACTAAAAGTAGAGCCATCATATGATCCAGCAATTCCACTCCTGGGTATATATCCAAAGAAAAGGAAAACATTAATTCGAAAAGATATACACACCCCAATGTTCACAGCAGCATTATTCTTTTCACTGCAAATAGACTGAAAATAGATTTAGTCCCAACTTTCAAGTAGCTGAATTATCAAATTTAGAAAGTCAAGAGCAGTCTTTCTCTAAAGGTGTTAGTTGGAACCCAAGCCTTTTAGATATTCTGACAATATTTGGTCAAATAATTTTGGGAAATACAAGATGTGGAAGCAAACTAAGTGTCCATCAATAGATGAATGGACAAAGACACACACACACACACACACACACACACACACACAATGGAATATTACTCAGCCATAAAAAGAATGAAATTTTGCCATTTACAACAACATGGATGGAGCTGGAGGGTATTATGCCTTTTTTTTTTTTGGCCACATCACTCAGCATGGGGGATCTTAGTTCCCCGACCATGAGGGACCCATGTCCCCTGCAGTGGAAGCACAGAGTCCTAACCACTGAACCGCCAGGAAATTCCCTATTATGCTTAATGAAATAAGTCAGACAGAGAAAGACAAATACTGTATGTTTTCACTTATATGAGGAATCTAAAAAATAAAACAAACAACTATAGCAAAACAGAAACAGACTCACAGGATAAAGAACAAACTAGTGATTACCAGTGAGTAGAGGGAATGGGAGAGGGCCAAGATAGGGATAGGGGATTAAGAGGTACAAACTACTATGTATAAAACAAGCTACGAGGATATAGTGTACAGCACAGGGAATATAGCCAGTATTTCATAGTAACTTTAAATGGAGTATAATCTATAAAAACATCTAATCACTGTTTACACCTGAAACTAATATAAATTGTAAATGAGCTATACTTCAGTAAAAAAAAGAATAAAGTCTGTGATCAAAACCCAGTTCAGTCACTAAGGTGCGATTAAAATGAAATGGGATAAAATGGCTCAAACTGTCACATACAACGGTGTAGACATCTGTCATGGTGTAGACATCAAATGTGCTGTAGCTCCAATGTGAAGTTACATGTTTATTCTCTACCAAGAAATTCAAGTTTTGGTCTTTAACCACATTCAGATGATATTGCACAGAGTAATAATAAATATAAAATGTGAAAATAAAAATTTTATTGGGAAGAGGAAATGTTACATACAATTAAGTGTATGGTTGATGAAATGTATCATACAGTAACAGCCTTTGCTTAAGGAACAGGTTTAGTAAAGGAAGAAGTTGGAAGCTTAGTATAGGTTTCCATACATAATTTCCAAGCAGTTTTAAGTAAAAGATCTCAATTTGCATAAATTATACAGATCATTGAGAGAAAAGTGTATTGGTTTGTGGTGATTTCTGATCATCAATTCACTTTGTGTCTTGTAGATCTCTTTTACCCTGATCCCAACTCTGGTTGTTCTGATCCTGTTCTAATATGGTTCTCTCCATCCATAAGTGGGCATTTACCCAGAGGCCACATCGCAAATAGGATTTTTTTGCTCATTATGAATTAAACAAATTCCAGGTGCTCTTAAATGAACTCCATGGTTTTAAAGACAGCTGCTTGGACCAAATCTGGAAGAGCTCTTCCATTTAGGGAGTGTTTAAGTCATAGGTACACATCTGTAAAGAGTTTGGAAATGGCATCATAATATGTGCACACCATCTTTGTTGATACAGTTTCAAGTAAGCTAATAGGATCTGTATAATTCTAGAGACTATTAAGTTAAAATGAATATCTGCATGTGGTATGGAACCCATTCTCATTTGAGCAATACTCATTTTGCTTATTTCTGTCTCCCAAACAGAAAACATCCAACAAGAACAATTTTCTCTATGTTTATTTAATTATAACAAAAGTAGAACAAAGCATACCAAATGTAAAAAGATATCTAAAAAAGATGATGAGAATGTTTAGGAACAGAAATGACTAATTTAGCTGAAGGAATTACTCAGGTTCCATTAAAACATATTTGCAACTTATAATTGGTTATTAGTGTAAATTAAATTTAGTAACTGAGCCCCAATTTACTACTAAAAGTTATCAAAATATTTTCAAAATGTTACATAAAAAGTGAAACATCCATAAGTATTACATAAACACCAAACAAAACATCATATAAAGAAAAATAAATGTATCCTGAGATAAAATACAAATCACACTTGTCATGCCAGATTATACACCCCCTTTCCCCTCACATATAATTGTGAGGATTCAGTGTTTTGCACGTTCCAAGATAAAGTAATGATAATATACGCTGATGCAAATTTCAGCCATAAAAATAAACTACTTCATATCTTAAATATTCCTACGATGAAACATCAGGATTCCAGTTTCACTAATCAAAAGTTTATGAAGGCATAAATTGCATTTGGTTTTGACTCCTCAGATCACAGCTGAAAACTCTCAGCAAAGCATTCTAGGCTCTTTTTTTCACATCAAGTGACCCAGAATATATTTTCAGCAATATTTATTTTCTGTACATATTTGTTTTATAATTATAAATTCTTGAGCACTTTTTCTTCTTCCTCATCATCACTGTCAGTGACATTGACTTGCTGGATGTTAGAGGGAGTTGATGTCGGGGCTGTGAAGACACTTTCCAAGGCTCCAGTGTCCAGCTGAGGCACGAGATTTAAGTATTCTTCCCCACTGTGGCTATGACTGTTACAGTAAGAGGTCCCATCCATGCTCTCACAACTCCAAAAATCTTCGCTGTGAGCACGTTCATCTGGGTAGTCTCCATAAGGATAGTCTCTATTTAAAGCTGAAAACATAGCCTCACGGTTCTGGCATCTGTCTTCATAATAACCAAGGCATTCTGGCACTGCACTTGGAAAATTTCCATAGCCAAAAGGAGGCCGACTATAAGGGCACGTGCTGTATCAGAAAGACAAAAAAGGAATTCGATCATAACTTGTCCACATGTTGCCTTGTATACAGACTAACTGAGCAAGTTTAACTGGGGCCTAGAGAGCTCCCAAGATAACTTTCTGCAACTACTTCATGTACTCATCCACATGTTGCCTAGTCCCAACATAAAACAAAGTAAACAACATAAAGCAAAGGAAGCTTATAACTATTACCTATTATCAGCCTCCAGTTTCTTACCTTTGGCAGCCTTAATAAAGAAAAATTACTTATCTGGGCCTTTCTCTCATGATGCCTTATGCCATGTAAGGTTTTAGAAATGCAGACACCTGCTGTGCTGTGCTAAATATTGACACTTAGTAAGCAGTGTAACAACTGTTCTTACTAGTATTTGAAGCAAAATTTACAGGAGGTGGGGGGAAATGTGTAACTGGGTTGAAATCAAGAGCTCTTGGGGTCCCCAAGAGGGATGGGGGAGGGCACTCGAACAGAGGATAACAACTTAATTTTTAAACTCACTTTCAATAATTAATTATATTAAAATACTCAATACCAGAAAGATTTAGAACTGATATTAAAGTGTGGTTTTTAGAGATCTTTTTCAAAAAAAAATTTGGAGTGTGGGAATGTGAAGAATTGAAAAGATCACTTTGCTGTTTTATAAACTAATGGTTTTTCTTGTAAGGCAAATCTAAAAATTCTGCCATTCAAACCCATTTGTCAATTTTTTTAAAAAAGTATTACTCCACTTTTCAAAGGCACAGAACAGGAATCATTGGAAGAGTTATGTAGAAAAGTCCAACCAAAAGTTGTCTGGACTCACGGACTCCATCTAGTGACAGATAATATAAGCATAACAACCATGCTCATTAGCAAAACCCAAGACAAGTTGGGTGTTTCATTTCATGCTCCCACATTTTTTTTTAAAAGGTCAACTTTGTTTCCTTCCCTTTAAAAATATAAGTATGATTGACATAATAGACTATCATCTCAAATTCTTTGTAAATATAGGGTTTCTTCAGTGGTTGGTGTCCTACCCCCACATCTCCAAGTGCTAGGGACCTTGCCCGTGTTCAATATCACAAATATGAGACCTAGTTTCTGAAACGTTTCAGGTTTCCATTCCTACTGCCACATCCTTATTCAGGCATTTTTACTTTAATACATACATCCTGAATGCATTGTACTTGCAGCTACTATGACTTTGCTCGGTAGCTCTTCCACCTTTAGATCTCTCCATCCATTGGATTCCACAAATACTTCAAGGGTGTGCTCAAATCTACCTCCTTCACAAAGCCTTCTTCTCTTCAGCTAGGAACAATTCACCTACTAACTATTCTTTTAGGACTCAATATAGGCAAGATATTACACAAGGTTTGGTGGAGAATTTAATTTAAAAAAAATCTAAAATCCAGGTAGTATATACTTGATATGTGCTAAAGTGTGCTATAATGCAAACATCACACGGTTATATTGGTGTGGTAAAAACAAGTTAGTATTATATCTGAAGAACAAAAAGATCAGTAAAGATAAGAGTAATCCTGGACTTCCCGAGTGGCATAGTGGTTAAGAATCCGCCTGCCAATACAGGAGACATAGGTTCAAGCCCTGGTCTGGGAAGATCTCACATGCCGTGGAGCAAATAAGCCCGTGTGCCACAACTACTGAACCTGCACTCTAGAGCCTGCGAGCCACAACTACTGACCCGGCATGCCACAACTACTGAAGCCCATGTGCCTAGAGCCAGTGCTCCACAACAAGAGAAGCCACCCCTATGAGAAGCCTGCGCACCACATCGAAGAGTAGCCCCTGCTTGCCACAACTAGAGAAAGCCCGCATGTAGCAACGAAGACCCAACACAGCCAAAAATAAATAAATAAATTTATTGAAAAAAAAAAAGAGTAATCCTAAAAGGTTACATGGATGAAAATGAATACCTACAGAAGCATCATGGTGTAGTGGGAAAAGCAATCCTGAGGGGTGTGTAGTGATATTGCAATGTTGTTTAAAGTTGCAATTCCCTAATGATATATGATATGGAGAATCTTTTCATATGCTTAATTGTCATCTGTATATGTTCTCTGGTGAGGTATCTGATCAGGTCTTTTGTCCATTTTTAACCGGGTTGTTCATTTTCTTATTACTGAATTTTCAGAGTTCTTTGTATATTTGGATAACAGTCCTTTATCAGATACATCTTTTGAAAATATTTTCTCCTAGTCTGTGGCTTGTCTCCTCTTTCTCTTGATACCATGTTTTTTGATACAAGGTAGCTTTGTAGTAAGTTTGAGGTCACGAATTGTGAGTCCTCCAACTTTGTTTTCCTTTTTCAAAATTGTTTTAACTATTCCAGGTCACTTAAAATTCTATGTAAATTTTAGGATCAGCTTTTCCATTTCTGCAAAAAAGCTGCTGGGATTTTGAAAAGGATTATATTGATTTTGTAAATCCCTTTGGGAAGTATTGCCATCTTAATAATAAGTCTGCCAATGCATATACATGAATACCTTTCCATTTATTTCAGTCTTCTTTAATTTATTTCAGCAATGTTTTATAGTTTTCAGTTTACAAGTTTTGCATCTCCTTGGTTAGATTTATTCCTAAGTATTTTACTCTTTTTGATGCTATTGTAAAAAGAATTGTATTCTCAATTTCCTTTTTTGAGTGCTTATTGCTTGTGTACAGAAATACAAGTGAATTTTGTATATTGATCTTATACCCTTCAACTTTGCTGAATTCATTCATTCACTCTAATAAATTTTTGTGGATTCTTTAGGATTTTCTATATATAGGATTTTCCATATATAGTATCATGTGTGAAAAGAGGTAATTCTACTTCTTTTCCATTTTAGATGTCTTTTTTTCTTGCCTAATTGCTCTGGCTGGAACTTCTAGTACAATGTTGAACAGCAGTGGTGAAAGCAGACATCCTTGTCTTGTTCCCAGTCTTAGGGGGAAAGCTTTTGGCCCTTTGCCATTGAGTATGATGTTAACTGCCGGTTTTTGATAAATGCCTTTTATCATGTAGAAGAAGTTCCCTTCTACTCCTAGTTTGCTAAGTTTTGAAATCAGGAATCGATTTTTATCATGAAAAGGTGTTGGATTTTATCAAATGCTTTTTCGGCATCAATTGAAATGATCAGATGGTTTTGTTCCTTCATTCTTTTAATGAAATGTATTACCCTGATTGATTTCCTGATGTTGAACCACACTTACAATTCCTGGGGAAAATCCCACTTGGTCTTGGTGTATAATCCTTTTAATATGCTGCTCGATTCAGTTTGCTAGTATTTTGTTGATTCGGTAATTTTCTTTTTTGTGATATCTTTTTCTAGCTTTGGTAACAGAGTAATGCTGGCTTTAGAATCATTACCTCTTATATATTTTGGAAGAATGTGAGAAGGATTAGTATTAATTCTTCTTTAAAAGTTTGGTAGAATTCACCAGTGAAGCTATCTAGTCCAGGGCTTTACTTTGTTGGGAGGTTTTTAATTACTGATTCAATCTCTTGATATATACTTATTCAGATTTCCTATTTCTTCTTGAGGCAGTATTGGTAATTCAAGTATTTGTGCATTTCATCTAGGTTATCTAACTTGTTGGTGTACAATTATTCATTATTATCCTATAATCATTTTTCTATGAGGTCAGAGTAATGTACCCAGTTTCATATCTGACTTTAGTAATTTATGTCGTCTCTCTTTTTTTTCTTAGCTTAGCTATAAAAGTTTGTCAATTTTGTTGATCTTTTCAAAAAGCCAACTTTTGTTGACCTTTTTTTCTCTATTTCATTAAACTCTCTATTGTTTTTCTATTTTTTATTTCATTTATCTCTATTCTAATCTTTATTATTTCCTTCCTTCTGCTAGCTTTGGGTTTTATTTGCTCTTCTTTTTCTAGTTCCTTAAGGTATAAAGTTAGGTTGTAATTTGACATCTTTCTTTTTAAATGTAGGCTAGGGCAGCTATGAATTCCTCTATCAGCACTGCTTTTGCTATATAATTCCTTAAGTTCGGGTATGTTGTGTTTTCATTTTCATTCATCTCCAAGTATTTTCTAATTTTCCTTGTGATGTATTATTTGACCCATTGGTTAAGGGTGTGTTGTTTAATTTCCAATATGTGTGAATTTTCCAGTTTTTCTTTCTGTTATTGATGACTAGTTTCATTCCATCATGGCTAGAGAAGAAACTTTGTATGGTTCCAATCTTTTAAAAATTTCTGAGACTCATTTTGTGATCTAACATATGGTCTATCCTACAGAATATACATTTTCACTTGAGAAGAATCTATATCCTGTTGTTGGGTGGAGATCACGTATTTCTGTTAGATCTAGTTGGTTTAAAGTATCATACAGTCTTCTATTTCATTTTTGATCTTCACCATTTTTGGATGGATGGTCTTCCGTTCATTATTTAAAGTACCCACAGCTAATATCATACTCAATGGTAAAAAGTTTAAAGGTTTTCCTCTAAGATAAAGAACAGAACAAGGATGCCCACTCTTGCCACTTATTCAACATAGTACTGGGAGCCCTAGCCACAGCAATTAGGCAAGTAAAAGAAATACAAGGCATCCAAATTGGGAAGAAAGATGTAAAATGGTCTCTATTTGCAAATGACATAATAATATATCTAGGAAAACCTAAAAACTCAACCAAAAAAACTGTTAGAATTAGTCAGTGAACTCAGTAAAGTTGCAGGATACAAATTCAATATGCAAAAATCAGTTGCATTTCTATACACTAAGAGCAAACTGTCAGAAAAAGAAATTAAGAAAAACAATTCTATTTACAATTGCACCAAAAAGAATAAAATACCTAGGAATAAATTTAACCAAGGATGTGAAAGACCTGTACACTGGAAACTATAAGACACTGATGAAAAAAATTGAAGAAAACACAAATAAATGGAAAGATATTCTGTGCTCATGGATTGGAAGAAATAATATTGTTAAGATATCCGTACTACCCAAAGCTATCTACAGATTCAGTGAAATACCTATCAAAATCCAATGGCATTTTTCACAGAAATAGAACAAACAATCCCAAATGCTTTCTGGAAACATGAAAGACAGTGAATAGTCATAGCAATCTTGAGAAAGAAGAACAAAGCTGGAGGCATTATACTCTCTGATTTCAAACTATATTACAAAACTATAGCAACCAAAACAGTATGGTATTGGCATAAAAACAGACACATAGATCAATGGAACAGAAAACAGAGCTATAAAAAAGCCCATGCATATGTGGCTAATTAATTCATGGCTATTAATTAACTAACAAAAAGAGACAATTGGGAGAAGATAGTAGCTTCAATAAATGGTGTTGGAAAAACTGGACAGCCACATGCAAAAGAATGAAACTGGACCCCATCTTACATCATATACAAAAATCAAGTCAAAATGGATTAAAGACTTAAACATAAGACCCAGAGCGCTAAAACTCCTAGAAGAAAACATAGGCAATAAGCTCCTTGACAACTGAATTGGCAAGTTTTTTTTTTTGATTTGACACCAAAAGCAAAGGCAACAAAAGCAGAAACAAACAAGTGGGACTACATCAAACTGAAAAGCTTCTGTACTGTAAAGGAAACCATCAACAAAATGAAAAGGCAACCTACCGAATGGGAGAAAATATTTGCAAATCATACATCTGATAAATAATTAATATACAAAATACATAAAGAATTCATATAACTCAATAGCAAAAAAAAAAATCTGATTTAAAAATGGGCAGAGGAGCTAAACAGACATTTTCTTCCCAAAGAAGACATACAGATGGCCAACAGGTACATGAAAAGGTGCTCAAGAACTTCCCTGGTGGTACAGTGATTAAGAATTCACCTACCAATGCAGGGGACATGGGTTCAACCCCTGGCCTGGGAAGATCACACATGCCGTGGAGCAACTAAGCCTGTGCACCACTCACCACTACTGAGCCTGCGGTCTAGACCCCGCGAGCCACAACTACTGAGCCTGCGCACTACGACTACTGAAGCCCACGCACCCTAGAGCCCGCGTGCCACAACAACTAAGCCAACGTGCTGCAACTACTGAAGCCTGTGTACCTAGAGCCCGTGCTCCACAACAAGAGAAGCCACCACAATGAGAAGCCCACACACCTCAATGAAGAGTAGCACCTGCTCGTCACAACTAGAGAAAGGCCATGCGCAGCAATGAAAACCCAACGCAGCCAAAAATAAAAGGTGCTCACAATCATCAGGGAAATACACATTAAAACCACAATGATATCATTGCTGCCATTTGCAACAACATGGATGGACCTTGAGGACATTATGCTAAGTGAAATAAGTCAGAGAAAGACAAATACCATATGGGTTCACTTACATGAGGAGTCTAAAAACAAACAAACAAAAAACAAAGAAAACCAAATCATAGATACAGAGAACAGTTTGTGGTTGCCAGAGATTGGGAGTGAGAGGTGAGCAAAATGGATAAAAGTGGTCAAAATATACAAACTCCTTATTTATAAAATAAGTAAGTAAGTCCTCAGGATGTAATGTACAGCATAGTGACTATAGTTAATAATACTGTATTGTTTTTTTGAAAGTTTCTAAGAGATTAAATCTTAAAAGTTCTCAGCACAAGAAAAGAATTATGTCGTATACCGAGACTAATATAACGTTATATGTCAATTATATCTAAATAAAAAATAAATAAAATTAAGTAGTGAAGTCTTCAACAATTATTACATAACTGTGTATTTCTCCTTTCAATTCTGTCAATTTTTGCTTCATATATTTTGGGGTACTGTTGTTATATATGTATGTGATTATAATTGCTATATCTTCTTAACATTTTATTATTATTTTTGGCTGCGTTAGGTCCTCGTTGCTGCGCGCAAGCTTTCTCTAGTTGCAGCGAGTGGGGGCTACTCTTCATTGTGTTGCGCGGGCTTCTCATTGTGGTGGCTTCCCTTGTTGCAGAGCATGGGCTCTAGGCACGCGGGCTTCAGTAGTTGCAGCATGTGGGCTCAGTAGTTGTGGCACATGGGCTCTAGGTGCACAGGTTTCAGTAGTTGCAGCATGCAGGCTCAGTAGTTGTGGCACATGGGCCCTAGAGCGCGTGGGCTTCAGTAGTTGCAGCCCCTGGGCTCAGTAGTTGTGGTGCACAGGCTTAGTTGCTCCATGGCATGTGGGATCTTCCCAGACCAGGGATCAAATCCATCCCCTGCACTGGCAAGCGGATTCTTAACCACTGTGCCACCAGGGAAGTCCCTTCTTAACGTTTTAAAATAGATATGTGGGAGTTCCCTGGCGGCCTAGTGATTAGGATTCCGGGCTTTCACTGCTGTGGCCCAGGTTCAATCCCTGGTCAGGGAACTGAGATCCTACATGTTACGTAGCGTGGCCAATAAATAAATAAATAAAATATGTAATGTCTTTGTCTCTTGTAACAATTGTGACATAAAACCTATTTTGTTAAATACTATTATAGCCACCTCAGCTCTCTTTTGGTTACTACTTGTAAGGAATATCTGTTTTTATTTTTTCACTTCAGCCTATTTGTGTCATTGGATCTAAAGTGAGTCTCTTGTGGTAATTCCCTGGTGGTCCAGTGGTTAGGGCTCTGCACTTCCATTGCAGGGGACACAGGCTTGATCCCTGGTCAGGTAACTAAGATGTCCACAAGCCACATGGTGCAGCCAAAAAAAAAAAAATCTGTTCAGTGAATATCATGTTTATTTTTTAAAATAAATAAAGTGAGTCTCTTAGAGACAAGATTTAGTGTGATTATTTTTTAAATTCATTCTGCCAATCTACCTTTTAATTTAATCCATTTAAGGGGATTACTGATAAGGAAATACTTACTCTGCCTTTTTTCTTTTTTTTGGCTGTACCACGTGGCATGTGGGATCTTAGTTCCTGAGCTGGGGTGCAAGGGTGCAGTGGAAGCATGGAGTCCTATCCACCACCGCCAGGGAATTTCCTCAAATATTTTTAAGTTATTTTCTTAAGTGGTTACCATGGGGATTATAATTAACATCTTAAATTTATAACAATCTCGTTTGAATTGATACTAAGTTACCTTCATTAGCATATCAAAATTCTGCTTGTATACAGTGCCTTCCTTCCTTTGTATTGCTACTGTCCTAAATTATGTACTTATACATTTTATATCTATTAACAGATTTTATAATAGATGTTTTATGCATTTGCTTTTAAATCACATAAAGTTACTAACCAAAAATACAATATACTTGGCTTTTAAAAACAAAAGAAGGACTTCCCTGGTGGTCTAGTGGTGAAGACTCTGTGCTTCCACTATAGGGGGCATGGCTTTGATCCCTGGTCAGGGAACTAAGATCCTGCATGTCTCTGGCGAGGCCAAAAAAACAAAATAAAAAAGATACTTGGCTTTTCTATCTGTTATTTTAGTAACTTTTACCAGTGTTCTTTATTTCTTTGTCTGGCTTTGAGTTACTGTCTACTGCCTTTTCATTTTATTCTGAAATACTTCCTTTAGCATTCCTTGTAGGGTAGGTTTACTGGTGATGAACTTCCTCTACTTTTTTTTTTTTTGGCCACACTGTTTGGTTTGTGGGATCTTAGTTGCCCAACCAGATATCAAATCTGGAGCCCTGGCAGTGAAAGTGCCGAGTCCTAACCACTGGACTGCCAGGGAATTCCCTCTCCTTTTCTTTTCTTTCTTTCTTTTTTTTTTTTTTTGGCTCTGTTGGGTCTTTGTTGCTGGACACAGGCTTTCTCTAGTTGTAGTGAGCGGGGGCTACTCTTCCTTGTGGTGCGCGGGCTTCTCACTGCAGTGGCTTCTCTTATTGCAGAGCACGGGCTCTAGGCACACAGGCTTCAGTAGTTGTGGCGCATGGGCTTAGTTGCTCCGCGGCATGTGGGATCTTCCCAGACCAGGGATCGAACCCGTGTCCCCTGCATTGGCAGGCAGATTCTTATCCACTGCACCACTAGGGAAGCCCTCCTTCATTTCTGAAGGGTAGTTTTGTTGGTTATAGAATTCTTGGTTGATGGTGTCTTTTCTTTCAGCCCTATGCTATGCCACTGTCTTTTGACTTCCCTGGTTTCTGATGAGAAACTGGCTGTTGACCTTATTGAGAATCTCCTGTACAAGATTAGTCACTTCCCTCTTGCTGTTTTCAAGATTCTCTCCTTCTTTGGCTTTGACAGCTTGATTATAATGTATCTCCTTGAATTTACCCTACTTAGTGTTCATTGAGCATCTTGGATTCCTATCTTTCTTTAAATTTTGGAAGTTTTGGGTCAAGCTATTTACAAGTCTTCTTCAGCCTTGATTTCCTATTTACATAGAGCCTAAAAAGCAGTCAGAGGTGAAAGCTTAGGGTCTTCTCCAGTGTTTGCTGAACATGTGTTTAGCTCTGGATATGCTAGCTCTGGATATGTTTGTGCCCTTGTGTACTGATTCCTCAGTATACATGGGAGATTTTCAAAGCCTCTATTCCCCATATATCTCCTTTCCCAGTCTCTTCTAGGCTTTTCAGTCTGTCTGCTGCTTGTCCTGTCTGTTGTCCCTTAACCCAGGCAGCTGTGGACAGTATATACCTTTAAATATTTTCCACAAACACTAGCTGTGAGGCCACTCCAGCTCTAAGGGAATGCTTGGGAGAGTCAAACTAAGGTAAGCCCCTGAGCCAATTCCTCAGGAAGTCACCAGACAAGTCAAAAATGCACAACCATAATGCTTTAAGAACAAGGTCTGTACTGCCTCGTCTAATAGCAACAAGTCACACCAGGAACATGGGTCACCATCCCCTTGGCCATCACTGAAGTAGAAAATGTGAGATGGCTGTGGCAAAAATACCACAGTGCTCTCTTATCAGAATTTAGCAGCTTCTTTCTTCATTAAACACCCCTCCAGCTGATTCTGACAGGTTTTGCCAGCTTAATTATTGCTTCAGTGGAGAGAGAGATTCTTGGGGCTCCCTATTCTGTAACTCTCAGTGACATTCTACCTCAGTGGTGTTTTGTACTTTTCAGAATATAAGTTTTGCACTTATTTTGTTAAATTGATTCCTAAGGTTTTTAAATTCTATTTTATTGTAGATGGAATTGTTTCCTCAATTTCATTTTCTATTTATTCACTGCTACTGTACAGAAATGCAACTGTTTTATATATACTAGTCTTATGTCCTGAAAACTTGCTGAATTCATTTGTTACTTATAATAGCTTTTTTTTGTGGATTCCTCAGGATTTTCTATATATAAGATTGTGCAATATATAAATATAGTTTTATTTCTTCCTTTACAATCTAGATACCTTTTATTTACTTTTTCATGTCTAATTGTCCTGGATTAAACCTCCAATAAAATGTTGAATAGACGTGGTAAAAATGTACATCCGTGTCTTATTCTTGATCTTAAGTGGGTCTTGCTGATCCCCAGTCTTTGCCATTAAGTATAATGTTAGTTAGGGTTTTTTTGTTAGATGCCCTTTAACTAGTTGAGGAAGTTTCTTTGTATTCCTAGTTTGCTGGAATACTTCATGTTCAACATGAAGAAGTGCTCAGTTTTGTCAAATGCTTTTTTTCTGGGTTTATTGAGATGATTGTGTGGTTTTGTCCCTTATCCTATACTACATTAATTGATTTTCAAATGTTAAACAACTCACATTCCTGGAATAAATCCAAGTTGGTTACAGTGTATAATCCTTTTGTTATGCTGCTGAATTCAGTTTGCTAGTATTTTGTTGAGGATTTTTGTCTCTGTATTCATTAGAGATATTGACCTGCAGTTTTTCCTTCTTAAGTTGTCTTTCTCTGGTTTTGGTAGCAGAGCAATACTGGCCTCATGGAATGAGGCCCTCCCATTTTTCAGAAGAGTCTGACTATGAAGTGTGTCTACTGTAGACAACATATAGTTAAGATCTTGATTTTTATCCAGTTATACAATATCTGCCTTTTGATTGTTTAATCATTAACAGTTAATGTGATTATTGAAACAGCTGGATTCATGTCTGCCATTTTTTGTTTTCTATGTGTCTTGTATTTTCCTTGTGGCCTTCTATTCCTTCTTTACTGCTTTCTTTTGCATGAAGTAAATATTTTCTAAATAACTTTTTAGTTCCTTTAACAACTTTTCCACTATTTTTTCGTTATTTTCTTAGTGGTTGCTCTAGGGCTAATCATATACATCTTACCTTACCTGAATCAACTTCAGATTTTTACTAACTTAATTCCAGTAAAATATAGAAATTTTAAAAAAATATGTATTTATTTTGGCTGCACTGGGTCTTAGTTGCAGCATACGGGATCTTCATTGCAGCATGCAAGATCTTTAGTTGCGGCATGCATGCGGGATCTAGTTCCCTGACCAGGGATTGAACCCAGGCCCCCTGCGTTGGGAGCATAGAGTCTTACCCACTGGACCACCAGGGAAGTCCCAAAACATAGAAATGTTGCTTGTATATAGCTCTACTCCTTCTTCCCCCTTTTTGTACTACTATTGTTATATAAATTATAGCTATATGTTATAAAACCAGCAATCTACTGGTATGACTATTAATTTATATAATTTTATGCCTATTAAATAAGCTGAGAAGAGAAAGGAGAGCAAGTATATACTTTGAAGTTTGTTATATTAACCTTTTTATTCACTACTGCTGGTTCTCTTCATTTGTTCCTGTGGATTCAAGTTACCATCTGCCATCATTTCCTTACTCTAAAACAACTTTGCCTCCACCTACTTCCTTATGCTTTTATTATCAAGTATATTACATTTCTATATGTTATAGGTCCACCAAAACAATTATTTGCATATTGTTTTATACAACTGCTTTGAAAACCAGTCAAAAGAAGATTTATACTGTCTTTTTATACTATCTTTTATTTTTTTTTAATTTTTATTGGAGTATAGTTGCTTTACAATGTTGTATTAGTTTCTGCTGTACAGCAAAGTGAATTGGTTATACATATACATTACATATATCCACTCTTTGTTAGATTTCCTATACTATCTTTTATAATTGCATTTTTACCTTTACTGGGCTCTTTGGTATTTTGTTTGTTTGTATTCCAACTACCATTAGTGATCACTTACTTTCAGCCTGAAGAACTCCCTTTAGTATTTCTCACAATGCAAGTGTGCTGGCAATCTCAGTTTTGGATTATCTGAGAATCTCTTTACTTTGGCTTCATTTTTGAAACATGGCTTCACTAAATGTAAGTTGACAGGTTTTTTTCAGTACTTTAAATATGTATTCTGGCCTCCATTGTTTCTCATGGGATGTCAGGTGTTCATTTTATTGGGGTTTCCTTGTACATGATGAGTGTCTGTCTGTCTCTCTCACTTTGATTTTCTCTTTGGCTTTGGATTTCAGTATTTTACTATGATGTGTCTCGCTGTGGATCTCTTGGCTTTTACACTACTCATAATTCATTAAATTTCTTAAATGTGTAATATTTTTCATCATATCTGGGAAGTTTTCAGCTATTAGGTCTTCAAGTACTTTTTTCTGCTTCTTTCTCTCTCCTCTCTCCTTCTGATACTCCTTTTATAGATACACTGGTACACTTAATGATGACTGTGTTCTGAGGCTCTGTTCATTTTTCTTCATTCTTTTTCCGCTCTATTCTTCAGATTGTATAATCACTACCAGTCTATTTTCAAGTTTTCTGATTCATTCTTGTGTCCGTTCAATTTTACTGTTGAGCCCCTCTAGTGAATTTTTCATTTTGGTTATTGTACTTTTCAACTCCAGAATTTCCATTTGGCTATTTTTATAATTTCTATGTCTTTATTGATAGTATCTCTATGAAGAGGCATCATCATCATAACTTCCTTTACTTCTTTAAAAATGGTTTCCTTTAATTGTTTGAATATATTTATAATGGCTTGGAAGCCTTTGTCAAATTTGAAATCTGGGCCCTATCACAGGTAGTTTCTTTTGCCTGTTTTTCTCCCCCATGTACATATCATGCTTTCCTGTTTCTGTGCATGTCATAATTTTTGGTTGAAGTCTGGACGTTTTAGGTAATATACTGTAGGAACTCTGGACAATGACTCTTTCACTTCTCCAGGGCTACTTTTTTTGTTTTTATTTTTTTGCTTGTTTTTTGTTTACTGACTTACTAGACTATTTTATTTTTTATTTTTAAAAATTTTATTTATTTAGGCTATACCAGGTCTTGGTTGAGGCATGCAGACTTCTTAGTTGCAGCATGCAGGCTCTTAGTTGTGGCATGTAAACGGGATCTAGTTCCCAGACCAGGGGTCAAACCCAGGCCCCCTGCATTGGGAACACAGGGTCTTACCCAATGGACCACCAGGGACAGACTATTTTAGTGAAGTCTATTTCCTCTGCAGTGTGAACCTTGAGTGTCACTCCTCAGAGGGCACAGACGTGGACATGAATACAGTCACCCTAGGATGATATTGGTTTTAACAGGACTCTCTTTGACTATCTCTTTCCCTGATTTTTGTGTTAAGCTCTCTGACTCATTTGTTATCACATACAGCTGTTAAGATTCCACTAATTGCTGGTTGATTGCTCTGTTCTCGAAATGCCTTGGGGCAGAGATTGTTCCACAGTCTGATCCAATTAAATTCAGACGGGGTAAATTTTGAGGAGTCTTTGAGGTTTGTTCTGACTGCAGGAGGGCTCTTCTTAGCTGTTTCTTTCCTTAGTTCTCTTTGGTGTACTAGCTGGCATACAGTAGCTGCTTGGTCTCAATTAAGAGGAGTCTCTTTTTATTTGCTTATCACCAAAATCTCATTGTTTTCAAGAGTGTCCTTAGGGTTGAACTTCCCCACACTGTTTCAGATAAAGTCAAATTCCTTTGGGGGAAAGCTTCTGAGCTCTCTGTTCATATGGCAAAATCTCTGGTCTTCTTGGCTTGCCTCTGCCAGCATAGAACATCTCTTCTACGAGTGACCTGGGTCAAGCGTGTTCAGGGTTGCAGTATTCTCTGCCTGTCATCCTTAGAGTTGAGTGGCTATCCTGTTAGTAGGGGCTGAGCGAAGAAAAGGAACCCCCAACCTCTTGCTCACACTCACCATCAACTTAGTTTCTTTAACTCAAGAGCTGGAGAGGATGAGAAATGCTACCATTCTCTGTAAGATATTGTATCCCTTGATTAGGAGCTGAGGGGAGTGAGAGCTACCTTCTTGGCCATACCCACCCAGAGTTGGCATTCCATCCAGATGAACTGAGGGCGGGAGTGAGGGATGGTATTTGTCATGGCTCAAGGGTCATAGACTCTTGCTGTTCTCACCAAGTTTTAGGATGTTTTCTTGAATAAATGTTTCTTCATTTGCTGTATGCCCTTAGGACACTGCCCAGAGAATTTAAGCGGTTAGTTTTTTAAAATAGTTTTCACGAGTTATGCTTGTTTGCTTGGGAGCAGCTTCACAGAGCTCCTCATGCTGCCACCTCAGAAATGAAACTCCCTCTCACTTATCTTTTTAATCATACTATTTCTATTAATATCCTTGAGCTTTGTTTTGGATGCAGTTAATTACTTGAAAACAGTTTGATCATTTCAGATCTTAAGAATTTTTAGATAAAATTTTTTAGATAAAAATTGATTAGAAATTTTTAGTCTAGGCCTAGCTGAAACAAGACTCTCTAAGTATTTAATACCCCATCAAGGTTTTCCAATCTGTTTGGTGAGAACAGGAACTATTTCCAGCCTGGTGTGATTGCTGGGAACTGTTGTCTCTGATTTTTCAGGTAGTTTTTCCACTAGCCTTGGGTAATTTTCCTCACAGGCATACACTGATCAGTATTCAGCTGAATACTCAAGATGGAACCTATGCAGAGATCCAGAGTTCTTGCACTGTGTAGCTTTCTTCTCTCCAGTACTCTATCCTGAGAATTCTAACTGACTTGGTTTCACTGGTCTCTCAGCTCCATCTCCTCAACTCAGGGAGTCTGCAAGGATCTGCTTGTGCCACGGTTTCCAGGTCAGTAAGCTGGTTAGATTGCAAGGCTTACCTCATTTATTTTCTGTCTCTCAGGAATCTTCATATTCATTGCCTGGTAAATAGTGTCTTGAAAACCGTATCTTCATATATTTTGTCTGTTTTTCATCATTTCAGATGAGGGTAGATACAGTTCCTTATATTGCATCTTGGCTGGTACAGAAGTCCTCTTTAAACATTTGAAATATTCATTTTTAGTCTCTCCCTGATTTTCAGTTATTTCAAATTCTTGGGGCGTTAATTCTATTTGTACCATCTACTGACTCTTGTTCTTAATGAATACTTTGCTCGTGTTCCATAATTTTCTAAAGTTCACCTTTAATGACAATTTTCTCCCTTTGGAAATTCCAAGTGGCTTGAATGGTGGAAGTGTTCCTCTAGAATAGTTGTCCCAGGTAAGTCATCCAAGAACTAATTTCTATGTTCATTTATCAGTTTATTTTTTTATTATTTTTTAATATTTATTTTATGGGGGGGCTGCATCAGGTCTTAGTTGTGGCACGTGGGATCTTTGTTGAGGCATGAGGGATCTTTCGTTGTGGCGCGCAGGCATCTCTCTAGTTGTGGCGCGTGGGTTTTTTCTCTTTTCTAGTTGTAGTGCACAGGCTCCAGGGCACGTGGGCTCTGTAGCTTTGGCACGCAGGTTTCAGAGCACGTGGGCTCTGTACTTTGTGGCACATGGGCTCTCTAGTTGAGGCATGTGAGCTCAGTAGTTGTGGCACGTGGGCTCAGTTGCCCCACAGCATGTGGGATCTTAGTTCCCTGACCAGGGATTGAACCCACGTCCCCTGCATTGTAAGGTGGATTCTTTACCACTGGACCTCCAGGGAAATCCCTAACTTCTCAGTTTATCAAGTGGATAGGTTGATTTCAGATTCTCAACCAGTGTGCAGTATAATCTAGGGTTTTGATTTCTAACAGAAGACTTTTTTCCATATATAGCCCTGAATAAAAACAAGTTTCCTTTGTGCTTTCTCTGGGTCAATGATAAAAATCTTCTATTACTTTATCAAGGTTGACAGGCCTTTCTAGGGTCTTAGCTTTTTTTAAAAGTTATTTATTTATTTATTTAGGCTGCATTGGGTCTTCATTGCTGTGTGTGGGCTTTCTCTAGTTGCAGCGAGCGGGGGCTACTCTTCATTGCAGTGCATGGGCTTCTCATTGTGGTGGCTTCTCTTGTTATGGAGCACGGGCTCTAGGCACACAGGCTTCAGTAGATGTGGTGTGTGGGCTCAGTAGTTGTGGCTTGTGGGCTCTAGAACGCAGGCTCAGTAGTTATGGTGCACGGGCTTAGTTGCTCTGCAGCATGTGGGATCTTCCCGGACCAGAGGTCAAACCCGTGTCCCCTGCATTGCCAGGCGGATTCTTAACCACTGCGCCACCAGGGAAGTCCTCTAAGGTCTTAGCTTTATGAAGAGGTTTTAGTTTCAGCTCCTCACCTTGAGCAGAGTCATGACCTCATATCCTCTCCTTATGTAGGCATTAAAACCCAAGTTTATAAATGCTGAGACTATATGAATCTGCAAACTACCCCCAAGACCACTGTACTAGTTTTCAGCTCGTTTGTCATTTTGACGAAGGGGGATTTATTTTCCTTTCTTGTGATTTCAGCTAGGTATTAAATTGTTCATATATAAATTCAACAGTTATAGATAGTTACAGCAGAAGGTATTCCATATTAGCTAAATCTATCATGTTTTGGGACTATAAATTCTATCCTCCAATAAGGATTAGGCAAAATATTGTATATGTATGTAGATGTGCATTATTACAGAAAATAGGTCCAAAACTTCAATTAAATTCTTAAATAGGTCTACAAACCAAACAAAGGTTAAGGATAATTGCTTTTAACTTTAGATCTGTTTGTCTAAAATTTTACAGTTAAGATGCTATATAATCCCACAAATTTAGAATTCTTTGGACTTACCTTCCCTAATAGATACATAGATATAGCTATGTCTGATTATATTTTTTTATACATTTCAAGCTAATAAATTCCCATTTATCATTCGTATCTTTTCTATATCCCTAACTGCAATACACTTTTTAAAAATTAATTAATTTATTTGTTTATATTTTTGGCTGCATTGGGTCTTTGTTGCTGCGCGTGGGCTTTCTCTAGTTGCGGCGAGCGGGGGCTACTCTTCATTGTGGTGTGCGGGCTTCTCATTGCAGTGGCTCCTCTTGTTGCGGAGCACAGGCTCTAGGGGCACAGGCTCCAGTAGTTGTGGCATGTGGGCTCAGTAGTTGTGGCTCGCGGGCTAAGAGCGCAGGCTCAGTAGTTGTGGCGCACTGGCTTAGTTGCTCCATGGCATGTGGGATTTTCCTGGACCAGGCCTCAAACCCGTGTCCCCTGCCTTGGCAGGCAGATTCTTAACCACTGTGCCACCAGGGAAGTCCCTGCAATACACTTTTTGAACACATTTATTTACTCAATGGCCAACAGAATGAAGATCCTAGATATCTCTTGTGCGTATGAAAGTATAAATACTACAAGAAGGCGGAGGTATAGAAGAAAAGGTGGGGTTTCCCTGGTGGTGCAGTAGCTGAGTGTGCCTGCCAATGCAGGGGACACGGGTTCGAGCCCTGGTCAGGGAAGATCCCACATGCCGTGGAGCAACTAGGCCCATGAGCCACAACTACTGAGCCTGCGCGTCTGGAGCTTGTGCTCCACAACAGGAGAGGCCGCGACAGTGAGAGGCCCACGCACCGCGATGAAGAGTGGCCCCTGCTTGCTGCAACTAGAGAAAGCCCTTGCACGGAAACAAAGACCCAACACAGCCAAAAATAAATAAATAAATTAATTAATTAAAAAAAATAAAAAGAAGAAAAGGTGGGGGGTGAAAAGAATAACTAAGAAATTAATGTAGTACAGAAAGAGAGTGTCTCAATAAGCACAGTATGAAGATAGTTAATATTTGAAGGTAGGAGGATATTAGCCCTCACAGCTAGGGATCAGCATTTCTAAGTGTCCATCTGTTTCATAAAGTGACTCCTTGATTAAACTGCCTAAACTCCTTGATTTTTAGTCTAGATACACAGGGCAAAATATCAAATATGTATATCTGGTATATATTTAATATATATATCAAAAGTCATTACAATTACGGTATTGAAATGGTTGAATAATTCCACACGTAAATGGATTAAATTAGGGAGGAAATATTCTTTATAGAAGACTATTATTAGTTGGGAGAAGAGACAATAGAAAAATTGAGAGGAAATCAATTAATTTTGTTATTTAGCCAGGCTGGATTTTACTGAAATATACTATCTAAATAAGCATAAATAAGATCATCCATATCCTTGGGAAAATTATCATCACACACATACAGGTAGAAGTTAGGAGCAACTTAATGTTTAAAGCTGACATACTTGTTTGACATTCTTACATGAAATAAAATTCAGTAAAAAACTACCAACTCACTTCATTTGGTTCCTTTAATAGCATTTTTTTTTTTTTTTTTGCGGTACGCGGGCCTCTCACTGTTGTGGCCTCTCCCGTTGCGGAGCACAGGCTCCAGACACGCAGGCTCAGCGGCCATGGCTCACGGGCCCAGCCGCTCCGCGGCATGTGGGATCCTCCCGGACCGGGGCACGAACCCATGTCTCCTGCATCAGCAGGTGGACTCTCAACCACTGCGCCACCAGGGAAGCCCAATAGCATTATTATTAATTAGCAATAATGGTAGTAAAGATAAAGGTATAGTTTCTGTCTTCTAAGGACATACTTTTCAGAGTTTCTTTTCAAAATGTTCTTTAAACTATCAGATGATTTGTACATTAACAGCTAAATCCCATAAGTCTTGTCATGAGTAAGGAACATAAATTTCCTATGATTTTATCTATTTATTATATAAGGAAACATTTCCTGCCCAAAAGTCTACTTGACTACATGATTTTTCCATTCAAAAATACAGTATGTATTTTCCATGTGATTCTCTGCTAGCAACTAACAGCTACCAATAAGAGAAGCCATTATATTGAGAAGCCTTACTGATACAGTGAAAAAAACAAACATGGAATTCAAAATCGGACAGCAAATCTAAGTTTGACTACTGGCTCTGCCATTTACTAGTTGTGTGACCTTAACAAAGCTATTTAACAGCTGATCAGTTTCTTTACCTGAAAAAGTAAAGGGATTACTATGCCTAAAACAAAGGATTGTTGTGAGAATTATAGATAAAAATGCCAAGTTCTCAAAATGCTAAAAACAATAACAACTAGAGTGAGATTGTGGTACACAACCTGTTCTAGATGCCTCTTTTTCTCCTTTAATGTGAGTAAATACTGTCTAAGTCTTTCCTGTATTACAAAATTAATTATGTAACAAAGATAAAATTTCCGCAGTTTTAGTTTGTGGACCTCGAGGTTCTAACTAAGGCTGATCTTCTCAAACCTACTCACTTATTAAATTCCACCTATGTCCTAGCACTCTTCTTATAACTAAAAAAAACACTGCAAAATTCTCTAAAATTCCTGCAACATCTCAGATCCTAGGAAATAGCAATGAGAAGAGATTATCAACCCCTGTCCTTAGGAGTCTCTTGAAGTTTGATTTCTTGAACTAAAAGACTTCTGAAAGCTATTAAAGAAGAGCCTATTGGGAAAAACAAAACAAACAACAAATAGCAAAATCTCCCTTTCTCCTGATCTGATCCCCTAGTTCCACTTTCTTCCAGTTCTGGGCTAAGGACTTGAAAGCAAGGAATCCCATTATGAATTGAAGCAACATAATATATACCTCAAAAGTTCTTTGAGGCCTTGGTACCCAAGTGGGGAGTAGTTTTACTTTCTAAGTAAGTAACCATAAAAGATTGTGTTAAACACGTAACACTCCATTCTCAACAGAAACCATCTCTGTCTACACACTTAACAGCAACTGAAAAGTAGAGGTTAATGCCACTCTACTAGAATGTTTGCAAAGAAGTTAAATTCTATCACTCCAAAATGAAAAGTTACAAATTTGTTTTCCCTAGATACTTCCCTGTGAAAATAAATTCCTTTACTGGTAATTTACATAATAAACGTTTTGGTTTGTTAAAAAGGGCACTGAGAGGGTATATAACTTCAGACAAGTCATTTAACCTCTTAGATCAAGTGCTCTCTATATCCCTGCTACTCAAAGTGTGGTCCACAATCAGCAGAATTGACATCACTTGGGAGCTTGTTAGACATGCAGAATATTAGGCTTACTATAACTCAGTATAGGAAACTACTGTACCCCAGACCTGCTGACTCAGAGTCTTCATTTTAACAAGATCACATGTGGTTTATATATATATATGAAAGTTTCAGAACCACACCTCTATACAATCAGGGGGTTTGACTAAATGATCTTAAATTAAGGTCACGTATAACTGATTATTTTTTCAAGAGAAAAATCAGATCTGACAACACTGGCGCCTGTATTCTCATGTGGCAACAGTAGGCTGGAACTGAGCAGCAGCTGCCTCATAAGATGGGGCATGCACTCTCCTTGGCTTCCCCAGTCCTCATCTGGCCCCTCCATGTATTTATATTAACTGCTTGGTCCCTATTTAGCCACTAATCTAAATTATATAGATCCCAAGCAGTAATGAGGAAGTTCCTTTTTCAGTAAATAAGAGAGGCCTTCAGAGGTAAAAATTCATTAGCTATAAGTAGTTTTAGGTGAAAGGAAATAAATTGTTCATTTACCTTGATGGGAAGTAGTGAGGTCCAGGTAGGAAGTAAGGGTGATGAAAAGCGAATCGTGGTGGCGTCCCAAATAATGTGGCTGCATGGCCAAGGGGAGGGGGCTGGAAGATATGTGAGTGTGGAATAGGAGGAGCTTGGGGGATTGGAGCACTTCTGGGACAAGTGGAAATGCTGGGATACTCCTTGGGAGGCTGGATGGTAGAGGCTGCAAATCTGGCGTGGGCAGTACGTGCACTGGTTGGAATCCTGCTGGTGCTCTCCAGAAAGACAGGAGCGGGTCTCTTCACAGAGCGACTGGCTCCAGAGTACAGCTGATGAGTGTCCGTTTCGGAGGGCCCAGCAAAGCACTGGGGTAGGAGTGGTGGACAAAGGGGCAAACTTGGAGCCTGGACAGCCACCTGGGCAGTACTGGAGATGCTTGGCTGGAAAACTGTGATGGGGCTTGGGCGCTGGACTGCAGGTGTGGGCAGCTGGATGGCAGGTGGAGCTTCATCTTTGGAAATAAAAATAGCATGGGTCAGGCATGAACTGAGTCACTCCATATTTTTCTTTTTTCAGCAGAACTTAATAAACTATACAACCAGAAGCCTTCACTAACCACCTTACCTAAGAACATCACCACTCTATTTTACCATCTTGAACAAACTGAAGCCATCTTGTTCATTTATTTTACATTCTTGTCTCTCTTTCCCACCTAGATTCTAAGTGCCATAAGAGGAGAGACCTTTTCTGTTTTGCTCACTACTGTATCCCCAGGCCTCAAAATTCTGCCTGGCACAGAATAGGCCCTTGAAAAATATTTTTTGGATGAATAAATAAATGAATAAAATGATTGAGTGATTGAGTGAAAGACAAATACACACAAATGCTGGCACATATATAAAAATGTTTCTAAAAGAAATAATATGAAACTACTGATAGTGGTTACTTTTAAAAGGTGGTCATCTGGAAGAGGGGACAGGGCCGTGGGATGCCAGACTTTCATTTTATACCTATTGGTACTATTTGAACTTTCTATTCTCTAAATATATCAATTTTATTTTACATATTAATAGAGGTTTCATCCTAGTGGTATGGGTCATTTTTCTTTTATTTTGTATACTTCTCTATATTAAACTAAATTATAATTGACATTTAATTTTTTAATTGGAAAAAACTAAAGAAACAATCAGTAAAATTATTTTGCTTTATTGCATTCAATATGAATACATAAGGAAATTCCCAAGTGAGACTAAGACTTGCCATAGGTCAGCAATTTGTGACAGATAAGAAAGGAATATTATCACAGCAGGGCATGCTGGATATAGCAGAATTTTTAGAGGCAAGTGAAATAATCATGTATTTGATCTTTTTGATCCTGAAGAAGAGAGGACTGCTGACCGAGTTGCTGAGTTATCCAAATGACACACTTAGGCTAAATTTAACTCAACTTTTCCACAGAAATACAGAGAGAAGCCAAAGCAATAGATTCATGATCTAGTTTATTTCCATGCAGTTAGGTCTCTGTTAATATAGAAGATGCAGTCCAAGAACAGACCCTGTGGTTAGAAATGTTTCTGTCAGAGGCCAAAAGGATTGTGAATCTTCTCTCAGCCTTGGCCAGGTAACCCTTCCTCTCCTTCCTTCTCTCCAGAGAAGTCAAATAACTACCCCTCCTCCCCCTTAAACCTGGAGGTAGGGAATTAAGGGGTATATCTGTTTCAAGTTGGCCTCTGACGCAGTGAAGTAGAGGCAACACAGGAGCAGGGTGTAGATGAAGCTGTACTGATTCTCAGTTAAGGGTTACATGGACTAGCCCTCCAATCTGTGAGGCACAGGCCTTAGGCCTTTCCTGATTAATCAAACATAATTTCCCTCTTCAGGTTCCCTCAGAACCTATACATCTATCAAACATCACAAAATAGTGTAAATTTGCAGGTCTGCCACCCTTACCACAATCACAAAACTGGGAGCTCAAGAGCAGGGACAGTTTAATTCATGTTTGTATCCCCATTACCTGGCACAGAACTTGGTTAATAATAGTTAAGAAAGGTATGACTAGATGAAAGAAAAAACAAACTAACAAATAAACCTATAGCTGACAGAACCTCTACCACTCATCTGGTATAAGGAAAATCTCCTTCTCTATGCAACTATGAAGCCAGGCTGACCTGTAAAATCTCTCAGTTTTATTCACTGAATTATCACTGCACTCAAGACATATGCTCCTAAAATCTACTCTGATGCAGATTTCTTTTCCCTGTACAGTACAAGAGGCTCTTAGTCCTCAGAAAAGAAGTATGGTCATTTTAGGCAAAGGAAACACAAATTATAGGAGCCATAGAGAACAATGATATTATTTCAGTTATTGAAGAAGGAAGGGACTCATCCTTTAGCTGATACAAATGTTCTTTTCTACCAAAGATATTTTTATAAAATAAGGGGTACCAGTGAGGCATGAGGTGATAAAATCATGCATTTATTTAACTAAACAAATATTCACTAAGCAACTAACATGTGTCAAGCACCATTTTGGCCTGAGGTAAAAAATCAGATAAATCAGGTGCATAGAGAGTTATATGGTAGTATAATGAAGATGTCCTAAATGTCAAAATTCTTGTTGCTAAACAAGAGGTTAAAGTCTGCAACACCTAGTCATCACTGATAAACTGTCAGTGAATAGGGAAGACTTGTGGAACGGGCAGAGATCTAATGTATCACACTGTAGATAAAGTATGGAAAAGACCAGCCAGTCACCTGGCTTCTCTCCTTCTAGCATACAGCTAGGTTACATTTCTCAGCCTCCCTTGCAGTTAGGAGTGGTCCTGTGGCTCAGGCTAACCAATGGAATGTAAGAAGTGATATGCACCACTTCTGAAACTGGGCCATAAAAAACTCTCATGCATGATCCTCCATGCTGTTTTCCCTTCCGCAGGTCATGCACACTTGGATGCTACATATCAAAGATGGAAGAGCCATAGGGTAGAAGAAAACTGTGTCCATGAATCCCTTGGAAGAAAGCCAGAAATACTTATTTTGGACTTTACATGCGTAAAAAAGTAAACCATGATTCTGTTTAAACCGTTATGTTTAGATGAGTGTTGAAGCAGCTAGCATTATCTAATTGTTACATGAGGTACAGAGCAGAATTTTAGATCTATAGTACAATATGATAAGAACAAAAGAAAAAATTTAAAGTTATTAATAACTTTCAACAATTCTGGCAAATCTCTCCCACCCACTCCTAAAGAGGAAGACTCTACTGCCTGTGTTGAATGGATGAAGGATGCAACCAGGCTTTTGTTGTGTGACTCGGATAAACAGGAAGGAGTAGAGAATGGCATAAACTGAGGACAGACCAAATTTCTCTACAAGAAAAAGTTGTATAGAGGTAGAAAGAAGAACAGGAGGACGAGCATATGGCTGAGGAGAGAGAAACAGAGGCAGAGAGAGGAGGAGAGGACAAGAGAAATAGAGTAAGAGCAGAGACATAGAGACAGAGATGGGAAATGGAGACTTGGGAAGAACAGTTAGAGAACTGCTAAGAAAGATGGGACTTTGGGGACAGAAATGGTAATGAGGAACCTAAGAAGACTTACTATAGTTTGAACCATAAGATTCCATCTTCCTTGCCTCATAAGAAAACCTACAATAATGAGCTACATCACTTTTCAAGGAATTTTCAAGCCATATCTTTGTTTCTTATGGATATAAAACTTTGCTAGAACTGATCTTAAGTCAGGGACAAGACCAGATTTTTTTGCATTATAATAACAGTATCAGAATGTTGGAGGGTTTTTTTTGTTCTGTTTCTGTTAAATAAGAACAGATGGGTAAATCAAAATCACATCACATGTTTACTACCAAAAAATTAAAATAGTAGTAAACATTTTTAAAGTAAAAATTTAGAGAAAATGTATGAATTCAGAAGAATGAAAGATGTCAACTGAGTTTGGATGTAATAAGGAAAACCCATGTCAGGTTTGAGAAATAAAATGTAGAAAATGAAATAATCTCAACAGAAAATTCCTAAATATATAAAACTGACATTTAAAAGCCAGGCTAAAATAAATATAGCTTCTACCAAACTTCCAGAATCCTTTAAAATAAATTTGATCACTTAATGTAAAATGAAAATGCTGGCATAACTGGCATCAAAGACATATGATAAAAGAAAGTATCTAAAAAGTATTCTGGACTATCTGGCTGTAAGTACTTTCAGAAACTAGAAACAGGAGACAAGCTCACAAGATCAAAATATCACAAGATCTTAGGTGGCATTCACTGAAGAACTTTAGAGAAACTCAAAGTTAGAGCTGAGAAAATATTAGATGAAGTAAATACAAATGGTCTCTCTGCCAAAAATGCTATGCCAGAGCATTTTCCAAGTTATTGGAAGTAGTGAACTTGTTATTGGAAGTAGTGAACTTGAGAACTATAGTTTGGTGAGTCTATTTTCTTTTTTTTTTTTTTTGCCGTACGCGGGCCTCTCACCGCTGCGGCCTCTCCCGTTGCGGAGCACAGGCTCCAGACGCGCAGGCTCAGCGGCCATGGCTCACGGGCCCAGCCGCCCCGCGGCATGCGGGATCTTCCCGGACCGGGGCACGAACCCGTGTCCCCTGCACCGGCAGGCGGACTCTCAACCACTGCGCCACCAGGGAAGCCCTGGTGAGTCTATTTCCTACACTTAAAAAGCTCATGAAATCTATACAATGTATTAGTGTATAAAGGTTGCTAGGAAAAAAGAGAGCAAATTTTTTCTGATAAGAGATAAATTATACCTCACTCCTCACTAACTTGATATCTTTCTTCCATGGGAATAAACAAAACAAGTTTGAAAAACACAATTACCATGACTTTATGTTTAGAATATAATATAAAATTCGCTGAAAGAAACAAAAAAAGGGATGGTGTAAAAATTTGTATCTGTAGGTAATAAGTGATTAAAAGTAGATTCTCTTAGGGATTTGTGCTATAATTTGTTCTTATTTAACAGTTTTATAAATGATTTAGAATATAAAATATATAGTGAAATTACCAAATTTGCAACTGATAACAACTCCTCCAAGTAATATAATGCCACACTGATGAGTACAAACTAAAAGAACATATTTCAAAAGTTGTATGATTGGGCAGCAGAGTAGCCAATAAATCTCATCATAACTATTATATAACTATTAAATATATATATATATATCATAATTATTATACATATAACTTTATATATCTGGGAAAATAATTCCCAAATTTTATACTTAAAAGATAATGATTTTTTTAATCATTTGAGATCCAAGAATTAACTCTTTACTGACACTACATATTACTAGAAATAAGAGAAATTTAAAAAGAAAAAAGCAAATAAAAGATCATTTTCCTTAGATTTGATTACTTTGTATATGGCTCTGAAATGCTTCCTATAATTCTGCTTCTCATACTTAAATAAAACATCATGGATGCGAGAGCTCTACCACTTTCTATCTCCCCAAATCTTTGCTCAGAATTGCATAAAATTAATATATTGTATAAAACTGTCAGCTGTCTCAAGTAAGAACACTGATAAATATATTTCTGGGGAGAGAAAACATACAGCATTTAACTGTGGATAGAATGACATGGAAGAGGGGTCTTAGAAAAAGGGGTAAAGAGAAGAAACAGATGATAAAAGTGTAAATCATAAATAACAGATAACACAAGGTAAGTTTTAAAAAAAAGCACAATTAAGGCTAAATTGAAATACAGGATTAAAAGAGATACTACCAAATAGCAAAGGGTGAAAGTGCCTGCCTGTTCTGGGAGAGGACAGGGTGATAGGATCAGCTTTCTTTGCCTTGAGCCTAGATACCCTGAACGTGGTTTTGTTGGTATCCATTGCTACAATGATACACAGGAAAAAAACTGAAAATGCCTAAGATCCTAATAAGTTAATTTTCAAGATATCTAAACCTCTCATCACACAGATATGAGGAGGTAGAAACTGGAAAGAACAGTAGTTTCAGGACAAGTGATAGCAAGTAGTGAACGTACAAAGCTCTGCCTAAGAGATGACTAAAATAGGCTCTGGAAGAACAAACTAATGATGGATAGACCTATAACAAGTTCTTAAGATACTAGATTCTCAATTTTGGGTTCTTAAAAGCAAAAGACAGGAATGTTGTGAAGAACTGATAACAGGAGAAATTTAGGGAAAGAATGTAATGAACAAAATATCTGGTAGAAGATAACTTCCATTGCTTTTCTAGGGCAGCAAAAAAAAAAAAATGGTCTTAAGAGATCAGTCACTATTACTATATTCCAGGACAGGATGCCTCATACCCCATCAGCAAGGCATTCTTTTATGCTAATAGTAAAAACATATTCCTATTTCCTATTGAATTACCTCAGTCATTTCCTGCATTATCTGCATAATCTATGGACTCATCCTGATTTGCTTAAAAGGTCTGACACAGAATATTTGCTACTCTAGCAAACCAAGGGTTTTGATGTCTACTGAAATCTTTCTTTCCCTGATTTAATGTTTTCACTCTATTTTTGATTTTTTCTTAACATTGTTGTTCTAAACTCTTAAGCTAACAGAAACAAAATTTCAAGTTAAGAGGTAAAATCATCACAGAGCCATTAAAAAATCTGTAATCTACAATAAAATCAACTCACCAACTGAATGAGTGATGGGGTTCTGTAGGCTGGGAATTACCACAGAGTAGGTAGGTGAGCAATAAGGATAAACTGTTGTTGAATTTGTAGAGATGATATTCTGTGTGGTACCAGAAAGTACATTGGAAACGCTTAGAGGGAAGCGTTTTCGCTTCCCTGGACGAGGCTGATAAATCCAACCTAGAGAAGATAAACTATTTTTAATTTGAACATATAGATCCTATTTAGCCTTTAAATAGTTCTTTACACATTAAAAGTCCAAAACACTTCTAAGTCTTGTCTAAAGTATCTTTTCCAGCTCTATGATACCATTTCTGTGCATTTTAGCGTATACATCCATATGGCTCCTAACTAGTGGCCAATGTTGTAACCCATAATTCAAAGGAAGAGAAAGGGCAAATGTCTTTTATCCAAAGACACATAATGAATTTATAGTAAAATCAACATTAAAGGCACTGAGTTTGAATCCCAAAGCTTTTCCTCTACCCATAAAACAATGCCCCAGTAAGATACTATTTGTCTCCTCCTGTTTCCTCACTTTCTATAACACACAATTATCTATATCTTACGATGAAGTGGTTACTAATGACCAGTCACTATTTTTATGCCTTCTTCAGAAAGAGTCACTCTCTTACTTGGCAGTCTCCAAGTCCACAAACCACCCAATTTCCTTCCAAACTCAGAAAAGTGGAGTTAGGGCAGTTGTAGCCACTGTATAACCAAGAGAATCACTGGTTCCCTGTAACCGCTGCTCTGACGATTCCCCCCTAGAACCTTTCTCCTACTACTTTAGAAAAATAGTTATTCTTTTCCCACCATGCACAATATGTTGGCCATACACTGTGCTTTTACCAAGCTTAATATCCATTTCCTCACTGCTGGGGAGAGAATCAGAATTTATTTCAAACTACATCATGATGAGGATAAATTTATCAATCAGAAGGCAGCACTATATTCTGATAATCATATAATATTAAAATGGAGCATGGTGTTAATGCCTGCAGCATGCCCTGCATATTTTCTCTGTTGCTCTGATCTGAACTTCATTTTCTAGCATATTTGAAAAATTATAGCCTAGAACTCTGGAGCTTTACCTTCATTACGTTTATATTTATATATTTAATCAAAACGACAATAAAACTGTTTGTCCCCAGGTTTGCATTAGTTGGCAAATATGAGACCAGATATCCCTCTACTTTGTTCTGTTTAAGGAAACTTATGCCCAGTATCAATTAAATCATTACTGTAATATTAGCCAGTATTTTCTCTATTGTACATATCAGATTAGAAAAAAATTACATTTTTGTCTTTCAGTCTCGACCTAACCTATTCTTTACCTAAATAAATTTAAAGAAATTAGAAAGAGGCTTTGTTCATTTCATTTGATTACCAGGAAATTCCTCTCTGTGCTTTTCTTTAATCTTTTGTGCTTCATCATAATAGGGTTTCTTTTGTTCTTCACTAAGTTTGTTCCACTCTAACCCGAGCTGGACACTGATTTCTGCATTGTTGGCTGCTGGGTTAGCTTTGGCTAGTGCTGGCCGGTGGATCCTTGCCCAAACCATAAATGCATTCATGGGTCGCTTCACATGACCATTTCTGTCCTTACTGAAGGGAGTGTCTGGTATTCCTACATGACAAAAATTAAGAGACTAAATTAATGTGCCACACACACACACAATTTTAAAGTGAAGTGCACTTCCACCTATATTTACTTTTTAAATATCTGGAGAAAATATACACTTCAATATAGCCAAGGAACTGCCAGTGTTCCAGAATTCCTCATAACCCCTGAACTCTGCATTCTAAACTGTGGCTTAGAAAGACTCTTCTCTTCCTCAAAAAGAATAATATTGTTGAAGATACTGTGGAAGTAATAATGTTGAAGACACAGTAAACTGCTGGCTTACTACTTCTTTGGGCTATATTAATATATCTAACAATAATTAACATTTAGTTTATTTCCCATTAAAATATTCTATTACTGGGGAACAGGAATTAGGACTTATTAATGACTATAATCCCAGCGCTAGGTGGGTGTACCCTAAATGTTTAAAGGAATTCATTTACATGCCACTGGAGTGCCCATTCAAACAAAAATACTTATAATATTAATATACTATATTATTTATATTTTGTTATGAAGGTGAAGCACCTGCCAAGGTGGGTCACTAACACTAGTTCCATGTCCCAGGAGAAAAAATAAGAGGAAAATAAGAAAGGTGACTTTTTGAAAATCACAGAGACAGCTGAAATTACAATAAAGGAAGTTGTTTAAATTCACATCTCTTACATAATTCATCAAAAACCACTGCCTATACACTTCATATACTGTTTCTCTTTATTTTAGGGTTACTTGATATATAAAATTTTAAAATGCACAAAGGATGAAATAAGTATTATAAAGAAAGCTTCCCCTTTCTCTCCTTTAGAAAATGAAAACAAAGTTTAAAAATTACTGACGATAAAAAGCAAGAGGATGGGATACAGATGAACTTATTTGCAAAGCAGAAATAGAGACACAGATGTAGAGAGAACAAACATATGGGTACCACGGGGGGGAAGGGGAGGGTGGGATGAATTGGGAGATTGGGATTGACATATACACACTACTATGTGTAAAATAGATAACTGATGAGAACCTACTGTATAGCACAGGGAACTCTACTCAATGCTCTGTGGTGACCTAAATAGGAAAGAAATCCGAAAAAGAGGGGATATATGTATACGTATAGCTGATTCACTTTGTTGTACAGCAGAAACTAACACAACATTGTAAAGCAACTATACTCTAATAAAATTTTAGAAAAAAAAAAGCAAGAGGGTGGGGTGGGGAGGAAGAATCAGTAAAGAAAATAAGAAAACAATAAAGATAAAAGTCAATGAAGATATGAACTGAAGATTAATACGACTTTCCATTGACATTTACTGCCATAGTATTCTGTCTGAATTACATCTTAAAATAAGAATTTTCTAGCTATATATTTGGAAATAACGGATAAAAATAAAATATCTACTTGTAATTGTTACTACTATAACTGTGGTCATTTCTTTGAAAACAACTTATTCTACAGTGTTTTCATTTTCTATATTTCTATAAGTCCTTAGCTTTTAGAATACCATTACAATTAATTATGTACTGTTTTCTCCTAGAAAATGTTTACTCTTCATTTAAAGAAGATAAATCACCTCTATATCCAGTATAAACTTTCCTGTTTATTTTTTCATTAAACACTATTTTTTCTTGTTTCTTGATACATGTAAAAATACTGAGCTACTATAATACAATATTTTAAAATGTTGATTATCTGTAGCATATAAACCGAGGGCTTCGTGTTATCTAGCAAAAATATTTCTATTTTTGTGTATAAACATTAGTCACATCTAAATCTCATTCTTCACTGGGCCTTAAAAAAATAATTATTTTTAATGTTTGGGACTCCTGAACGTGTTAGCGTATTTTACTGGTATATGTACAAGTCAGAAGTGATACCTTTGCAGACTTTGCCCTGAACCCATGATTTTATTTTTCTAGTTTATGCTTCTCAACAGCTGACATGTCAGCTACGGGGCAACAGACGAAGTTTGAAAACCAGATTGTTTCCCCTGCCGTCTAATACCTGCATCTGAGGGAAGCACGGTGAGCGGGACATCTTTGGTTTCAATTTTTACAGAAGGTTCCAGTAAGGACTGCATTTTAATAGGCACTGGTGTCAAGGGGACCTTGGTCAATCCTGTCAGCTCTGAAGGTGGAGGTCCCTGAAACTGGATCCGGGCTCCAGGGGGCACGGTATGAAGAGTCAAAGGGATCCTGAGGTCTTGCTGGTGCGGCCCAAAGGCAATGGACGGCTGGGTCAGCATGACATCCTTGCTGCCATGGACCAGGCCACTGGACGCGGGCTCTGTGCCGAGCCTGGAGTCCTCGCGGAGTCTCTCAGGCTCCTCCGTTTTGATGACTCCTTCTCTGATAGCCGCCAGGCTTTTGCCTTCCCCGCCTTTCGCCGCCGTGTAGCTCATGACATCCTCCTCTTCCTCCAGCTTGCCCTTCTCGTCCCCTCGGGGGCTGTCGAGGGCCGGCCCGGGGCCTCCTGCCTTCGCCGCCTTGGAGGCTTTAAGGCCCGCCTTGACGGCCCTCCGAGGTCCCACTGACGGATCCAAGCTGGGGTCCAGCTCCTGCTTCTCTGCCTTAACGTGCACCGGCAGGGGCTGCACCGGGTGCAACTGAGGCCTGCAGGGGGAGCCCTCGGAGGCCGGCGGCGGCAGCAGTAGCAGCTCGGGCCTCAGCTGCAGCAGCCGTGCCTGCGCGGGAGAGGCGGCTGCGCCTTCCTCCCGGGCCTGAGGCAGTGGTGGCCCAGGCGGCAGCAGTAACACCTGCTCCGGGTTCACCTGCAGTACCCGCCGTGCCGCGGGCTGTACGCCCGACGCCGGAGCCTCTCCGCACGACGAGGCTACCGTCACAATGGCGGCCGCGCACGCGGCGAGCGGCGACGCAGAGGGCTCCGCGGCCGCTGCCCGAAAGGAGGCGCCCTCGACAGCCACCGGGGGCGGAGCGGGGCGCAGCGGGCGCGGCGGGGTCGCCCGCGGCAGTTGGCGCGGCTGAGGCGGCGGCTCAGGCCTGGCTCTCTCCATGGGGGGAGGGGGACGCCCCGGCCTACTCCCGGCCCGGATTGCAAGCTCAGCCGTTTGTTGGCGACCTTCTCCCCTCCCCCTTTCAGTTAAGACCCTTCCAAGGCCTTTGCTACCCAGAACCCTACGCGGTTCAAAAAGCAGCCCTTGGTCTTGGCCTCGCCCAACCACAAGTGTCTTGGTACACCCCCCTCCGCGGTCCGCCAATCACAGGCACGTTCTCCGGCTCCTCCCGCCCTCTACGCACCCCTGGTACCGAGCCTCGAATCGCCCCCTATGGCCGGGGCTGCGGCACGTGCTGCCCATTTTCCCCCTGTGACTCTCCCTCTCTTCCGGTGTTCTCTAACGTCCGTTGTCCTTAGTTACCTCTCCCCAGTCCTGAGTGCCCGACAATGGCGTTGCCCAGGAAACAGAGCGGTTCCACGCCACTGACCTCCAGGAGATAAAGCCGTGTGGGTTCTGCACAAGAGCTGGACATACCTGCCTTGTACACGCGGTTTGCAATTCCAGAATACCTGGTGGGCCCTGACCCTCACCGGGGTCTTTGGATTTGTGCCAAGGGAAAAGAAGGCAAATTTTGCAACTTCTCAATAACCCCCTTAGCTGATCTTGCTGGGAAGAGTGTTCGACTTGGCCATTACTGTGCTAGTTAAACTTTATATTTATCACCACTCCTGTGGGCCCTGCTTGCAAAATACATCCCAAATTCATCCACCTCTTTCGGTTTCTCCCACCATTACTCTGTTCTGCTCTTACATCTGGATACTGCTACAGCAGTATCCTTCACCTTTCACCTGGATCTTTCACCTGGATACTGCTGTAAATAGTCGCCCTGCTTTTCGCTTTTGTCTCACTACGCTCCAGCTGCCAAGAATCTTTGAACAATACAAATCTAGTCCTCCCACACCCTCTCTCCAAAAAAAATCTTCTCAGGCCACTCAGTAAAGGTTTAAAGTCTTGGCAAGGTCCGTAAGGCCCCAAATGGCTTGGGCTGTAGTTCTCTTATTTACCACTCTAGCCCCAGCTTTAGCTACACTGCCTCTCCTCATTCTTTCTCCTACTTCAAAGATGTTTGAATATGCCTTCACTTGTATTTCTCCCTTGTGTCTCCTTAACACCTCCTGCTCCTATTCCGAATTGCACCTCAACTAGTACTTCCTCAAAGTCGTGTTCTCTGACTCTGAAAATAATCAGGTCAAATCTCCTTTATGGACGCGTACCTCTATCACCTCTTTTAAAGTTCTTACCACAATTTGTAATTACATATTTCTTTATGGCATTATTTCTGCTGCCTCCTCCACTTTACTTATACTCCTTGAGGGCCGACTGTGTTTTGTAAATCTCCAATGCCAATCATAGAGCCTGGCGTATAGTAGACATTCAGTAAATACCTGTTGAATGAATAAAGACTGTTGTAGTGTGATAATAAAATAGTAATAATCACTACCTATATTAAGGGTTTACTTTTATGCTAGGCATTGCTTCAAGTCCTTCGCGTGCTTATGCCTCTCCTTTTACTAGTACTGTATTGTGTTTGTTTCCATTAAATATCACCAAGAGAAAGAAGAAATCTTGTATTAACATTTGTTACATTTCTAAGTGATGTCCTGATTAAAAGCTATAGATTTATCTTGAAGCAGATAATTTTTTGCCACCAGAACAAGTTAGCTCTCAAAGAAGACCTGACCCAACTCTCTTTCTAATGCCCTGTTGTCAAATGTGGCAAATAGGAGTTCTTACAACTGGCAGGTAGTCAAGGGCAGTGGTTCTCAAATTTTTATCTCAGGAACCCCTTATATCCACAAAAATGATTGAAGATTCCAAAGAGCTTTTATTTATGTGGTTTTATCTGTCAATATTTGCCATATTATAAATAAAAACTGAGGACTAGTTATAGTTATCAATTCATTTTAATTCATTCATTAATGGTTATCAATTCATTTTAAGTATCTATAATAAACCCATTACATATTAACATAACACATTATTATGATAAAACTGTGTTTTCCCCAAAATTAGAAGAGTGGAATTGTGAATCTACTGTCTGACTTAGTTGAAAAAAAAAAGTTGGATTCTCACGGCTGCTTCTGCATTCAGTTTGTTGTAATTCATGCCATATAGGCTCTAGAAAGCTTCACTGTACACTCATGAGAGTATGAAGTAAAAAAGGCAAATATTGTCTTAGAATGATTATGAAAGTACTGTTAACCTAGCAGACACTCTGAGTCAGTCCCTGAACCACACTTTGAGAACCACTGACAAAACAAAGGCTAGTGAAAGAGGCAGAGGAATAAATCATGTTAGTGTTGATTTTGTGCAAGACTAATACATATTCCAATCTGAATTAGTAATTGAAAGCACGTGATGTGTCAGTCCTCTGTGGTAGCAGTGCAAATAGTATACGGGGAGTATATTTTAAGCAGAAAGCAATCTTTTTAAAAATCAAAAAACTGTTTTACTGAGGTTTGACTTATATATAATGTTTACAATTAAATGTACAATTTGATGTGTTTTAATAAATATTTAAAGTTGTGTAACCATCACTACAATCCAGTTTCAGAACATTTTCATAAACTCAAAAAAGTTGGGGTAAGGTAACTCAAAAAGTCCTCTTGTTCCCATTTGCAGCCAATATATGCTCCCACCTTCAACCCCAAACAACCGCTTGTATGCTTTCTGTCTCTATAATTTTGCCTTTTCTAGAAATTTCATATAAATAGAATCAAATAATGTGTAGGCTTATATGTCTGGCTTCTTTAACTTAGCATAATGTTTTTGAGGTTCATCCAAGTTTAATGTATCAGTAATTATTTTATTACAGCGTAGTATTCCATAGTATGGAAATACCTAATTATTCAGGGATATTTTATTATAAGATGTCTCCCACTCATTTTGTTTATCCACTGACTGGCTGATGAGCATTTGGATTATTTCTAGGTTTTGGCTGCTATCAATATGATGCCCATTCATGTATAAATATGTGTGGGGACATAGGTTTGCATCTCACTTGGGTAGGCACCTAGGAGCAGACTTACTAGGTTATGTGGTAAGTTTATGTATAACATTTTACAAAACTGCCAAACTGCTTTGCAAAATGTATCATCTTACATTTCCACCTACAACATATGAGGGTCCCAGTTTCTCTACCTCTTCTCCAATATTTGGTGTCAAAAGGCTTTAAAATTTTTATCCATTCTATATAGTATATATAGAATATATTATAGTAGTAGTATATAATAGTAAATAATTGTGTTTTAAAACAGTGAATAATAATTCACAGTGAATAATAATGTTGAGCATCTCTTCATGTGCTTAGTTGCTATTCATATATCTTTATTGCCTAGTTCTGTTAAAGTTTCTTTTGCCTATTATTTAGATTGTGTTGTTGATTTTATTTTTGATTTTTAAGGATTCTTAATATATTCTGGATATAAGTTCTTTATTAGATATATGTTTTGCAAATATTTTCTTTCAGTCTGTGGCTTGTCTTTTTGTTCTTTTTTTTTTTCATTCCTAGTAGTGTCTTCTGAAGAGCAACATTTTTACCTTTGATGAAGTCTAATTTGTCAACATGCCATTGATTATATTTAAGAAATCATTGCCTAACCTAAGATTAAAGGTTTTTCTCTCGTGATTTTCTCTAGAAGAGTTTAGTTTTAGTTCTTATTAGCACTATGATCCATTTCAAGTTAATTTTTATGCAAAGAAAGAACTAGTTCGTTACCTAACACTCTACAGTTGTTCCAGTACCATTTGTTGAAAAAACTATCCTTTTCCCATTGAATTACTTTCTTTTGTTGAAAATTGACAATATATGCATGACTTTATTTCTGAACTCTGTTCGGTTCCTCTGATCTATGTCTGTCTTTATGCTAATACCACATTGTCTTGATTACTATATCTTTATGGTAAATTTGGGGATTATGTCATATAAGTTCTCAAACTTAGCTCTTTTTCAAAATCATATTGGCTAGTCTTGATCCTTTAGATTTTCATATAAATTTTAGTATCAGCTTATCAATTTTCACCAAAAACAAGCCTGCTGATTTAGGTAGCCTGCACTGGATCTATAGATCAATTTCGGAAAAATGGACTTCTAAGCAATATTGAGTCTTCAGTTTGCAGGCATGGGATATATGTCCATTTATTTCAGTCTTTAATTTTTCTTGATAATGTTGTATAATATTCAGTGTACAGTTCTGCACTTCTTTTGTTAACTTCGTTCTAAATACTTTAATTTTTGATGCTGTTATGAATGTAATTATTTTCTTAATTTCATTTCTAGTTGGTTATGTATTGATTTTGTATTCATTGCCTTACTGCACTGGCTAGAAGCTCCAGTCTAGTGTGGAATACAAGTAGTGAGAGTGAACATCTTTGCTTTGTACCTAGTGTCAGGGGGAAAGCAATGTCTTTTATCTTTAAGCGTGATGTTAGTTGTAGGTTTTATGTAGCTGCCTTTTATCAAATTAATGATATTTCTTTCTCTTCTTTCCTAGTTTGTTGAGAGCTTTATCATGAATGTTTGTTGCATTTTATCAAATGCTTTTTCTTTTTTTAAATTCACATCTAAATTTTAAATTTACACAGTTGCAAATGATTTGATTTCTGATGTATTGTAAATATTGATATTTTATCGAAAGCTTTTTCTACATATTTTGAGATTGTCATATTCCCCTTTAGTCTAGGGGTCAGCAACATTTTCCAGAAAGGGCCATATAGTAAATATTTTTGGTTTTGTGAGCTATATGATCTTTGTTGCAACCGATCAACTCTGTTATTGTAGAATGGAAGCAATTATAGAGCACGTGTAAATGAGTGGGCATGATTGTTTTCCAATCAAACTTTATTAAAAAAAACAAAAGTCATGCCAGATTTGGTCTCCGAGCTGTGGATTGCTGACCCCTGCTTTAGTCTGTTACTACTACATGTATTACATTAATTGATAGATGTTAAACTGGCCTGCCTTAGTGGATACACCTACTTGGTCGTAATGTATAATCTTTTTTATACAGTATTATACACAGTTACTATTCTTCTAAGAATTTTAGCATTTATATTCATGATGGATATTGGTCTGTAGTTTTCTTGTGATATCTTTGAAACTTTGGTATCAGGGTAAAATGAGCTGGAAAGTGTTCCATTCGCTTCTAGTTTTGAAAGGATTTGTGTTGTATTGGTATTATCAATTCCTTAAATGTTGATAGAGTTCACCAGTAAAGCCATCTGGGCCTGGACTTTCCTTTGTAGTAAGTCAAATAATTTAATGTCTTTGATATAGGTCTATTCAGATTTTATATTTCTTCTCGAGTCAATTTGATAATTTCTATCTATGAATTTGCCCATTTCAACTAAGTTGTCAAATTGTTGGCATAAGGTTGTTCATAATATTTCTTCATAATCTTTTAAATTTCTGTAGAGTTCAGGATGTTTCCTTTTCATTCCTAATTTTGGTAACCTGTATCTTTTCTCTTTTTTCTTGGTCATTTTACTAAAGTTTTGTCAATTCCATAGGTCTTTTCAAAGAACCAACCATCAGTTTCACTGATTTTTCTCTATTGTTCTGCTAGTTTTTTTCTTTTAATTTCTGCTGTGGGCACTATTATTTTGTTCCTTCTACTTACTTGGGGTTTGATTTGCTCTTCTTTTTCTAATTTCTGAAGATGAAAGCTTAGTTAGTTGATTTTTTAAGTTATTGATTTAAAATCATTTCTATTCTAATAGAAGCATTTAAAGCTATAAGTTTCTCTCTATGCACCGCTTTACCTGCTTTCCATTACTTTTGCTATGGCATGATTTTGTGTTCATTCAGTAGAAGATATTTTCTAGTATCTCTGGTGATTTCTTCTTTGACCTATGATTTATTTAGAAGTGTACTGTTTAATTTCCAACTCTATGGAGATGTTCCAGATTTCTTTCTGCTCTTTATTTCTAATTTAATTCTACTGTGGTCAAAGAATGTTCTTTGTATGATTTCAGTCCTTATAAATGTATTGTGACTTGTTCTATCACCTTGCATATGGTCTATTCTATAGAATGTTTCATGTGTACTTGAGAAGAATGTATATTCTACTGTTGTTGGGTAGAGCATTCTAGCTGTTTAATAATATTCAAGTATTCTGCATCCTTTCTGATTTGCTTCTTGTCATATCTATTAGTATTATCAATTATTGAGAGAGAAATATTGAAATATCAACTATAGTTACTGAATGGTCTATTTCTCCTTTGATTTTGTCAAATTTTGCTTCACATATTTTGGGGCTCTCTTGTTAGGTACAAGTATATTTGTAATTGTTGTAACTTTTTGATGAATTAACCTTTTTGTCATTATGAAATATCCCTCTCTGTCTGTAGCGATATTTTTGTTATTAAAATCTATTCTAATATAGCCTCTCCAGTTTTCTTATGGTTACTGTTTGCTTGGTATACCTTTTCCCATCCTATTACATTTGATGTGTTGTATTTTAAATATAAAGTATTTCTCCTGTAAACAGAATATGCTTTTTAATCCCATCTGATTGTTCTGCCTATTAACTGGAGTTTTTAGTCCAGTACAATTTAATGTAATTATTGATATGCTTAGAATTGTGTCTGTTGTTCTGGAATTTGTTTTCTCTGTGCTTTTTGTTCTTTGGTTTCTCCTACACTGCTTTCCTTTGGTTAAATATTTTTAGCTTACAATTTTAATTCCTCTGTTGATTTTTTTAGATGAGTTTATGAGGTTTAGTGTGTGTGTATGAGAGTATATGTGTGCACACAAATGTACATCCTCTTTAGATTACAATATTCATCTTTAACCTATCAGAGTCTTCTACAGTCTTCCTATACTGACTTGATTCTGATAAAATATTGCACTATTTCACCAGTAGAACTCCATTTCCTCCTCCTTCCTTTATGCTATTATTATATTATAAACCAAATAATAGAGTAATATATTTATTGCCTTAAACAAACTTGTGGTTTTCAAAGAAAATAAGAGAAAAATTATGTAGTCTTTTATATTTACCCACACATTTACTATTTCCCACGTTCTTCTTTCCTTCCCACAGATCCAAGTTATTGTCAAGCATCATTTCCTTTAATATTTTTTGGAAGGCAGGTATGCTAGCAACAACTTCTCTCATTTTTGTTTATCTGCAAATATTTTTATTTCACCTTCATCTTTGAAGGCTAGTTTAATTGGATGTAGAATTCATGGTTGACTTGTTTTTCTTACAACACCTTGAATATGTCATTCCACTACGCTCTTGTTTCTGAGAAGTCAGCCAGTAATTATACTTTTGTTTTTTCCATACATAGTGAGTCATTTTTCTTTTGCAGCTTTCACAGTTTTCTCTTTGTTTTTGGTTTTCAGGAGTCTGACTGTAATAAGTTTAGGTGTGGTCTCTTTATTTTTATCCTACTTGGGATTTGTTGACATTTGGATCGTATGTTTTGTTTTCTCTTAAATCATATTTGGAAAAGTTTTAACCATTATTTCTTCATGTATTTTTTTTCTACCCATTGGCTTTCTCTTCTCCTTTGAGGACTCCCATTAACACATGTTGGGACCCTTACCATTATCCTGTAAGTCTCTGATGCTCTGTTCATTTTTCTTCAGTCCTTTTTATCTGTATTCTTTGGATTAGATCATTTCTATTGATCCAATCTAATCTTCAGGCTTGCTGATTCTTCCTTCAGCCATCTCAATTCTACTTTTGAGGTGTCCAGTGAAATTTTCATTTTAATTGTAGTACTTTTTAACTCTAGAATTCCAAATTTTAATAACTTCTAGTTGTTGATTTCCTATTTGTTTATTATCATACTTTTCTATAATTCTTTGAACATATTCTTAACAGCTCCTTTGAAGTTTTTACCTGCTAAATTCAATATCTGAATCCCACTCACATACAGTAAGTTTCTATTCACAGAAAGCTATCTTTTGATTTGCTAATGGATCTGATAGACTCTTGCTCTCTTCTCTTATCTCTCATGGCAGGGCATCAATAATAATTGTCAAATAACATAAAATATTAATTTCAGTAGTTGGTTCCTTGACAGTTTATATAAGGCATAGCACGAAGTGTTATTTATTTATTTACTTAATGATGGAAATCTATCTGCCATCAGATTCCTTGTAGTGTTCAGAACTTCACAATGTGACCTTATTTGGAAATACGGTCTTTGGAGATGTAATTACTTAACAAGTGAGATGAAATCATACTGGATTTGGGTGAACCTTAAATCCAATGACTAGTGTCATAAGAAGAGGAGAGGACACAGAGCAGATGATATAAAGATGGAGGCAGAGATTGGAGGGATGCATTTACAAGCCAAGAAATGCCAAGGATTGCTGAGAGCCACCAGTAGCTAGGAAGAGGCATTGAACAGATTTTCCCTCAGAGCTTCCAGAAGGAATCAGTCTTGATTTGAATGTGCTAGTCTCCAGAACTGTGAGAGAATAAATGTCTGTTGTTTTAAGCCACCTAGTTTGTGATACTTTGTTATAACAGCCCTTGAAAACTAATATATTCCATTTTCTTTTCTTAACAGGTAATGTGTTACAGAAAGTTCTGGGATTGGTTCTTTTCCATTGACTAAGGAAGGCTTAGAGGAGAATTTCCATTCGCTGACTGACTGATTTATTCATTCCGTAAATATTTACTGAACCCCTAGAATGTGACAAGCTCTGTGCTAGGCACTAGGAATATAACAGAGAATAAGACAAATGATTCCTCTTCCCTTACACAACTTACGTTTTTAAAAGAAATTTTAAATTCATACCAAAACTGTTCAGGGTCACAACAGTGTCCTCAAAGAAGGTTACTTAAAATGAATCGAATAAAACAATGTTGTGGACAGAATGTTTGAGGCCCCCCAAATTTCTGTGCTGAAACCCTACACGCCCACCCACAGTGTGCCTATATTTAGAGATGGGATCTCTAAGGAAGTAATTAAGGTTAAATGAGGTCATAATGGTGAGGTCCTGAACTGACAGGATTAGTATCTTTATGAGAAGAGACACCTGAGAACTCTCTCCATTCCTATAATCACCTCAAGAACACACTGAGGAAAGTCCATATGTGGACATAGTGAGAAGATGACCATCTGCAAGCCGGGAAGAGAGCTCTTACCAGGAATCACCTCTACTGGATGTTGATCTGGCACTTTCAGCCTCCATAATTGTGAGAAAATAAATGTCTGTTGTTTAAGCAAGGCAGTTTGTGGTATTTTGTTAGGGCAGTCTAAGCAGATTAATACAAACAGGAACCAAATATCCATGGAAATTAGTGGAAAAGGTGTATTTTTATCTTTTAAAAATTATGAGTTTAATTGAACTTACATTTTAGAAATTTCATATTATAGGTGCCACGGTAATTCTTAGAACAGACACAGAATGAACCAAGTGCTAATTGTTTATGGGGGAAGATAGACTTTGGTGGGGAGGCTTTCAGTGCAGAGAATTGAGTTAACTGTTTTCCATAGACCAGCAGATTATTATTTTTGGTTTGTACAAGTGCCTGTATTAGTTCCCTATTGCTGTTGTAGCAAATCACCACAAATGTCGTGGCTTAAAACAACACATACATAGTTCTTTAGGTAAGAATTTCGAAATGGGTCACATGGGACTAAAACCAAGATGTCATGAAGGCTGCATTCCTTCTGGAGGCTCTAGGAAAGAATCCATTCCTTAACTTTTCCTCTTTCTAGAGGCTGCCCACATTTCCTGGCTCATGAACCTCTTCTATCTTCAAAGCTAACAGTTGGATCCCTCCGACCCTGCTTCCATCACTACCTCATCTTCTCTGGCTCATTTATTTCCCTTTCCATCTTTTACATAACCTTGTGATTACATTGGACCCACCCAGATAATCTAGAATAGTCTATTTTAAAATCCCTAATCACATTTGCAGAATCTCTTTTGTCATATAAGGTAAAACATTCACTCATTCCTAGGATTAGGACACGGACATCTTTGGAGGTGCTATTATTCTACCTACTGCAGTCCTCATTCCTGTTTTATTTTATGTCATGTCATATCATGTCATTTTTTTATGACACTTCTTCATTCACCATTTCTATTCCCATTCCAGTTCTACTCTCCCTCACCTCCATCCCCCAGGCACCCACTTTATTATTTTTTTAATAAATTTATTTATTTATATATTTATTTTTGGCTGTGTTGGGTCTTTGTTACTGCATGTGGACTTTCTCTAGTTGCAGGGAGCAGAGGCTACTCTTTGTTGCAGTGCACGGGCTTCTCATTGCGGTGGCATCTCTTGTTGCAGAGCACAGGCTCTAGGTGCACAGGCTTCAGTAGTTGTGGCACGCAGGCTCAGTAGTTGTAGCTCACAGGCTCTAGAGCGCAGGCTCAGTAGTTGTGACACAGGGGCTTAGTTGCTCCACGGCATGTGGGGTCTTCCCGGACCAGGGCTTGAACCTGTGTCCCCTGCATTGGCAGATGGATTCTTAACCACTGCACCACCAGGGAAGCCCCCATCCCCTTTAAAATACTTAATGGAACCTCGGTTATATATGTATCATTTAGTGATATACAATGTTTTGTGTATACATGTATTTGTTTTTTAATTTACACATGTCATCCTAGATATAGACTCAGTTTGTTTCTTTTTTTTTTTCACTTAGCATACTTTTTGGAAATTTTTTTGCTTATCTGTATTTTCTACAGTGGATATGTTCACTGATTTTTTTAAAAACTTTTATTTGTTTTTATTTTTGGCTGTGTTGGGTCTTCGTTGTTGCGTGTGGGCTTCTCATTGTGGCTTCTCTTGTTGCGGAGCACGGGATCTAGGCACATGGGCTCAGTAGTTGTGGTTCGCGGGCTCTAGAGCGCAGGCTCAGTAGTTGTGGTGCATGGGTTTAGTTGCTTCACAGCATGTGGGATCTTCCCGGACGAGGGCTTTAACCCATGTCCCCTGCATTGGCAGGCGGATTCTTAACCACTGCACCACCAGGGAAGCCCTGATTTTTTTTTTTTAGTGTTTTAAGTGTGTAATTTAGTGGGTTTTAGTATGTTCACAACATTGTACAACAATCACCATTATCTGATTCCAGAATAGTTTCATCATCCCAGAAGTAAACCTCAAACCCATTAGTAGTTACTCCCCATTCCCCTTTTCCCAGGCCCTGGAAACCACTGATCTACTTTCTGCCCTTATGAAGCACAAGTTTAAAAAGATTACCCTTGTCGTATAGGTATACCTGGTTCTGAGCTTCTGAATTATGCATTCTGTGCATCACTTTTTACTTCTCCATTCCTGTAATGGTGGACTCTTGGGTGCCTCTAGTGAGCTCCTACCACAAGCAGTGTTGCTGTGGACAAGACCTCATAAACCTATACAGCAGTTGCTCTGCAGACATACCCAGAAGGTATGCACATACAACTCTTCACTAACAGATTGCTCTCCCAGGTGGCTATTCCACTTCAAACTTCTAACAGCAGTACATAAGGATTTCCTTTTTCCAACTTCCTTACCAACAGTTGGTTTTGTTCAATAAATTTTGCCCATCTTATCAGTGTATAGAAGCATCCAATTGTTTTAATTTGCACTTCTCTGATCTTTAGATAGGTTGAGCATCTCTTCATAAACTCATTAGTCTTTCACCTTTCCCCATCAGTGATGTGTACATTAAGACCCTTTGCCACTTCATTATTGTGTTTTCCACTTTTTCCTTGTTGATATGCATGAGTCCCTTGTTTATTACAGATATTCAAACATTGAAAATATCTTCTTATCTGTGACTCATCTGTTCATTTGTCTCTGACATCCTCTGTTGAACAGAAATCCTTAATTTAATGTGGTTGCATCCGTCATTCTTTCACCTTATATTTTAGGCTTATAGGGTCTTGTTTAAGAAATATTTTTCCATCCCAAATTTCTCAAAGAAATTCTATTATATTTTCTTCCATTAGTTCTATAATTTTACCTTTATAGTTAGGCCTTTAATCTATATGGAACTTTTATGTGATATAAAATAGGGATCCAAGTTAATTTCACATAGTAATCTAGTTATACTAACACCATCTAATGATTCATGTTTTCTCTGCTAATTTACCCTGCTTCTATGTATCAAGTAGCCCTATGAAGAGATCACATGGAGAGGGCTTAAGCTTCTTGCCAACAGTCATGTAAGTGAACCATATTTGAAGTAGATCCTCTAGCCCCATTCAAGCCTTCAAATGACTATACACCCAGCTGACATCTTAATTACAACCTCATGAAAGACCATGAGCTGAAAGCACCCAGCTAATCTACTGAATTTCTGACTTACAGAAACTATGTGAGATAATAAATGTTTATTATTGTTTTAAACCACTAGGTTTTGGGGATAATTTGTAACACAGCAGAGGATAACTAATATAGTTTTAATACTGAATAACGAGTAAGTAGAGCTCTTTGGTCTCTATTATATGGTGCCCTTCAGTTTCTATTTCATTTCTATCAGAGGAATAAAAGTAAGTGATAGCTTTTCAATTTTGGTGTTCCCTAAAATAAGAGTGTAAGGTAGTTAATAAATGGGAAAGATGGGAAAAGAGAGAAAAGAAGCTGAGAAAGGAACAAATATTTAAGGCCCCTTACAGTGTGCCTATTATGTCCTTTATTACCTTATTTTGATCAAAAGAGTATTTGGTCAGCTAGCAAAAATGTGGTTATCGCATTTATTTTATCTTGGACCTCTTACTACATATAATCACTGTTGACCAAAGTGAGGAGGCCAAAGCACTGCTGGCTTTGACTTGGCTGGAGGCATAGGTCATAGAAAGGAATGTGGCAGATTTGGAAAATACTGTGAAGGAAATGCATGTGTTGAATGGAGTTTGCACTAAATACTCTTTAAGGTCCATCATCCCTAGTGTTCTGAGATATTCATCCTTTGCCTGGTAAACTCCTATCTACCCTTCAAGACTCAGCTTAAATGTACCAGTCCTCAAAAAGTCATTAGTTCTACATACCTCAATGTAATAAAGGCCATATATGACAAACCCACAGCTAACATCATAGTCAACAGTGAAAAGCTGAAAGCATTTCCTCTAAGATCAGGAACAAGACAAGGATGCCCACTCTTGCCACTTTTATTCAATATAGTTTTGGAAGTTCTAGCCACAGCAATCAGAGAAGAAAAATAAATAAAAGGAGTCCAAATTGGAAAGAAACAAGTAAACTGTTTGCAGATAACATGATACTATACGTAGAAAATCCTAAATACGCCACCAGAAAACTACTAGAGCCCATCAATGAATCTGGTAAAGTTGCAGGATATAAAATTAATGTACAGAAATCTGTTGCATTTCGATACACTTACAATGAACTATCAGGAAGGAAACTAAGGAAACAATACCATTTACCATTGCATCAGAAAGAATAAAATACCTAGGAATAAACCTACCTAAGGAGATAAAAAAAACCTCTATTCAGAAAACTATAAAACACTGATGAAACAAATTGAAGATGACACAAACAGATGGAAAGATATCTCATGTTCTTGGATTGGGAGAATTAATATTAAAATGACCATAGTACCCAAAGCAATCTACACATTCAATGCAATCCCTATCAAAATACCAACGGCATTTTTCACAGAACCAGAACAAATAATTTTAAAATTTATATGGAAACATAAAAGACCCTGAATATCCAAAACAATTTTGAGAAAGAAGAACAGAGATGGAGGAATCACACTCCCTGACTTCAGACTATACTACAAAGCTACAGTCATCAAAACAGTATGGTACTGGCACAAAAACAGACATATGGATCAGTGGAACAGAATAGAGAACCCGGAAATAAACCCATGCACTTGTGGCCAATCAATCTGCAATAGAGGAGGCAAGAATATACCATGGAGAAAATACAGTCTCTTCAATAAGTGGTGCTGGGAAAACTGGACAGCTACATGTAAAAGAATGAAATTAGAGCATTCTCTAACACCATATACAAAAATAAACTCAAAGTGGATTAAAGACCCCTAAGTATAAGACCAAATACCATAAAGCTCCTAGAGGGGAATATAGCCAATATTTTATAATAACTATAAATGGAACATAATCTTTTAAAATTGTGAATCACTATATTGTATACCTATAACATATATAAACTATACTTCAATTTTTAAAAAAGCCAGTAGTTCTAGCCAGAGTGAAACATTTCTTTATCTAATAAATGCTTTCACAGCACTTTCTGTATACCTCTATTTTGGCACTCATATTGGAAAGGGGATATGGCAATACTATTGGCTGCCTATCCTCCATCTTCTTCCTTGCTAACAGAACCCTGCTTTTGTTCAGAAGGCACTGTGCCAAGTACTGTTCCCCATAGTCAGAGATTGGTATAGTGGTGGGCATGTGACCCAAGCTCTGTCCACTGAGACATAAAGAGCAGTATGTTGGATGCTTCTGGAGGGGAATTTTTTTCCCTGTAAAAGAGCAGATATACAAAAAAGCTCTTTTCTGTTCATTTCCTTCCCTCTGCTTTAGATGTTATAGTGTGAGGATGTTATGTCTGGTACCATGGCAGTCATTTTCAGAACACGAGGAGAGCGCTCTCATATATATTGTGTGGATAGTGAAGCAGAAGAATTAAAAGTGTTCCAATCCTTGGCATCACTGAGCCACTGAATGGACCATGGAACTGCCAAACTCCAAACTTTTCTGTGATGTAAGTAAATTTCCCACGTTGTTTAAGTTTTTGTAAGTCAGGCTCCAAGTTATTTTCATCCCAAAGCATGCAAATTGATAGAAAGGGAAACAAAAACAACATTTATTAAACACTTGTAATATGCTTGAATGTTTTGTTAACATGCTTCTCTCCCTAAATTGTTAGAGTAGGGACCTTGTCTTAATCAATTCCTAGCTCCTTCTATAGTCTCTGATTTAGAATGATTGCTTAAGAAGTGTTTGTGCAGTGAATAAATAATAAATGAATGGATAAATCTGTAAATCAATGTGATGATGTTATTAGGAGGCAGTATAGAAAAAATGGCTAAGAGCATAACCTCAGGTATTACATTTCCGGCTTCCAACCCTGGCTATACCACTTACTAGCTATGTGACCTTGGGCAAGTCACTTAATTTCTATAAAGCTGTTTCTTCAGCTATGAAATGGGTGTAATAATAGTATATACCTAAAAGAATTGTTGTGAGGATATTAAATATTCTATATAAAGGGCCCAATAGAGAATTTCACAAGTAACAAACACTGAACACGTTAGCCATTATTATTAGAGAAAAATAGGGAAGAGCCAACAATGATTCCAAATTTTCAAGCCTGGTTAACTGGGAAAATAAAGATAAGCTGGGCCAAAATTCAGTGTGGAAATGGAAAAGATGATGCTCATCTTCAGACATATGTAAAACAAAGCCTAAATATAATTAGAGAGTAAAGATATTTTGGATATAGAGAGAGTTACTCTGCTTAGATTCTGATTTAATTGCAGTTACTCATCCTGAAATTCTATAATCACAGAATTGTACTTTTAAATATAGTAATTTAAAGAGGAGGATAACTTCCAGATTGCATCCATGATGAGTCAAATCCAAGGAGGTAGTAGTTTCTGAGATTCTGCCTAAAAATGTGTTCTCAAGTAGTGATCTTCCAAAACAAAATATTACAGAGAGAAAAGATTTCCTTAAATGGTGTAAATTCATGCAGTATCAGTGATGTGATGTGGTTTAGTCTCTGAAATCCCTTGAATTCTCTTCCCAAGTTGATGTTTCTTCATAGAAACAGAGGAAAACTATGCTGGAAATATTTAGAGGGGAAATTCTGTGTATTAGCATTCAACCACTTTTGTTCCCCAGCTAGTCAGAACCAGTAATAAAAGTCAAACATGAAAAAAAAAAAAAAAAAGTCAAACATGGAGGAGGTGTGACTAAGATGGCAGCGTAGGAAGGCCCTGAGCTCACCTCCTGCCATGGGCACACCAAAATTACAACTATTTACAGAGCAAATATCTAAGAGAATGACCTGGAGACTAGCAGAAAAGGTTTTCCACAACTAAAAATATAAAGAAGGAACCACAATGAGATGGGTAGGAGGGGTGGAGATGCAGTAGAGTGAAGACCCATATCCCCAGGATAGGCAACCCATAAATGGGATGAAATAACTACTACAGAGGCTCTCCCCAAGGAGCAAGGGATCTGAGGCCCACATCAGTCTTCCCAGCCCAGGGGTTTTGTACCAGGAAGATGAGCCCCCAGAATGTCTGGCTTTGAAGCCCAGCAGGGCTTGCATGCAGGAGAGCCAGATGGCTATAGGAAACAGATACTCCCCTCTTAAAGACTGCATACAAAATTCACATGCTCTGAATCCTAGTGCAGAGGCAGCAGTTTAAAAGGAACCTGGGGGACTTCCCTGTTGGCACAGTGGTTAAGAATCCGCCTGCCAACGCAGGGGACACAGGTTCGAGCCCTGGTCCAGGAAGATCCCACATGCCACGGAGCAACTAAGCCCGTGCACCACAACTACTGAGCCTGTGCTCTAGAGCCTGTGAGCCACAACTACTGAAGCCCGCGCGCCTAGAGCCCATGCTCCGCAACAAGAGAAGCCACCGCAATGGGAAGCCCGCGCACCACAACGCAGAGTAGCCCCACTCACAGCACCTAGAGAAAGCCCACGTGCAGCAACAAAGACCCAATGCAGCCAAAAATAAATTAATTAATTAAAAATAAAAGGAGCCTGAGTCAGACCCACTTGCTGATCTTGGAGAACCTCCCAAAGGGGCGGGAGGCAACTAGGACTCCCCCTGGGGACATAATTACTGGTGGCAACCATTTTTGGGAACTCTTTCTACCACAAGGACACTGGTGCTGGAAAGCACCATTTTGGAGCCTCATTCCAGCCTTTTAGCACCAGGGACTTACCTGCCCACCAGCAGGCCAGCACCAGCTCTGGGCCCCAAGGGTCCCACAGCTGGCTATTTTGGGGTCTGAACCTGCCCACCAGTAGACCAGCAGCCACCTTATGAGGCAAGGCCTAACAGCCAACCAAGCTGGGGGCCACTCCCACCACAAGAAGGGCCCATGCAGCCCACATAGGGGGCACCCCAGAGCATATAGATCTGGTGATCGGAGGGGAATGTATCACTGGGCCCCACAGGACATCTCCTACACAGGGTCACTTCTCCAAGATCAGGAATCATAACCAACTTACCAAAAACACGGGAACAAACAGAGAATTAGGCAAAATGAGGAGACAGAGGAATATGTTCAAAACAAAGAAACAAAACCCCAGAAGAAGAACTAAGAGAATTTGAGAAAAGCAATCTACCTGATAAAGAGCTCAAGGTAAATGATCATATAGATGCTCAATGAACCCAGGAGAAGAATATATGAAAATAGTGAGAAGTTTAACAAAGAATTATAAAATATAAAGAAGAACCAAATAATAACTGAAGAATATACTAGAAGGAATCAACTGTAGATTAGATGGAACAGATCACCAAACTGGAAGAGAGAATAGTGGAAATCACCCAAGCTGCGCAGAAAAAAAGAAAAATGAATTTTTAAAAATCAGGTCTCTACAATTTTAAGAGACCTTTGGGACAACATCAAGTGTAGTAACATCAAGTGTACTAACGTTGGGTCCCAGAAGAGAAGAGAGTGAGAAAGGGGCAGAGAACTTATTTGAAGAAATGATAGCTGAAAACCTTCCTAACGTAGGAAAGTAAACAGATATTAGGGTTCAGGAAAACAGAGTCACAAACAAGATGAACCCAACCCAAAGAGGTCTACCCCAAGATACATAATAATTAAAATGACAAAAAATAAAGAAAGAATCATAAAAGCAGCAGAGAAAAGCAACTAGTTACATGCATGAGAACTCCCATAAGACTCTCAGCTGACTTTTCATCAGAAACTTTGCAAGCCAGAAGGGAATGGCATCATATATTCAAAGTGATGAAAGGAAAAAGTCTACAACCAAGAATACCATACCCAGCAAGGTAGATCTGCTTCAGATTTAAAGGAGAGATAAAGAGTTTTACTGGTAAGCAAAAGCTAAGAGTTCAGCACCTCCAAACCAGCTTTAAAAGAAGCATTAAAGGGACTTCTCTAAGTGGAAAAGAAAAGACCACAACTGGAAATATGAAAATTATGAAAGGAAAAATCTCATTAGTAAAGGCAATCATATAGTAAAGGTAGTAGATCAACCATTTATAAAGTTATTTGGAAGGTTAAAAGACAAAAATAGTAAAAATCCTCTATATCCACAATAAGTATTTGGGGATGCACAAAATAAAATGATGTAACATATGATGTCAAAAACATTAAATGTGTAGGGGGAAGTAAAAATACAGAGTTGGGAACCAAGATGGTGGAGTAGGACATGCTCTCACTCCCTCTTCTGAGAACACCAGAATCACAACTAGCTGCTGGACAGTCATCGACAGGAAGACACTGGAACTCACCAAAAAGATACCCCACATCCAAAGACAAAGGGGAAGCCACAATGAGACGGTGGGAGGGGTGCAATCACAGTAAAATCAAATCCCATAACTGCTGGGTGGGTGACTCACAGACTGGAGAACACTTATACCATAGGAGTCCACCCACTGGAGTTAAGGTTCTGAGCGCCACATCAGGCTTCCCAACCTGGAGGTCTGGCAATGGGAGGAGGAATTCCTAGAGAATCAGACTTTGAAGGCTAGTGGGATTTGATTGCAGGACTTCGACAGGACTGGGGGAAATAGAGACTCCACTCTTGGAGGGCACACACAAAGTAGTGTGCGCATTGGGACCCAGGGGAAGGAGCAGTGACCCCAGGGGAGACTGAACCAGACCTACCTGTTAGTGTTGCAGGGTCTCCTGCAGAGGCGGGGGTGGCTGTGCTAACCATGGGGACAAGGACACTGGCAGCAGAAGTTCTGGGAAATAATCCTTGGCGTGAGCCCTCCCAGAGTCTGCCATTAGCCCCACCAAAGAGCCCAGGTAGTGTCCAGTGTTGGGTTGCCTCAGGCCAAACAACCAACAGGGAGGGAACCCAGCCACACCCATCAGCAGTCAAAAGGATTAAAGTTTTACTGAGCTCTGCCCACCAGAGCAACAGTCAGCTCTACCCACCAACAGTCCCTCCCATCAGGAAACTTGCACGAGCCTCTTAGATAGCCTCATCCACCAGAGGGCAGACAGCAGAAGCAAGAAGAACTACAGCTGCAGCCTGTGGAACAAAAACTACCTTCACAGAAAGATATACAAGTTGAAAAGGCAGAGGGCTATGTACCAGATGAAGGAACAAGATGAAACCCCAGAAAAACAATTAAATGAAGTGGAGATAGGCAGCCTTCCAGAAAAAGAATTCAGAATAATGATAGTGAAGATGATTCAGAAACCCGGAAAAAGAATGGAGGCAAAGATCAAGAAGGTGCAAGAAATGTTTAACAAAGACCTAGAAGAATTAAAGAACAAACAAAGAAAGATGAACAATACAATAACTGAAATGAAAACTACAATAGAAGGAATCAATAGCAGAATAACTGAGGCAGAAGAATGGGTAAGTGACCTGGAAGACAGAATGGTGGAATTCAGTGCTGCAGAACAGAATAAAGAAAAAACAATGAAAAGAAATGAAGACAGCCTAAGAGACCTCTGGGACAACATTAAATGCAACAACATTAGCATTATACGGGTCCCAAAAGGAGAAGAGAGAGAGAAAGGACTTGAGAAAATATTTGAAGAGATTATAGTCGAAGACTTCCCTAACATGGGAAAGGAAATAGCCACCCAAGTCCAGGAAGCACAGAGAGTCCCATACAGGATAAATCCAAGGAAAAACATGCCAAGACACATAGTAATCAAATTGGCAAAAATTAAAGACAGAGAAAAATTATTGAAAGTAGCAAGGGAAAAAAGACAAATATCATACAAGTGAACTCCCATAAGGATAACAGCTGATTTCTCAGCAGAAACTCTACAAGCCAGAAGGGAGTTGCATGATATACTTAAAGTGATGAAAGGGAAGAACCTACAACCAAGATTACTCTACCCGGCAAGGATCTCATTCAGATTCAATGGAGAAATCAAAAGCTTTACAGACAAGCAAAAGCTAAGAGAATCCAGCACCACCAAACCAACTCTACAGCAAATGCTAAAGGAACTTCTGTAAGTGGGAAATACAAGAGAAAAAAAGGACTTACAAAAACAAACCCAAAACAATTAAGAAAATGGTCATAGGAACATACATATTGATAACTACCTTAAACGTGAATGGATTACATGCTCCAACCAAAATGGATTACATGCTCCAAACAAAAGACACAGGCTTGTTGAATGGATACAAAAACAAGACCCATATATATGCTGTCTATAAGAGACCCACTTCAGACCTAGGGACACATACAGAGTGAAAGTGAGGGGATGGAAAAAGATATTCCATGCATGGAAGTCAAAAGAAAGCTGGAGTAGCAATACTCATATCATATAAAATAGACATTAAAATAAAGAATGTTACAAGAGACAAGGAAGGACACTACATAATGATCAAGGGATAAATCCAGGAAGAAGATATAACAATTATAAATATATATGCACCCAACTTAGGAGCACCTCAATACATAAGGCAACTGCTAACAGCTATAAAGGAGGAAATCAACAGTAGCACAATAATAGTGGGGGACTTTGACACCTCACTTACACCAATGGACAGATCATCCAAAATGAAAATAAATAAGGATACAGAAGCTTTAAATGACACAATAGACCATATAGATTTAATTGATATTTATAGGACATTCCATCCAAGAACAGATTACACTTTCTTCTCAAATGTGCACGGAACATTCTCCAGGATAGATCACATCTTGGGTCACAAATCACCTTGGTAAATTTAAGAAAATTGAAATCATATCAAGCATCTTTTCTGACCACAATGCTATGAGATTAGAAATGAATTACAGGGAAAAAAGCATAGAAACACAAACACATGGAGGCTAAAAAATATGTTACTAAATAACCAAGAGATCACTGAAGAAATCAAAGGGAAATCAAAAAATACCTAGAGACAAATGACAATGAAAACACGATGATCCAAAACCTATGGGAGGCAGCAAAAGCAGTTCTAAGAGGGATGTTTATAGCTGTACAAGCCTACCTCAAGAAACACGAAAAATCTCAAATAAACAATCTAACCTTACGCCTAAAGGAACTGGAGAAAGAAGAACAAACAAAACTCAAAGTTAGCAGAAGGAAAGAAATCATAAAGATCAGAACAGAAATAAATGAAATAGAAACAAAGAAAACAATAGCAAAGATCAATAAAACTAAAAGCTGGTTCTTTGAGAAGATAAAAAAAATTGATAAACCATTAGCCAGACTCATCAAGAAAAAGAGGGAGAGGACTCAAATCAATAAACTTAGAAATGAAAAAGGAGAAGTTACAACAGACACCGCAGAAATACAAAGCATCTTAAGAGACTACTACAAGCAACATTATGACAATAAAATGGACAACCTGGAAGAAATGGACAAATTCTTAGAAAGGTATAACCTTCCAAGACTGAACCAGGAAGAAATAGAAAATATGAACAGACCAAGCACAAGTAATGAAGTGGAAAATGTGATTAAAAATCTTCCAACAAACAAAAGTCCAGGACCAGATGGCTTCACAGGTGAACTCTATCAAACATTTAGAGAAGAGCTAACAGCCATCCTTCTCAAACTCTTCCAAAAAATTGCAGAGGAAGGAACACTCCCAAACTCATTCTATGAGGCCACCATCACCCTGACACCAAAACCAGACAAAGATACTACAAAAAAAGAAAAATACAGACCAATATCACTGATGAATATAGATCAAAAATCCTCAACAAAATACTAGCAAACAGAATCCAACAGCACATTAAAAGGATCATACACCATGATCAAGTGGGGTTTATCCCAGGGATGCAAGGATTCTTCAATATATGCAAATCAATCAATGTGATACACCATATTAACAAATTGAAGGATAAAAACCATATGATCATCTCAATAGATGCAGAAAAAGCTTTTGACAAAATTCAACACCAATTTATGATAAAAACTCTCCAGAAAGTGGGCATAGAGGGAACCTACCTCAACATAATAAAGGCCATATACAACAAAACCCACAGCAAACATCATTCTCAATGGTGAAAAACTGAAAGCATTTCCTCTAAGATCAGGAACAAGACAAGGATGTCCACTCTCACCACTATTATTCAACATAGTTTTGGAAGTCCTAGCTATGGCAATCAGAGAAGAAAAGGAAATAAAAGGAATACAAATTGGAAAAGAAGAAGTAAAACTGTCACTGTTTGCAGATGACATGATACTATACATAGAGAATCCTAAAGATGCCACCAGAAAACTACTAGAGCTAATCAATGAGTTTGGTAAAGTTGCAGGATACAAAATAATGCACAGAAATCTCTTGCATTCCTATACACTAATGATGGAAAATCTGAAAGAGAAATTAAGGAAACACTCCCATTTACCATTGCAACAAAAAGAATAAAATACCTAGGAATAAACCTACCTAGGGAGACAAAAGACCTGTATGCAGAAAACTATAAGACACTGATGAAAGAAATTAAAGATGATACCAACAAATGGAGAGATATACCACGTTCTTGGATTGAAAGAGTCAACACTGCGAAAATGACTATACTACCCAAAGCAATCTACAGATTCAATGCAATCCCTATCAAATTACCAATGGCATTTTTTACAGAGCTAGAACAAAAAATTTTAAATTTGTATGGTGACACAAAAGACCCCAAATAGCCAAAGCAGGGAAAAAAAACGGAGCTGGAGGAATCAGACTCCCTGAATTCAGACTATACTATGAAGCTACAGTAATCAAGACAATATGGTACTGGTACAAAAACAGAAACATAGGGCTTCCCTGGTGGCGCAGTGGTTGAGAGTCCGCCTGCCGATGCAGGGGACACGGGTTCGTGACCCGGTCCGGGAGGATCCCACGTGCCGTGGAGACGCTGGGCCCGTGGGCCATGGCCACTGGGCCTGTGCGTCTGGAGCCTGTGCTCCACAACGGGAGAGGCCACAGCAGTGAGAGGCCCGCATACTGCAAAAAAAAAAACAAACAAAAAAACAGAAACATAGATCAATGGAACAAGATAGAAAGCCCAGAGATAAACCCATGCACCTATGGTCAACTAATCTATGACAAAGGAGGCAAGGATATACAATGGAGAAAAGACAGTCTCCTCAATAAGTGGTACTGGGAAAACTGGACAGCTACATATAAAACAATGAAATTAGAACACTCCCTAACACCATACACAAAAATAAACTCAAAATGGATTAGAGACCTAAATGTAAGACCGGACACTATAAAACTCGTAGAGGAAAACACAGGAAGAACACTCTTTGACATAAATCACAGCAAGATCTTTTTTGATCCACCTCCTAGAGTAACGGAAATAAAAACAAAGATAAACAAATGGGACCTAATGAAACTTAAAAGCTTTTGCATAGCAAAGGAAACCATAAACAAGACAAAAAGACAACCTTCAGAATGGGAGAAAATATTTGCCAGCGAATCAACAGACAAAGGATTAATCTCCAAAATATATAAACAGCTCATGTAGCTCAATATTAGAAAACCAAACAACCCAATCCAAAAATGGGCAGAAGACCTAAATAGACATTTCTCCAAAGAAGACATACAGATGGCCAAGAGGCACATGAAAAGCTGCTCAACATCACTAATTATTAGAGAAATGCAAATCAAAACTACAGTGAGGTATCACCTCACACTGGTCAGAATGGCCATCATCAGAAAATCTACAAAAAACAAATGCTGGAGAGGGTGTGGAGAAAAGAGAATGTACTTGCACTGTTGGTGGGAATGTAAATTGATACAGCCACTATGGAGAACAGTATGGAGGTTCCTTAAAAAACTAAAAATAGAATTACCATATGATCCAGCAATCCCACTACTGGGCATATACCCAGAGAAAACCATAATTCAAAAAGACAGATGCACCCCAATGTTCAGTGCAGCACTATTTACAATAGCCAGGTCATGGAAGCAACCTAAATGCCCATTAACAGATGAATGGATAAAGAAGATGTGGTACATATATACAATGGAATATTACTCAGCCTTAAAAAGGAACGAAATTGGGTCAGTTGTTGAGATGTGGATGGATCTAGAGACTCTCATACACAGTGAAGTAAGTCAGAAAGAGAAAAACAAATATTGTATATTAACACATATATGTGGAACCTAGGAAAATGGTACAGATGAACCGGTTTGCAGGGCAGAACTTCAGACACAGATGTAGAGAACAAATGTATGGACACCAAGGTGGGTAAGCGGCGGGGTGGTGGTGGTGGAGGTGTGATGAATTGGGCGATTGGGATTGACATGTATACACTTATGTGTATAAAATTGATGACTAATAAGAAAAAAATGCAAACCATATATGGGTTTTATACAATTTAAATAAAAACTCTTATTTGTAAAGGAAGATTATACAGCTTTTGAGGACATGGGTTGGAATACTTTTTAAATGTAATTAATCTAAAATAAGCCAGGCAGAGGAAGACAAATACTGCATAGAATCACTTATATGTGAAATATTAAAAAAAAAAAAAGTCGAAGGCTAGAAACAGAGCAGAAAAGTGGTTGCCAGGGTGGGGGTTAGGGGAAATAAGGAGAGGTTGGTAATAGGGTACAAAGTTTCAGTTATAAGATGAATAAGGTCTGAGCATCTAATGAAAAACATGGCGACTAGTGAAAACACTGTATTGTATAATTGAAATTTGCTGAAAGAGTAGAACTTAAATGTTCTTACCTCCCCCCCAAAAGGATAAATACGTGAAGTGATGGATGTGTTAATTAACGAGATGGGTGGAATCCTTTCACAATGTTCACATACATCAAACCACCACGATGTACATTTTAAACTTCTTGTAATTTTATGTCAATTGTACCTCAGTAAAGCTGAAATAATAGGTCTAAAAAAAATGCAGAGTTGTTAGAATGCATTTGAACTTAAGAGATCATTAACTTAATATAACTATATTTGATAATAATAATAATATATATATAGTAGTATGATCCTCACAGTAACCACAAACCAAAAACCTATAATAGCTACACACTCAAAAAAGAAAAAGGAATCCAAACATAACACTAAAGATAGTCATCAGGGGCTTCCCTGGTGGCGCAGTGGTTGAGAGCCCACCTGCCGATGCAGGGGACACGGGTTCGTGCCCCGGTCCGGGAAGATCCCACATGCTGCGGAGCAGCTGGGCCCGTGAACCATGGCCACTGGGCCTGCGTGTCCGGAGCCTGTGCTCCGCAATGGGAGAGGCCACAACAGTGAGACGCCTGCGTACCGCAAAAAAAAAAAAAAAAAAAAAAAAGATAGTCATCAAATCACAAGGGAAGAGAGCAAAAGAAGAAAAAAGGAACAAAAAATAACTACAAAAACAACCGCAAAACAATTAACAAAATGGCAATAAGTACATACCTATCAACAATTACTGCAAATGTAAATATACTAAATGTTGCATTCAAAAATCATAGAGTGGCTGAATGGATAAAGAAAGAAAACAAGACCCATCTATATGTGGCCTATAAGAGACTCACTTCAGATCTAAAGGCACACACGGACTGAAAATGAGAGGATGGAAAAAGGTATCCTGTGCAGATGGAAACAGAAAGAAAGTTGGGGTAGCAATACCTATATATCAGACAAAATAGAGTTCAAAACAGAGTTTTGTGATGATATAATAATTGTAAATATATATGCATTCAACATACGAGCACCTAAATACATAAAGCAAATATGGAAAAACATAAAGGGAGAAATTGACAGCAACATAATACCAGCAGGAGATTTTAACACCCCACTGTTATCAATGGACAAATCATTGAAAGAGAAAATCAATAAGGAATCACAGACCTCAAATGATACATTAAACCAGATGGAATTAATAGATGTACATATAGATCATTCCATCAAAAGCAGCAGAATACACATCTTTTCAAGTGCACATGCAACAGTCTTCGGGATAGATCACATGCTAGACCACAAAACAAGTCTCAGTTAGCTTAAGACTGAAATCATACCAAGCATCTTTTCCAACCACAATATTATGAAATTAGAAATGAACTACAAGAAAAAAAAACAAGAAGTACAAACAAACGTATGGAGGCTAAACAAAATGCTGCTAAACAACAAATTTGTCACTGTAGAAATCAAAGAGGAAATCAAGAAATACCTAAAGACAAATGAAAATGGAAAAAACGATCCAAAAAATCTATGGGATGCAGCAAAAGCAGTTCTGAGACAGAAGTTTATTGTGATACAAGTCTAGCTCTGGGAATAAGAAAAATTACAAATAAATTAGCCTTAAATCTAAAGGACTAAAAAAAGAAGAGCAAACAAAACCCAAAGTTGGTAAAGGGAGAGAAATAATAAAGATCAGAGCAGAAATAAAGACCAAAAAAAGAAAAAAATAGAAAAGATCAATGAAACTAAGAGCTGGTTCCTTGAAAGGATAAACAAAATTGATAAACCTTTAGCCAGCCAGACTCATCAAGAAAAAAAAAAAGGAGCCCAAATAAATAAAATCAGAAATGAAAGAGAAATTACAACCAACACCATAGAAATAGGATCATAAGAGATTATTATAAACAATTGTATGCCAATAAAATGGGCAATCTAGAAGAATGGATAAATTCCTAGAAACACACAATCTCCCAAGACTGAATCAGGAAGAAATACAAAATATGAACACACCTATACCAGTAATGACATTGAATCAATAATTTTAAAAACTCGCAACAAACAACAGTCCAAGATCAGATCACTTCACAAATGAATTCTATCAAACATTTAAAGAAGAGTTAACACCTATCCTTCTCAAACTATTCCAAAAAATGGAAGAAGAAATGTTTCCAAACTTATTCTACAAGGCCAGCATCACCCTGACACCAAAACCAGATCTGCTATATCAACCACCTCCCCATCCTGACTTGATGGAGGAATAGGGCAGAGAGGGAGAGTTGCCTACCCTCCAGGGGAGCACTGTGCTCTTGACCAGTATTTGAACACCAACACTAATACATTTTACTAACTGGGAAGGTATGGTTTTGGACAAGATTCTTTAAGGAAATTGCTAACCAACAACAAAGGAGAACAAGAGAGAGCAGTTATTAGGGGAAAAAATGAAGTTATTATTTATTTACATACCCCAATGAATTGAGACATCTAAAAACCCAATTTCATAAATAAAAAAGGAACTTATTGGCTTAATCTCTCAACAAATATTTATTGATTGCTTCCCTTGTGCCAGACACTGTTCTAGGTAAGGGCGATACAGCTTTGAAAAATATTAAACAAGGTCCCTGCTTTCCTGGAACTTATAAGAGTCTAGGAGTAGCACTGGCTCCAGGCATTGTGATCAGTGCCATCAGAAAATTTTTTCTCCATCTTTCAGATTTTTTCCTTTTGTGCAGGCTTAATTTGGAGCAGGGATGGGCTCTTCCTGCTTGAAGCTTTGTGGCTACCAGTGTAGCAACTCTAATAGGAAGAGAGTCTCATTTTCCCAGTCATTGTAGCACAATGCTAGACTGTCTCATTGACGTGGCTTGGGCTAGGTGCATATCTCTGAACCTGATTAGACAGATCTCAGTTATTAGTGAGGCCGCCACAAGTGTTTGTGCAGGTTATTCACTGCAAAGAGAACAAGCAGGAGCTGAGGTCCAGTGCAGGGCACACCATGTTTTTGCCTCGTGCAGAACTATATCTGCTGGAGAGGGTGCATTTTTCTAATTCACACTGTGACACTACAGTGGTTTTAGTCAAGTGCTCACCATGGAGCAAAGGTGGGATAGGGTTATCCCCACATAAACCAAATGGTCTGAGGGTGGGAAAAGGACAGTGGGGTGCCTTTGGCAAAAGACAGTAAAAGGGATGTTGAGTAGGCAAAAAAACAGCTATCCACTTCATTCCTTTAAAACATAGAAAGGCAAGGTCATAGAGAAAACTTGGACTTGGCATCAGAAGGACTGGGTTCTAATTCTGGTTGTGGAAGCCATGGGAAATTGGGCATATCACTTAACCAACTCCCAGAGTTTGTTTCCTTTCTTGAAAAATAGAATTATTTTTCTGCCTCCCCCACACACTCATTGAAAGGGAAAATGAGATAATAAATGAGAATATGGTTTGAAAATTGTAAGTTTCTTACATCTGGAAGGTATTATGATTATTTATTACATTTTTCCAGTCAGTATCTTGCCCAGTGCCCTTACACATTGAAGGTTCCCATTAGGTATTTATTAATTGCCTGATCCATGATATGGAAACTCACGTCACTCTGGGTCCTTTTCCAAAACTTTGTACAAGCAAAATGTTTTGGTGAAATATTCATTCAACATTAAAATTCAACGACACTAGGAACATGCAGAGCAAGCTATCTTCTGACCTCATCATTCAGATCTCAATTTAAGTATTACTTCCTCAGGGGAAACTTCATGGTTCATCCCCAGTCCCCCAATCAGGGCAGGGCCTCCAACCTGTTTCACAACACTTAACACAATTCTAGTTTAATGGTTACTTGTGAAATTCTTGTTTAATGCCTGTCTCCATCATTGGCCATGAACTCCATTGTGCAGGCACCATGGCTGTATTGTTTGATGTTGCATCCTGTTGTGCATGGTACATAGTAGGAAATTAAGAAACATTTGTTCAATGAATGAGTAAATTCATGAGATTAAGTGGAACAAGGTCAAGTGGACTAGGAAACATACATCTAATTTCCCCTTTCTGTTCTCCTAATTTTTTAAAAAATATTTACTTATTTATTTATTTAGCTGTGTCGGATCTTAGTTGCATGCGGGCTCAGTAGTTGCAGTACATGGGCTTAGTTACCCCGCCCGTGGCATGTGGGATCTTAGTTCCCTGACCAGGGATCGAACCCACGTCCCCTGCATTGGAAGGCAGATTCTTAACCACTGGACCACCAGGGAAGCCCCTCTCCTAATATTTTTTTTCCAAGCCCTCCAGGGACCACGTCCTCATGACTTACGGAACTGCTGCTAAGTAGAGAAAGAATGGGTAGTTGACTAAGCATGTCCCTTTAAGGACACACAATCAATGACTATTCAGAAATAAAATCCATTCACTCTGACCTATGCAAGCTACGTCTCAAAAATTCAGAATAAATGTATTACGGCAAAAAAAAAATGTATTACGGCAATTACAAGATGTGTAATCATTAATTTACTCTAGAATAATAGTTCTAAATTTTATACCTGTGTATGTCCTAGTATGTCCTAATGCTTCTCTCTGCCTCAAAACTGTGACAGAACTAGGCAGTTCATTCCTGGAAGCATATGCATTACTCCCGGCCACAAATTTGATTACAGTGGTTCAGAGCAGGGAAGGAGACTTCAGAGACAAATTATGCCTTCTTACCCGCCTCCACCCTAAATTTCATTTACATAATGCAGTTCTTAGTATAAATGAAATGAGTCAGCATTGGGGAAGACAAACTGAAACGTGACTTCCATACCAAAGGCAACTTTTCTTTCTGTCAGTCTTAGTGAGTAAATGATCTTCCAAGTAATAGAATTTTTGAAAAATAGAGGTCAGCATGCAGTTAGGTCATAAATATCTATGTACAGAATTTTTTTTAACTTTTAATTTTGGTAAAATACACATAACAAAAAATTTACCATTTTAACCATTTTTAAGTACGGTTCAGTGGTGTTAAGTATATTCACATTATTCTGCACCCATTCCCCAGGCCTCTTTTCATCTTACAAAATAGAAATTCTATACTCATCAACAACTCCCCTTCCCCCACTGCCCCCATCCCCTAGCAACCATCATTCTACTTTCTGTCTGTATGAATTTGACTTCTCTAAGCACCTCATCAAGTTTCCAGAATCATACAGTATTTGTCTTTTTGTGAAAAGTGTCCCCTCCCTCAAAGCCCCAGTGCAGGCCAGGCCTTTTACTTGAAAGGTCTTGGAGTGGGAGGTCCAGGGTCTGCTCTTTCACTCTGCTCCCACTCCAACAACCTGGAAGGAGGTGGGAGGCACATTCTGGTTCTGAGATTCTCTGCATCACTCCCCTCTTTTCAAGGCTTAATTCCAATTGAGGGCTGAACTAGGCTGTAGACAAGGCAGTGGCCTTCTACGTAATTGGCTGGGTGATGGGAAGTCCTCTCTTCTTGGGTTGGCATGGTGCCTGGGGCCATGTTTTTAGCACCAGCCTGATCCTCCAAGGATCCCTTGAAGAGAAGCAGCCATAGCTCCCTTTGGCCCTTCGAGCTCTGTCTGTCTCCATATCGTCTCCAGGAGGGGTGACTTTACTTGCCCAGTGGCCCCAGAGGCAACTCCCGGCTCCTGCCCCCCACCAACCTCTGAGATCCTTCTTATGAGACTGATAATGATAATGATCTTTTCTAGGCCCCAAAGGCTGAGGGGGACTGCAGTGAGGTATCCCCATCCTTTCCTCAGCTACTGCACATCACTGGTCCTTCTCATCTACTGGGCTAGGTTGCTCCAGAAACCTCCAAGTGGTTTGATATGATTTCAGATCCACTTGTTTATGACTAAAGTGAAGTTGTTTTAATCCACTTGTTTATGGCAAAGGCAAAAAAAAGCTGTTTTTAGAAATAAAGTTGTTTCGGGCTTCCCTGGTGGCGCAGTGGTTTAGAATCCACCTGCCAATGCAGGGGACACGGGTTTGAGCCCTGGTCCGGGAAGATCCCACATGCTGTGGAGCAGCTAAGCCTGTGGGCCACAACTACTGAGCCTACGGTCTAGAGACCACGAGCCACAACTACAGAGCCTGCGTGCCTAGAGCCTGTGCTCCGCAACAAGAGAAGCCACTGGAGTGGGAAGCCTGTGCACCGCAACGAAGAGTAGCCCTGGCTCGCCGCAATTAAAGAAAGTCCACGCGCAGCAACAAAGACCCAACGCAGCCATAAATAAATAAATAAATTTAAGAATCTTTCTTTAAAAAAAAAAAAGTAAAGAAATAAAGTTGTTTTGCTATAAGAATGAAGTAAGTTGTGTCAGGATGTCATTATCTCATCTGTTGTCATCGATAAGCACCCAGCAGCTCAACTGCTGAGGGGCCCCACTAGGGGCTTATCAATAAAAACAGACTAAGAAGCAACTGTGGTGAGGAGTTTGTGAGGACTATCCGAGAGTTTTGAACTGGGCAAGGTGACTCTTTGCTGACCTAACAGCTCTCTGAAGACCCCTGGAGCATAAGCTTCTGCTGGTAAAAGTGACTCTTTTACCAGCACTGGCGAAAGCTGTGCAGGGACCCAGCAAAGATCATATTGCACCTCAACACCAGGCTTCATTCCCTAACAACATACTCTAGCAACAGGGGACTTTCCACTTTCGTTTAGCTGGCAGCTGGACATCAACTTGTGGTTGGCTAAGCCAAGTCTCCTGAGAACCAACCGCATAGGAAAGATACACCTCAACTGAATTTGGACTTTCTCTTATCTCCCCTTGCCTGGAACAATAGTGTAAGCAATCTATCATCTGGAGTATGTTATTTCTTTACTGGCTTATTAAGAGACATATCCAGTATGCTATTGGCTTGTGAAATTATAATTCCCACAGTGAACCTATAGTAAATAAAATATTAGCAAAGACAGTCTCAGTCTCTGAGCATAATTTGGCCCAAAACAAAACACATCTCTATCTCTATGTTCATCTCTGTCTCTATTTGTATATCTCTCCCTGAATAGATATGCAAGAAACTGGTAACAGTGATTGCTTAAAGTAGGGAGTTAGGAGTCAGTGAGAGGTTTACTTTTCACCATATATACTTTTATATTGTTTGAATGATATTTTTTGAGGGATATATATATATGAAGGTAATGAATTCAAAAGAGCTTTATAAATCATACAGCATCGTACAAATATGAGGGTTTTACTGTTACTAGTATCTACCAGCAACAAGATCTCAAGCATGAGTCTTTGTGAAAAAGACTTAATTAGTACTACGTATGTTAGAATGAGTCCTTTAAGTTAATTTATTTAAGTCACTCTTTGAAATATTTAATGACGTTGGCAAATACTCAAGGTGAGTGGAAAAAATACAAAAATTGCACAGGTGTCTGATTCCAATTTTGTGTATTCCCTGTGTAAACATACGTATATTAAAACAGACCGTAAGGAACCATCCACAGTGCTTTGACGGGGAGAGGGGAGGCATGAAGCGTTAATTTTCTTAACTATATTTTTCGATATAACCCACATTTTCTACAACAAATTAACAAATACTATTTGGAAAGAAAAAAATCACAAACCTTCAAACTTGGCCAGAAATGAATTTTTTAAAATTTCGTGAGATTGATTTGTTGCAGGACGGAAGGAGACAGGCAAGCAGCCATGAGTAGCGCTAAAGAAAGCATGGAACCCTCCTTCCAGGTCCGGAAGTCCATTAAGAACTACAAGGAGAGGCGAGAGAGATGTTGGCCTCCACTACGGCTAGAGCGACCGTGAGAAGACACAGGAACTTCCGGGGCGGAGTTCTCTGGTGTTTTCATTTCCGTGGGGGAATGTGGGCAGCTGGCGCCGTGAAAGTTAGTGGTTGCTTGGCTGCCTTTTCCGTCACTTTGAGACGGTGCTTGAAATTGGGAGCGGCAATGGCAAAGAGCAAGTTCGAGTACGTGCGGGACTTCGAGGCTGACGACACATGCCTTGCCCACTGCTGGGTGGTGGTGCGGCTGGACGGCAGGAATTTCCATCGGTGAGCGAGCTGGGCTCAGGGCTGCGTGGTTCGCCAGTGCTTCCAGAGAATGCGACGCATTTGTCGCAGCCCCGAGCTCATGGTTACCGGGGTAACTCGGCAGCCAGTGAGCGCGCGGCACTGAGCATCACTCTGCGTGCTGGCTACAACCGGCTTGAACGCGAGCTGGGTGGGGTAAATGAGACACGGTGCTCCCCTAGTGAGGAGCTGGCTTGGGGTGTCCGTTAGCAAGACTGTGGTGGAAAAAGTCATTCTCGGGCCCATTATTTCAGCTCTTCAACAAATTGACAAACTATTTTGGTAGGTATCTTTGAGGGCTGACTGTTTTGCGGTCCTTTCTGGCCTTGCTGTGGGCACCACTGTAGAGTATGTTGTTTCATTATAAGTAGCAGAACACATGGACTGGATTCAGGAGGGAAAAAGTCAGAAAAAAAGAAAAGTGTAGCAGGAAGATGGGAATTTAAGTCTTAAAAGTGTTTTTAGTAATGATTATTGTAGTTAACATTTATTGAGCACTTCCAAGGAGCCAGGCATAGTTATATTTATCTCCCTCTCATCTTCAGGAGAATCCTATGAAGTAACTTTATCCCCATTTCACTGAAAAGGGAATGGAGGCTTAGTATTTATGTTACTTTTTCTCAGTTGGTTAGAGCAAGAAAAACTAGAGTTCTTAACGAAATGGATCAGGTTGTGGCTACTGAAATGTCTGGACTCACAGCACACTCACAGCACTCTTTGAATAGCTTCTTTGATCTGTGGTATTAATGACAAGCTCTCTTCCACCCATACCCTTTTCCCTCTTCTTTTTCCCTTATGAAGGTTTGCTGAGAAGCACAACTTTGCAAAACCTAATGACAGCCGTGCTCTCCATCTAATGACTAAATGTGCCCAAACCGTAATGGAAGAACTGGAGGATATTGTGATTGCATATGGGCAGAGTGATGAGTACAGCTTTGTGTTCAAGCGGAAAAGTAATTGGTTTAAAAGAAGAGCCAGGTAATTTTGTGGCCTAGCTCCTTCAGAATATTTCCTACCAGCATTTGGCTTCTGCTTATCTTAATCATAAACTTACAGACTGTAGTATTTGCAACTGCACAATGTATGTATATAACAGGTTAGACTGTTGTACTTCCATCTGATACCTGAGCATTCTGTATACCTCTTTAAGTTTTTCTCTGTATTCGCCATCACCTTAGCTTCTAGACTGATCGGGCATTGAACGTTAAGACTAGAAAGAGAAACTAAAGTTTTAGTTAAGGAGGATCTCAGTACAAATTAGACAGATCTGATATTTGATTTGGCAGTATATTGAAACTCTCACAGGAAACAGATCATGTAGTGAATTGGGATGTTTTTAAAACAGTGGTTCCCCTCCTTCCAAGACTTGAAAAAAAACCTCTTGAACCATAAGTTCACGTCACATGCTATGGAAGAACATTTGACATTAGTAAATTACTTATAGGACTAGAAGGAGAGACAGGCTGCATTTTAAATATATAACTGAAATACTAAAATAGTTTTTCTTGACCCATCACTCTTGGCTTGCTAGACAGTTTGTGTTATCTCTCTGTTACACCCACAGACCCTGTCATGGTGTTGAATTAATATCATGTATTTTCTCTTTTCTTGCTCCACCCACTGTGCCTTTTGCAAGTAAGTTTATGACTCACGTGGTCTCCCAGTTCGCCTCCAGCTATGTGTTTTACTGGCGGGATTACTTTGAGGACCAGCCCCTTCTGTATCCCCCAGGCTTTGATGGAAGAGTCGTGGTGTATCCTAGCAACCAGACCTTAAAGGACTATCTCAGCTGGCGGCAAGCAGATTGTAAGTGAAACCAAATAAACAGATGTAGTTAAACTACTGATTCCTTATATTAGAGGTGATGATCTGATACATTTTTGGCCCATGTATTTTGTTTGGAATGCAGTATTTCAAGTTTTTTAAATTAGTTGAAAATACTTGAAAAATTGGAAGGTTTTATGTAAATACTACCTATTTCCAACTTTTTTTGTTTTTTGGAAAAATCAGATCTGGCAATACTAGGTCTATATTCCCACTTAGTATTGGTCAGAACCTGCGTAGTGACTACTGCCTTTATACACACAGACACACACACACATAAACACCCACACGCAGGCACACATTCATGCACATAGGAGCCAGTGTGCCTCAGCCTCTACCATTCCCTGTTGTTCCCCTGGGAACTCTGCTTTACACGCCTATGTTTGTGCTGGCTTCAGTGGGTATTCAAGTTGTGACCCTTCCTTACATGACTATGGTGAAATGTTTGTTAGACTTTTATTCATTTGGTATGTCTTGATTTTGCCAGGAGAACTGGAAGAGAGGTGGGAATAATGTAAACCAAATAACTTGGAAAGTATTCCTTAGCTTAATGCACAAGTTAACAGATTTGTGTAAAGCACAACTGAAATGACAGGATAAAACTGTTAGGAAATAAGTTTTTTCTGCTTGACCACTTCCCCCTGTGTTCCCTGTGTATGGCTTTGCGCAAGTAATTATATGTCTCTGCGGGAGAGAGGTGGGGTTCCAGTACTCTTTGAAGGGTGAATATTGAATAAAGATTCTATGTGCATATACAGTGCCAACTATGTTTTCTTTACAGGTCACATCAATAATCTTTATAATACTGTTTTCTGGGCACTTGTACAGCAGTCTGGATTAACACCAATCCAAGCCCAAGAGAGATTACAGGTATAAAGATCTTACTGCATTAATACTTAAGGGGGGACAGTTTACGCTCTCTCATGACATTTGGCCTTCTTTTTAAGCTCTTAAATTTTTACGGTTTTGTTTTGAAAAGATAGAAAGATCATACTAGTAGCAGGTCTGCTGCTTGCTTGCTTTGTGACTGTGGATCAGTTGTTACTACTCCCTGAGCCTCGGTGTCCTCAGCTGGAAAATGGAATTAATGGCTCTGCACTCCCACATGGTAGTGCTTAGCTGGAGCTGTGTATAGGCTGCCGCCTATAAAGGGCACATGCTCTTCTTTTTTTGTCAGCCCCACCTGGCTGCTTCATGATTGTCAATCCCTGCTGGGGACCTGGAGTTTCTTGGGGTTAGGACTCCTGTGTATCATTAAGAGTTTAGGCTCTGGGGGTCAAATAATTGTACTCAGAGGCTTTTGTTTAATTTTATCATCTCTGCCTTAGTTTTTAATAGGTAAAATGTAGAAGATAGTAGTTCCTACCTCATAGGTTTCTGGTGAGAATTAAATGGCATGATGCATGTAAAACACATAAAGGCTAGTACAGGGCACACTGTAAGTACTTAATAAATACTGGCTTGTATCATTAGGTGACCATGCTACTTGTAGGAAAACTAACCGTGAAATGAGATGATGTGTTGTATTAGCTCCTAATACAATGCCTGGGACGTTAAAATGACGCAGTAAATGGTTGTCATTATTAACAATCATGATAAAGTTGCATATGTAGCAGTAATAGGAAGACTGGTAGATCTAGCCAGAGTTTGGAAGTATTGAGATCAGATTTTGATTCTTATACGAATAAGAGCACTTTTGGCCTCGGAAAATTTATATAATCTTTCTAAGCTTCAGAGCTCTCATCTCTAAAATGGAGATGGTTATGAGGGTCAAATAATACAAAAGCTATCTAGTACAGAATCGGTACTCTTACTATTAGTTCCTCTCACCCCATCACAGTAGTGACTTGTAAAGGCAGTTATTTGCTACAAAAGAGAATTTTATGAATTTTGCTTTTAAGATGAAAATTCATTAACACCTATATGACGTTTGATGAAATGCTTCCACTTCTTGATTTGTTGTGGAAGTTTAGGTAGAGAGTGGAATGGATAGGTGGGGTTAGGGAAGAGAAAAGACCTACAAAGCTTTTTATGTGTGTTTTTATTTCTTCAGGGAACTCTTACAGCAGACAAGAATGAGATTTTATTTTCTGAATTCAACATCAACTACAATAATGAGCCACTGATGTATAGGAAGGGAACTGTGTTGATATGGCAGAAGGTAATGCTGTTATGTCTGAGGAAAAACGGAGGTCAGAAGGAAAGCCTGTGCCCATCCCAGGCTTTGTCTTGCCTGCTGCCTGTATGCTGATGTGACTCCAGTCACTAGCACAAATTAGACCCTTTCCAAAATGAGATGCTATAGATTATTATTATGGATGCTCGTTTTGTCAGTTTGTCAGTGAACATTGTGATCTGGACTCCCCCGTTCTGTAAGTAGAATCACAGAATTTTAGAATTATTACACTTTTCCATGTCATAAGCTCTCCCCAAATCTAATCAAACCCCTTTAAACAGGTAAGTGCAGATATGAGAATTTTTGCATTCAGAGAACATTTAAAAAAATAATTTCTCCCACACTGGATAATTCCATTAAATGGTCCATCCATCCCATGAGAACTGTAATATAAGGAACTGATGTTGCATGTGAGGGTTCTGTCCCTTGCAGAACGTTTGAGGGCTTCCCTAGACATTCATACTTAACTTAATATTCTGTCTGTGCATTCACCTGTATCCTTAATTCTACCAATATTTTTGCTCTGTTCCAGCTCCTGGGCATAATGAAGTCTCTAAATTTATTTCCTTCTGTCTAAAGTATTTTTTTCTGAAATGAATGTTTTCAAGTATTAAGGGGTATTAGGTATCCCAGTGGCAGCTTCAGCTCTTTTATTAGTATTTTTAAAACATTTGTTTGGCACAGACTCGGATCCTTCTTAATGCAGGTGGGAGAGCAGAAATGTCTTTAATTTTATGGTTATTGCTAACAAGGAACATAGAATCCCTTCTTTGTTCCTAAGGTCTCCTTTCAAAATATAGCAACATAACTTTTTTAAAAAGTATTTTAGTTGTAAAGAAATTCATGTATGGTGAGAGATATACATATATCTCTGATATATATATATGTATATATATGTTCATATATGTATATATGTATATATATGTTCATATATATACATATATATATATATGCCTGAAAATACGTATTTGTCAGAAGTATATAAAGTAAAAAAGTAAACTTCCCCCACTTCTCCCTCTTCTCTCCCAAACCGACTCTCTAGTTAATGTGTCAATATTTTAACTTTACCTATAGGTGGATGAAGTCACGACAAAAGAAGTTAGGCTGCCAGCAGAAATGGAAGGAAGAAAGATGGTGGTGACCCGGACCAGGACTAAGGCGGTGCCCTTACACTGCGATGTCATTGGGGATGCTTTCTGGAAGGAACATCCAGAAATCCTACATGAAGACAGCTGACCCTTTGCTTTTCATTACTGGTGTGCTTGACCATGCAGGGTCCCCCAAGTCTCCTGGCCTTAGGTGGCCCTAGCATCTGTGCCATGCAGAACAGTGTCCTGGGAGTGACATGACTGGTTGGGAGGGGAACAGAGAAAGAAGGGATGAATGTGGGTGGTGTATCTTGTTCTGCTTTAAGTGGAACACCTATTTTTTGGTGTTGAAACATGGTTCCTTTGGTAGAAGTACAGTTTTTTAAAAATCATGGTACTATTTTTATAAAGCAAGAACTATTTTATGCCTTGCAAAATGAATCATTTTTAGATTGTGGCGTAAGCCTTATAAAAACTTGTCAAGCTCTTTTCACCTATGATAGAAGATGAGCCCAAACTTTACTCTCACCCACTTATTCTTAACCACAGAATCCAGTGACCTTGGTCACCTTGCCCACCTATCTACTTGCATTCATCTTTGGCAGACCTGGAGTTAATATGGGTTGATGCCTGCCTGATGCCTCTGAATTCAGGAATTCCAGGGCAAACTCAGGGCTTTGTGCCAATCTCCAGATTGGCAACTTGAGCTGAACAAATGAGTTGTAGTTTGGATGTCCTTGTGTAAACATTCCCTAGATTGATTTTGTGGAGTTGGCAGCCTGATCATCATGATCATCTTGCCAGGGGCAATGATTACAAGGCCACTTAACCTCTTTCTAAGAAGAAAGAGAATTACCTGTTTATGTGGGAGAAAGAAAACAGCGAGAATGAATGAACGAGGAGGAAGAAACATTTACTCTCTGTCCTCTAGACACTTCAGTTTTGAAAGTCACCTTCCTGTGGACTTCCTGAAAAAGATTCTCAGGTAGCCTCTGGATAATCGGAACAGTGACATTTGAGTTGGAGAACAGAGGGACCAACCCTCATCTTGGGGTCACAGGTAGCAGGTGGCAGAGGAGTCCTAATAGTTCTGCCTGCCGACGGGCCAGTGGAATTGGGCGAGGAGCAGCAGGAACTGCGTGTCGCCAAGCCGTTGGCCTCTGAAGGGGGGAGGTAGTGGGGGTAGGTGGTCGAGAGCTCATGTCTCCTCTTGTCCTCATTTCATGTTGTAGAGGAAGAAGATTAATTTGGCTCTATAAAGAATTAACTAAGAGATAGCCCACATCCCAGTGCCTGGTCTTGCATTGTAGAATTTACAGCCAAGAAGAAAATGTATTTTTGAAAGGGCAACGGCTGGTCTCATCCCTCACCAATTGACACCCCATCTGTCAATGCCTTTTTTTCCCTTCCTGTTCTCTTCGCTTCGTGGGAATAGGAGACATGGCTCATGTTTGGTAATTGATAAGATTTCTTTGAGAGAAAAAAATAAAGCTTTCAACTCCCTTGGCCTAATTTTTCATTTGTTTTTTTTCATACAAACGCAGTATGAGTCCAACTTTCATGTGTGTGTGTCTTTACATAAGCCAGGCTCACATCCCTTCATCACAGTGGTGGTTCACAGACTTCTGAATGCAACAAATTTACTTGAAATACTCATTTAAAATGCCAGTTCTAAGCTTTCCCCATGAAGATTTTGGGGTTCAAAGGCTTTTGGTGGATAATGGTCAATGTACCACACTTTGTGTAACAAGGCCCAAATATGATATACCTAGGCTAGTACACTGTGATAGACCAAGTAAGGCAATAAGAATGTAGCTCTTGATTGGCAAATTTAACTTAATTGTAAGTAAATTATAGCATTTTATATCAAAACAAATATAAGGTATTAGTACAAATTTTTAAGACAACTACCCACGGAAGTTTTGTGTTTTCTGTGGGTGCTATGTGATACCACAAAGGCTATCACTTGATTTTGTTACAAGACGGCGATGTGCACTTGCTCGTTGAATTGCCAGCAGTTTGCAGGTTTGACGTTTGTGTTGGGGCAGGGGTTTCGAGCAAAGGAATGACCCGGGTTTACCTATTGAGTTATGTAGTGCTATCAGAAGCATTGTTGGTAGTTTTTATGTTATCTTTTTTATTTTGCATCATGTATTCTAAAGTATACTTCACAGCTGTATATTTTCATCCTGCTCTCTAAGAGAATAGTATTCTCTGCGGCTTCCTTTCCAGGTCTTAAGGAAACTTTAAAATATGCACAAAAGCAACTAGTATAGAATTAATACCAGTTGATAGCAGTTTGGGAGAGTGGTGACAGGAAAGTGATTTGTGTGGCCTGTAGGTGACTGGAAACACCTTGGCTCTGCTGGATGAGGGGGTAATATCTGGGCCTTTGGTGTAGAGTAGACTATTATTTTAATATCAAAAAACAAAAAATATTCCGCTGAACAGAGGCTCCAAAGTACAACCAGGTTTTGAAAATCTTGTTATCTTGTCCTCCAATCGCGGCATCTTCATTTCCTCCAGGTGCTAAGCAATGCTTACAAGATCAGTGATAGTGAATTTGCCTTAATACTAGCGTCTTTTCTGGTGTATGCGTAAATTTCTTTTTGCAGAGGGTGTAGGAAATGCAGTACCAGGGTCCACCCATCATCCTTCAGTTTCATTGTACACTTAACCAATATTAGTTAACATTCACAGAGCATTTATTATGCGCTGTATATGCAGTATCTCTTCATTCTTTGGACAATTCTGTGAGGTAGGCAACCATTTCTACATCTCAGATGAGAATGTAAAGAGCCAGAGAAGCTAAATAGTTGGAGCCCACCTAGGCTAAACCCCAGTGGTACTCGGCATGAGAGCAAACTAGGGCATTCCTTGCCCTCTTTCCCACTGCTTCCCGCCAGCGCAAGCTAGGAGTAGAGCGCAGTTCCAGAGAGCAGAGAAACACCTGGGGAGCTTGTTAAGATGCCGGGCCCGGGCTCCACCCCCAGGGAATCCGCACCACTAGGAAACACCCAAAGTGATAATGATATAGATGGGGGAAACACTGCGTTAGAGCAAATTAACCTCTTCCCCGAACGCGGATGCGCTGCGAGGACCGGGCGGGTCGCAGCCGCTCGCCACACCCCCGGAGACGCAGAGCGCGGGCAGATGCTGCCCCCTGGCGGCCAGGCCGGCGCAGTGAGACCCGCGTCGCGGCTGCGCAGTGCCGCCCTCTGGCGGCCCCCTCTCCTTCCCATCGGCCTCAGCTTGCGGGCCTTTCAAACATGGAGGAGCGGGAGAGGGGGGCGAGGTCGGCTCGTGCCGGCAGCCCTGCGCGCCCGCCCAGCCCGCGGCTGGATGTCAGCTCTGACAGCTTCGACCCACTGCTGGCCCTGTACGCGCCTCGCCTGCCTCCCATCCCCTACCCCAACGCGCCCTGCTTCAACAACCTGGCCGAGTACGAGAGCTTCCTCAGGACCGGGTGCCGGGGCGGCGGGCGCGGACGGGCGCGGGGCGCGGCCGCGGGCTCTGGGGACCCCGCCACCGCCGCCGCCGGGCCCTTGGGCAGGACCCGCCGCCGCCCGGACATCCCCACCCCGGACCCCGAGCGCATCCAGCGCCTCCGCCGCCTTATGGTGGCCAAGGAGGAAGGGGACGGGGCCGCCGGGGCGCGGCGGCGGGGTCCGGGTCGGAGCAGGAAGGCGCCGCGCAACGTGCTCACGAGAATGCCCTGTGAGTCCGGCGGGCGGGGCTGGGGCCGGGCCAGCTGTCGAGAAGGCGGCGGCCCTGGAGGCGTTTGCGGGGTGATAGCGGCTTGGTGCGGGTCTGCGTGTATCGGGGGAGGGTCTTGGTGAAGGTTGAAGAGATAATCAGCGACTGTGGGGAGGGTCAGCTTGAGGAGTGAAGAAGGGTCTGTCTGAGCTGCGGGGGAAGAGTGGTAAGGCTGTGGAGGTAATAAATAGCCGTGGGGAGTGTCTGCTTGGATAACGTGAGTAAAGGTGATGGGGTCCACGGAACTGCCTACAGAGGTGATGAGGAGCCTGCAGAAAGGATCTGCAGGAGTGATGGGGGGTCCGGAGAGGTGGTGGGCCTGGAAACGGGACCTCACAGGTAGGGTTTGCAGAGGTGTTGAGGTCTTGGGACCACGCACGGTGCGGGGAGGGAGGGCATAGCCAATATTAGGGGTGGGAGAGTGCTTGGTCATTGAGATTTGGGGATGTTGGGATGCAGTGTGAGGAAATCTGTTCAGGTAGCACAGGAGACATGATCCCACAACCCCTGCACATTAGGTGACAGCTCGTTCTCAGTGCTGTAAAAAGGAGAAGGGCTGCAGGGTGTTGATATACCTATGTTCACATTAGCAAATCACGAGTCCTGGAATGCAGCAGGCACAAAATGCCAGTGAAGCACAGACGCTATTTTACGGCCACTCTGCCAGGCTGAGTGCAGGACTGTGTCTGTCAGGCTCATACTACCATATGCACAGGTTATTTCATGTTCTGAAGGTGTAAATGGCACAAGGGAATTTCTTGCGGCCTCCTAACAGATCCTTAGAGTAAAGCTGTAAAAAGCAGAAGTTGCTAATGTGTGTTAGGTCTTGTATAAATGGAATAAAAACAGCCCAGGGTTATATCTTTGTCATCTGGCAAGCAGTTCCGACATCTGCCCCATGGACACAATGACCTACTTAGCCATTCAGAGCATCTGTATCCTGATAGCTAAATCTTGGCATTATTAAATCACTGCCTTTGGAATGGAGGGTTGTGCTAAGCAAAGGAATATTTTGTTTCATTTCTAGAAATGTGTTTGTTAAGAGAGAAACATCCTGAAAAGCTGAGTGCTGTTAGGGGTGCCTTTGTCGGATGATTTACTGTGCCGGAGAATCCCTGCCTGAGCTAGGGTTTATTCCAGTTTGCTTGCTCAGTAGTGGCACAAAGATAGATTATGCATGTTCCTAAATTAAGAGCAGTTTGGGGGACCTTATTTTTCCCATACTTTTTGCCACTATCAGATCTTTGAAATGCACTCCAAGTCTCAGATTGTAGCATTTATTTCCATTTTGCCAATCATTGCTTTGCTTCCAAGATTTTCAAGAGGAAAGAAATATTTCTATGTGGTGGGTGGTTTTGCCTTTACCTGTGGAGCACTTTGCTATATTATTGGTATGAAAGTGGGGAGTTCCCATGATAAATATATGCCTGGAATCAAAGTCTCAGAATGTGCCCTCGGCACTGAAAATTTTAATCCCACCACTGGAAACACTTGGGTGTACGTGGTAAAGATGAGTAGATAGCACAAAGAGTTGATGACCTTCAGAAAGCAAAAAAAGTACAGAAGCATGGGTGAGGATTAGATTTTATCAAGAAATAGTTCATGTATGAGGTCAGCTTTAGGTATTGAAGTTAAGGAAGGGCATGGATGAAGATAACAGCAATAATTTTAAAATCAGACTATTGAGGTATAATTTACACATAGCAAAATTCACTCTTTTAAAGTGAGTTTTGACAAGTGTATGGTCGTGAAATCACCACCACAATCAAGATACAGAGCAAATCCGCACCGGAAAGTTTCCTCATGCCCCTTTGTAAGTCAGGTGGTAACTTTATTGTCGTTAATTATAGCTGCTATTATTGAGCCAGTATGTGCTATACACAGTGTTAAGCCCTTTAGATGCATTGCATCTCATTTTACCCTTGGATACACTTTTATACATGAGGAAACTGACACTCATTGAGTTCAACTTCTTGCCCAGCATCACGAAACTAGTCAGTTTGCCGCTCATCCTGGGTTGTCCCAGTCCAGGGGCTATATGCTTAACCATTATGCTAGTCTCAGGAGAGGAAGAATACATTCTAATGTTTCCTTGCTTTTTTTTTTTTTTTTGGTGGATGGAAGGTGCTGCTTATGTGGTTTGTGTCCAGATCAATGAGAACTGAATTTGGGTCCAGAAAGGGATTGGTAGCCAGGATGTTTTGAAGACCAAAGAGTTTTTCTTTGACTTTGTTATGAGAGAGAGTGGGAACCATGGTGTATGTTCTTAAGCAAAAGGCTTTGTAGGGCAAATGTTTCTAATTGCTGAGTTTCTAGTAGTAAAATGTGTTTGGGGAGGTAGAGTAGAGCACAGGCTCAGGGGCTTGACTGCTTAGGTTTGAATACTTGCTCCTCCACTTTCCAACTGTTTTACTTTAAGCAAGTTACTTAAACTCTTTGGGGCCTCAGTTTCCTCATAAGTGAAGTGAGGACAATAATAGAATCTAGTTGTGAAGTTTAAATTAGTTAACACATTTAAAGGTTTACAATTGTAATGTGGCCTAGCATGTAGGGAAATACTCAGTGAGTGTTAAATGTCACTGTTTTTATTGTTGTAGATTGTTGTTGTGGTTATTATTAGTTTCAGACTGTCATAATTAAAAGCCCCAGGTCAGAATGCATATAACCTGCCAGTATTGACTGTTGGCTCAGCTGTTTACTAGGTAAGTAACTTTGAGCAAATTAGTTAAACCTGTTTGAGTTGTGAGGCTTAAATAATGTGTATAAAGTTAAACTTACCATAGGGCCTGGCCCATACTGAGGGCTCAGTAATTGGTGATAATGTTGGTGACAGTGATGATGATGCTGTTGCTGATGTGAAGGAGGGGAGCTGGGAGACTCTTGAAGTGAACCAGTTATCTGATGGGCCCTGGACTGTATTGTTAGTTGTGGAAAGAGAAAAGAAAGGGCAGGTCTTAATTATTGAGAATCTATTGTTTGGACTTAGTATTGGCTACAAGCAGGGAAAAATAAGAGTGGGGTTAAAAATGACCTGGATTTGGAAGTGTGTGGCCCAAGAGTAATGGCAATGGAGAGCGGGATTTGGAAGAATAACTTTTTCAAAGATAAGGCATATGTGTATGTGTATATATATGTGTGTGTGTGTATCTATCTATATATATATCTAGAAGCCTGGCTCATATCCATTTGGAGTTTGTCACAGACACTGCTGCGAAGAGATTCAGACTGTGCCTTCTGATTCAGAATGTGAAGTTCATTTTTGTCTTGGCGTTTTGCTCTGATAGGTGGTGCTAGTGTTGTATTTTTGATCACATAAGGAGAGAAATACTCCCTGGAATTACACCTTATTAAATCTTTGGAAGAAAAAAAATCAAAAGGAAAGTACACATGTGAGGGTGGAAAACCTGAGTTTGCCATTTAATTAGAATAAGAGACAGTTGTTAAGATACATGCCTGTTCTTCCTCTCTGATTTAGGGGTGCATGGGGAGAAGTGGTGCCCCTATTTTCTTTCAAGTTAGAAAAAGAGTGGTCTTTCCACCCTTTGTGGAACATACACGTGTATGGTGAGAAAGGGGAGTGAATGTGTATAGGTAAACGGAATAATCCAGGCATTGTGATCAGTTTCTAAGAAATTGAACTATAATGGCTTATTCCTTACATGACTCTAGAAGTTAACTAGTCTAACCTCATTTTATGAATGAGGAAATTTGGGCTTATAGAGAAAAAGTTGTTCGCCAAGTTCACACAACTAGGTATAATGACCTAAAAGTTGTTTACAGTGCTTGATTTGACACTGTCTATAACACATATCCAGATATATGTACATACGTCTTTATACGTCAAAGGTTCAAAGAATTTTAAAAGATGGCTAGAGGAGGGATAGGTGATGAAGATCAGACCAAGGTTCTCATGTTCCTTTCCAAGGCCACTGTTTCTGTCACTCTGCCTCCAACTATGCCTTCTTGCTGAACCCTCAATCTGAGGGTGCTAAGTCACTTAATCCAAGCATATCTTCTTGTGTTAATTTGTCACTGCCATCATTTATAAGCCAATCCATGAGTGAGGGGTAAGGAGGTTAAGAGTAACCACCTTAGTTATCCAAGTTGAAGTGCAAGACTTTTGTTCTCTTTTATGCCACTAGAAACAAAACAGAGATTTTTTGTTTGTTTACTGTCAATGACAATAACTTCCAAAGAACTGTGCCTTGCAAACTTGGGGGGAAGAATGAGACTGTGTATGTGTGAGTGTGAATGTGACTGTGAGAGAGAGAGAGTGTGTGTGTGCACGCGTGTGCTCACGCAGTTTTTTTTAGGGAGATTTTATGTAGTATAGCCAGCATATTTTGAAGGCTAAGTTAACATGAAATAATAAAAATAAAATTCAGCCTTGCTCCCAAGCTCTGAAAATAAGAGCCCATCATAGTAAAAGCTGCAGTTTATAATCCCAGCATTCCTCCCATGAGTTGTCATACTGCTCTTTTTGTATGATGCTTATCAGCAGTGTCATAAGAGTCAGATGCTCAGCAGGTGCCTTTATACCAGCAAGGCTTGGAATACAACCAGGCCTCTTCCTCCTAGTGTAAAGATGATATACACTGAAACACTAGTGGCCCCAGAGAGCTCGTGCATGAAGTAGCTCAGACTTGAGAGGCCGAAAGGCCATTATTTCTTAGACGATTGCATGTGTTTCAGGGCAAATGAGTTACATGGTTCATTTCCTTTAAACCTATGACGAGGGTTTTTGTTCTTTGGAAGGCTCAAGCTGGATATGTGGTTCATGAGCTTTATCCTGAAAAAGGTTGTCTTAACAGGGCATAGAACTGAGAAGAATCTAGCTGCTGATGCACACATTTAATGTAGTATTTCTTTTTTTCCCAAAAAAGTTTTAAAATGATGGTGCCTCTTAGAATCAGTGACATCATAGAAATAGGGTAGAGAGGTAGTGAAACATTTGGATGGTAGCCATACAGCTCGTTTATCCACGTTCCAGGGAATCTTGTTTCGATTCAGTGTGCATTGCCTACGCTAGCCATTTTGCCCACTGGGCCTTCCTGCTCCTGTGGCGTGGCTGACACTACACCGTGTTGCTTTGTGTTGCTGGAGATGGTTGGGTGGTCCTGGTTGTTAATTCTGGGAATGAGAGCAGGTGTTCATGCTGTGCTGACTGTTCTTCTTGTTTCAGTGCACGAAGGCAGCCCTCTGGGTGAACTCCATCGTTGTATCCAGGAGGGGGTGAAGGTGAATGTTCACATCCGCACTTTCAAGGGACTTCGGGGCGTCTGTACGGGCTTCCTTGTTGCATTTGACAAGTTCTGGAATATGGTAATTAAACCTTTCTCAAGGGGCTGGAGAACCTTCTAGGGATTAAATTTTTCATATATCTCAAGGACCTTATTCAGCAAAACCTCCAGAATAACTTCCCAGAGGAGGTAGAATCTTTGCACTCTCTTGGGCAATAACAAAAAAGTTCTTTTTATTGCTTTTCCCAAAGGCAGAGGCTTTCACCTGGAGTGATTTTGCCCATTCCTCCTTCCCAGGGACATTTGGCAATGTCATTTGTTTTGATTGTCACGACTGTGGGTTGGGGTACTACTGGCATCTAGTGGGGTAGAGGCCAGGGCTGCTGCTGCTGCACATCCAACAGTACATAAAACAACCCCCCCCCCCCACCGCCGCCCTGCCCAACAACAAAGAATTATCTGGTCTAAAATGTTATTAGTGCCAGGGTTGAGAAATCTAGCCTTAAGGAATAATTACTTATTTCATCTTTTAGTAATTTTATGTTGATTTCCTACCAACTGTTTTTCATTCATTTAAAAATATTTGCTGACTTCCCACTTTGGCTGGGCACAGTGCTAGGTACAGAAATTTCAGAAAGGAACTTTTACTCTACAGCTTTCGGAAAGACAGATGTGGATAGAGGGGAAGCAGACGTATTAATAAGCCGGACACTTTGCATAGTGTTTCCTTGTGAAGGAGTGTACCACGTGCCCTCAGTCTTCTAGAGGCTTACTGTCTATTTACTAAACATTTGTAGGAGAGAAGGGATATATTATAGCACAACTATGATATGAGGCAGTTAAAATAACTTTGATAATAATAATAGTTGCTAATACTTATTAAGCCCTTGCTATGTGCCAGATACTGTACTAAGGGCTTTATATATAATATCTCAATGAATGAGTTGTGGGTCTATCACTGTTTTATTTCACAAATGAAGAAATTGAGGCTAGCGATTTTGGAAGATTGGTCCCAGATCACACTGTTAGTAAGTGAAAGGACCATGACTTTATCCTTTCTGGCTTCGGAGACCATGTTTTAAGCTGTATGAAATCAGAAAACCTGGATTTGAATCCTAGCTTCACCATTTGGTAGCTGTGTGACTCTAGGCCAAGTAATTTCTCTGAGCCTCAGTTTTCTCATCTCTAAAGTGTAGGGAAAATATTTTATTATAATTTTACCTTTGAAGGAAAAGATTTAAAAGAATATATTTGATAACAGTGGTGGTAATCATAATACTGTCAGCTTATATTTGTAGGGTGATTCACACTTTTCAAAGTAATTTCTCATACCTGATCTGATTTGATCCTAATAGCTCTCCTGTGAGGTTGATCTCTCCACAACAAGAATTCACCAGCAATTCTATGTGTTACCCTGGTTAATCTCTATTAATTGCTGTCATAAGACATACAGACTAAAAAGGGAAAAGCAGCAGTAGTGTTTCTTAACGTGTGGTCTGAGGCTGTCCTGCATCAGAATCATGGGGTTTTTGGTTCAAGTAGAAAGTTCCTGGGCTTCATCCCAGGATGAAGAATCTCTAGGAGGATAGCCTTAGATTTGTATTTTAATAAACTTCCTAGATATTCATGCTCCCTGAAATTTATGAACCTCTACCCTGCGTTGGTAAAGGCACCTTACCATAGGGGAAACCCATCTTACATGGTCATAGCCGCTTGGAATTCCTATTCAGAGGGTGCCACGTATTACCATTTGTTTCTGCCCAAGAGCTGAGTCACCTGTTAAGGTTAGTTCTGCTATAATTAGATGTTATTCTGCCTTTTAAATTTTTTCCAGAAAGCTATAAAAATAATATTTGAATGCTACCTTATTTTCCCCACTTTGGTCTGTTTTTCTCTAGGCACTTACTGATGTGGATGAGACCTACCGAAAACCTGTTCTAGGCAAAGCATATGAACGGGATTCTTCATTGACTCTCACTAGGGTAGGCAGTTTCCCCTGACTTTCTGAGTACCCAGCATGCTTTCAAGCTTAGGAATTAAGATCACTGAGCCCAGGGACCAGGGTTTCCAAGTGGAAAAGCTCTATTGCTATCAACCAGGTGTGCCTGGACCACGGTCTTCATTAGTCTCTTCCCATGCATACAGCGAATCAAAAATGAGTCTGTGCTTCTTACTTGCATATTGTTTGAACAACAAGTTACCTCTTATAAGGTTTAAAAGTCTTTCAGTTTTATACCATAGAAAAAGTGGGTGCCTTTTCTCTTGACATATTTATTGATTTATCTGAGTTACGGCTAGAAATAGAAAATTCGTTACTAACTTTTTTTTTTTTTTTTTTTTTTTTTTTTGCGGTACATGGGCCTCTCACTGCTGTGGCCTCTCCCGTTGTGGAGCACAGGCTCCAGACGCGCAGGCTCAGCGGCCATGGCTCACGGGCCCAGCCGCTCCGCGGCATGTGGGATCTTCCCGGACTGGGGCATGAAACCGTGTCCCCTGCATTGGCAGGCGGACTGTCAAGCACTGCGCCACCAGGGAAGCCCACTAACTTTTTAAAAATTGCAAAGCAAGCAGTCCACAGGGCATAATAAAGGAATCTAGTCTTTCTTCTACGTATTGAAAGAGGGATGTTGTAAGCTAAAGGGAAGGCTAATACTTGTCATTGCTTTCCTTATAGCTCTTTGATCGACTAAAACTGCAGGATTCCTCCAAGAAGGAAACAGATTCCAAGTCTGCAGTTGAAGACTCCACTCTGTCCAGATACTCCCAGACATCCACCTGGAAGGTGGCTTCAGTGTGGGGACGAGGAGACACTGACCGGGGTTCACGCAAGCGTTCCCGCTCCGTCCCTTCTTCCCTGCAGGCATCGGCAAGGGAGGAGTCCAGGTCAGAGCTGTCAGGGAGGACTACACAGACAGAAGGGTCGAGTGCGGGAGGTACCTTTTCCAGGGCCACCACCCTTTCCAGGGGCCAGCCCCGTAAGAAAAAGCGAAAGCCCAAAGTGGATTACCAGCAGGTATTCACTCGACACATAAATCAGATTTTCATTCGAGGCGAGAATGTCCTGCTGGTTCATCTTGCACAGTGACCAGCTCGGCCTCACTTGAGCTTTGGTTTTTAGAAATAAAATGCATGAATCGCTGCTATGCTATATCCTAGTATCCCAGTGAAGCTATGAGTTGGAATGATTCCCTCTGGTCTGCCATGTGCAGAGCATAGAGCCAGGCTCGGGCCTTCTGGGAGATGAGGTCCCTGAAGGGGAAACAGGCCTTGCGAGGGTGGGTGGGTGTGTGCATTAATATCAAGGCAAAAGCTGTACAGAGGTACATGCATCTTATTTGGTATCGTGGTCTACTTCAGACACTCAAACCAAATACTAGATTTGAATTAGGGAGCATGGTATGAATTGAATTCACTCCACAGACACTATAGCACAGTGAAGGAAAAAAACACCTCAAAAAGAATGATCTCATTTCTAAAAGCTAGTGCCCTGAGTACTCATAAATTTGTTTCTAAGAGTAGCCGTATAAATCACCCTGAGCCCTGAACCCACATCTTGTAACTGACCTTTGAATTTTGCTCTACACCATTCTCTCTTGATCAAGAAATGTAATTTGTTATCTTTTAATATCTATAAGATATAAGAAGCCCACCAATTTATGTAAGAGTGAAATTTGGGTAGGTGGTACGCTCAAAGCATCTAGCAATGAATGCTGTGTTTTTATGCCTCTCCACTTTATGGAAAGAAATATGGGACCTCGTTGTTGGTCTTCCTCTTGCCAGAGATAGCTTCTGCAGATGGTGTACCAGATGGGACTTTAAGATGCTCTTGTCCTTCTCTTTCACTTCTGTGGCATGGTGCTAGTGCATGTACCCTGCGTATTGCCCCTCTGTATATAGTGTGACCTGTCCTGTGAGCTTTATGTCAGGAGACTGTGACCTTCATGTCTGGCTTCAAAGAGTTCTGCGTGGACTCAATAATACACACTCATCATGTGGCCGAGAGTACTCTTTCCAGGCAGGGCTGGCCCCTGTCTAGAGTATCTTTTAGGATGGTTTCCATGAAACAGGGGTGGAGTTTTATTCCCTTGTTTCAGGCCAAAGAGGTTCTCACAAAGTACAGCGGTGGTGTCTGTAAGGGACACTTTACTCAGCCTGGCTTGAGTAACAGGAACACTAGACCACCTGCTACTACTTCTACTTGAACCATATGCTTTTCCAATCACCAGTGCAAAATAGGCTATATCTTGACACAGACTGTTAGGCAATGTTGACCTTTTGTTTTGTTAGTTTATACATTATTTGGTTTTATTTTAGATAACTTAGGTTCAAGGTGAGAATGATAAATAGCTAACTAGTTAAAACGTTTGAAAAGAACAGCTTCCTCTGCTGTATTTGTCGTGTTACTTAAATAAGCCTTCTGAGAAGCTGGTGAATCAAGTTCAAGGAGCTGGGACTCTGGCTCATCATGTTGAGAGGAGAGCAGACTAACCCCTCTGTGCCTCAGTTTTTTCCCACCAGACACCTACCTCACAGGGGCACTGAGTAAAAGAATTTGGGGAAGGCATTTTAAAGTCTTTTAACACGTGTAAGTGCCATGAGTGATTTTTACTCACCCTGTTTCATAGCTTGGTAAAAGTTCAGTGTTTCATGAGCAAGGTAGGTGCTATATAATATCAGAGAGTAATCTCCATAGGTGTCACAGTTACGATCTTGTTATCAAAAAGCAGTGATATCTTCAGGAACTGTTTTCCATGTTCCGTTGCTTCCTCCTAAGGGACAATGGAAGTGTTCAGAAGAGTATCTTCAGTAAAGGAAGAGGGGCATTTCGTTGCTGCCCCCCCGTATCCCAGCCCCCACCCTCTTCTGGTCAGGATGAGAGGGAATTCCACTGCACTTTCTGAGGGGTTTATATGACAGCACCGAAGGAAGGATGCGCACCTAAAAACAACGCATCCCCAAAGGGGCATCTGTGGAAGTTGTTTTGTTTTGTTTATTTGATTTTGTTTCAAAATGCATTTTAAATATACTCTTTAGAGCCAGATAAGGTGCACTAAACATTTAGAGAAGTTCTAGGTTACAAACGCTCGTGAACAATTATCTTTGGAATCTGCCAGTCTAAATCTCTTCTAAACAGTATGTCTAAAGTCTCAGTTCCCCAATTAGTAGTTGTCTTGTTTAGTCATCAGGCACCCCTGCCTCTACCTCTTTACCAGTCCTCCCTGTTTGGCAGTCGCCATCTGTCTGTCCTCTTGTCCCTCAGCTAGAAGCTGTAATGGTTACTAGGTTTTCCCAATAAAGTGGAAATTTGGAATCAAAAGGAATATAATCAATTTCCATTCATTGTAGTGCCTGATTAAATCGAACCTGATTTATTTTAAACACATGCTCGTTTTCTAGTTTGCATTTAATTTTCATGTATCCATATAAGGATTGATTTACAGCTTTTCTGCCCAAGTTACCAATTCTGGATCTGAAAATTATTTTAAAACTGTGTGTCGGGCTTCCCTGGTGGCGCAGTGGTTGAGAGTCCGCTTGCCGATGCAGGGGACACAGGTTCGTGCTCCTGTCTGGGAAGATCCCACATGCCGCGGAGCCGCTGGGCCCATGAGCCATGGCCGCTGAGCCTGCGTGTCCAGAGCCTGTGCTCCGCAACGGGAGAGGCCACAGCAGTGAGAGGCCCGCGTACCGCAAAAAAACAAAAAAAAACAAAACTGTGTGTCATCTGTCTTATGTGCCCATATACCCCCATTTATTTGTTTGGTTTGGACAGTGATTCTGGAATGAGTATTATCTAGTAAATGTGCTGTTGTGTACAAAGCATGATAACCATATTTTTAGAGAAGTAATTTTTTTAAATTATTGCTTTTTATTATGGGAGAAATTGTTCAAAAGGAATGAAAAATATGTCCTAAAAATGTATATGCTGCTCAAAAATGTGGTCATCTAGGACATTTAAATAAGTTGCTATGGAAATAGCTGAAGTCTTCCTCAGAAGGCAAGAAAAGAAAAGGGGAAAGTAACAGCCAGAATGGTAGATTTCTGGAGGCCCCCCATCAACTCGTCGAGGGGGTCCTAAGCAGCCAAAATACAGCAAAACTGGCTTCTGGTATTCTCTAGGGATTTGGGCTTGAGACACTAGTACTTATTTTTGAACATTCAACTTTGATTCTTCAAAGTAATCTGTAGACATGGCAGTGTGTTTTCAGGGCAGTTCACAGGGCAGACCTGTACACTTGTTGAGGTCTTCTCAGGAGTATACAGCTTTGTTAGGAAGTAACAAGGGATCAAGAAATGGAAGGTGTGGCTGCACCCCCAGAACGATTTCATGAGTCATTCTTTCTACACAGAGATGGTTCTACTGCTTCACCACTAGGAGAGACTGTACTTTAGGTTGTTTGTGCTAGTATTTGGGAAGTATTTCTGCTTCCTCTGAGAGACCATTTACAACAAGTGGGCCGTTTGTCCGATGGTTAGCTGGAGTTATCAGTGTCTAAGGCAGGTGGCCTTGGACTAGTTGGTTCCTTGCTCTCCGTGCATGGCGCATGTCAAGTCAGAAAGCCTAGAAACCATTAGCGTTAAAGTCTAGGTGCATAGAATCCTTGCTAGAGTCGTTAGCGAATGAAGAAGGGCTTTACCTATCCTCATGGTGAAATAGTCCAGGAGTACTTTTAGAGATTGTCAGGCCATGAGCTATGAGCTGCCCTTCATCCTCAGAAGGCTTACAGAAACCTAGGTGTACTGCTTCTATCCCTTGAGAAAAAATGGAAACCTAACTTGATGTAGAGTGGCTATTTGTATTTCTGTTTGTACTGTTTCCATAGCAGCTGACATGGGCAAAACCATGAAATAGAATCTGTTCTGTAAATTACTTCTTTAAGTTTCTCTTAATTTTGCCTTTAGGAAAGAATTAAAATTATTCAAAGACAGCTAGCTGTCACTGGTGCTGCCCCAAAGCTTTCTAAGCCTTTGTGTATTTTTTATGAAAGAAATGGTTGCTGAGGGAAGGTAAAGATTCACCTAAGAGTATCATGGTATAAATATAATGGTTTCCAGATGTTTTAATTTTCCTTTTCCTGTGCCAGATATAGAATGCAGTCGACCCCTTTTCAGTAGCTTCTGTTCATCAGCCTGTGTTCTTCTGGGCAGTAACTCCCAGAAGGCTTTTCTTAGTGATTGTAAAGAAAGAAAATCCCATCTAGGCCTGTGTGGCAACGGTGAGTGGTCTGTCATGACTTTCTGGCAAATTGAGTTGATGGATTTAAGATAAGCCTTTGGGGTTCCTGTCACAGTTTTCTGGGCTCTGAGGAAGGGTTGGGCCTCCTTTACTGTCAGTGTTTCGAGTATTTTTCAAATGTTTGTAAGTTCTCTTGCACTCCTCTAATAAAAATGAAAGCTCTCTGTCAAGAAATGGCTTTGGATGGTTTGGAGATCTGGGGGAGGGGGTGTGTGTGGAAGAAGTACACCTGAGAACTTCAGTTGGTCTTATTTATTTAGAATAAAGAGTAGTTTGATAAGCTACCAGAGTTAGTGCTTCTTTAAAAACATTCTCTGAAGAGATAGGAACTGTCCCTCAGGAAAGCCGTAAAAGCTGTTCCAAATACACTGCAATTGATTTTGATTCTTAGTTCTTCCGAGCAAATGTCTGATGTTATGTTTTTAGAGCTGTCGGTGGTGGGGGGGGAAGTGTTTTAACAAAATTTAGGGGTGATTGAAACAATGATTGTCTGGCTGAATTATGTGTGAGCTAAGTTCTAGGGCAGCAGTCCAGTTCTTTTTCTGTTGTCCTGACAGCAAAGCGGATAGTAAGCAGTGTCTTGAAAAGTGATTTGCTTATTTCATACTGACATCTAAAGGCATTAGCCTTCTGTTTGGCAACCCTGGGGATACCCCTCTGCACCGTGACTTATTAATGTTTTTTAGACAAGGCTAAACCTGGATGACTCTCTGTGTTTATAGTTTCACTGTTCATATACCAGCTGCTAAAAGAAAAAACATGACTTTTATTCTTGTCTTGAAATTACTCCTCATTGTTAAATTCACCTAAACCCTTCCTCCCAGGAAGGGTTTAGGTGGGTTGCTGCTAGTAACGTCAGCTTGCAGTGTTCTTCTGCTTTAGGTATTTGTCATATGGGAGTCTGGAAACTGTAATAAATATGATTAATACAATATACTGGCTGCTTTGTGTCTGCTGATTGGAGAGGGGTGGGTGCAGAGAAGGAGGCAGAGGAGTCTGTTACCAAGGGAAGACACTGATCTAGAAAGCTGAAACATCTCAGGCTTTCTGCAGTCTCATTGTTGTAACCTTGTGCCTTCTCTTTACCAGAGCTCACACACCTACATCACTATCCTTGAGCTTGCTTTGTTGTTCCAAGTTTATTTGAAGTTCACGCTTAGAAAAGGAAATTGGCCCACGTTGTGAATTATCTCCTCTAAGCCCCAAGCAGTGGTAATTGCTCTGTGAATTTATTCTACCTAATAGCTCACTGGCATTAATCCACTCTCTTCACAACCTGCTGAGATCACCATTGACTCTGCTCACCTCGGAGGATTTTACCGCGTCTGACTCGTTGATCCTCATATGCTTCCAGGAATATCTGAATTTGCCACCAGCTCCTCTGTGCATGTACAGGAAATTGATCTGCAGAGATTTGCCACATTGATTACTTGATCTCCTCTGTGTGCTTCTAGCGCTGAGTCACCTGAGTAAGGTGGAGAAGCAAAAATGACGTTGATTCTTAGAGGGGGAAACCTCAAGTTAATTGTCAAGACCCAATTCCCTACTTTCAAAGAACACATTAAGTTGGGCGCAGCTGACATCAGGAAGTTTCTAACCACCACGGTGGAGGAAAGGGAGGCAAGACCCAGGTGCTCCAGTTCTGGCCCTTGCTTGTTTGTTTTTTATCTCAAAGGCTTGTGATTAAATGAAAATGTCCTCATTAGTCAAAATAAAGTCAGAAAAGTGCGCTAGCTTGACATATAAAATGTACAGTGATGGTTAAGCATTGGCAGGGAGTGAAGGCCAGTGGAATGAGATTCATCTTCTGTCACTTCTTTCCCTATGCTTCCTGGGTAGGGTGGCAGGGAAAAAAACAAGTTCCTTTTTGCCCATCCCCATTCTCTCTTTGGACATAAGTGAAGCGCATTTCAGTCTGCTCAGTTACCACTAGGTGGCAGTGGTTTAAAGAGAACTGTTTAACTACAGAGTCCCAGGGGGGATCTGAGTCTCCAGATCCCCAGGCACTGCTACAATTTATTGTTAAATGCTCACCAGTCTGGACTGAGATAATCAAGAAAAACAAACTATATTCAACCCAAGTGGCAATATAAACATCTCTTACCACTACTGAATTTACATAATGTGAAGTTAAGGAAGCCTGACCGATGGCAATCAGCCAGCCAACGTGCCCACGGAAGAGTGATGAAGAGAGAGATGGCCCACTGTCCACTATGTTAGGGAGTCTGTTGCTGTTCTCACATTGTGGGCTCCTCATTTCTTCTCAGAATACTGTCCACTCCGCCTGGCCTCTTCCCACTGGGTAGGAGATTACTCCAGGAAAACTGTCTTGATACCCTTATTTCTTAGCCGCTGTCTCGCTTTTGGAAACAATTCAGTTTCCTCCAGTGCTGATGCCTGAGAGCCCATTTATGAGAGAGGTTGCAGTTCTCTCACAATTCTGGGACCAGAATTAAGCCTCCACTCCAAGGCTGCAAGCAAGAAAAATTTCTAATAGACACAGAAAAGTATGTTGTTTTAGGCTGGACACTGGGGGCAGGAGGGGTGGGTGGGCAGTGCTGGTAAGTCTTCTAAGCGCTTCACATCAAGGCCTTCAAAAGACCTTCCCCTCTCTATGTCAAGGAATAATTTCCCAGCAGCCTGTGGTGAAGAGGCATACAGTATGTGAAATAACTAGACACTGGTCTTCAAATGAACAACTAAAAATAAGATGATAATAAGGAGTTTTATTTCATGCCTTTTTGGACCATGACAACTTGCATCACATTTCACTCAGTTGCGCTCCGTGAGGGGGCAGAGGACAGAGCATGCGATAAGAAGTACTGTCATTCTTGAGCATTAGAGCCCTGTGTGCCAAGTGTATTACACACATTGCCTTGTTCAGATACAGCCACTGTGAGGGGAAGATTTTATCCCCAGTATATATGTGAGGGAACTGAAACAGGTTAAATAACTTATCAACATCTCTCCTGCTAATAAATGTCAAATTTGGGACTCTGTCTCTATCTATCTGACTCTTAGGTTGATTGTTAGCCAGTTGCACCTTAAAACTATCAAATTTCTCAGGCATTGAGTAGGAAGCTTTGAGGACAAGCTGAGTCATCCCCTTAGACTAATCAGAAAATAGAGGGCTGAGTTAAACTAGGGCTTTTGTTTTGTGCCAAGTGTCTCTAGTTCCTTTTGCCCTGATCTTCGGCTGGAAGTGGACACTCACATGGGCCTTCATGGCTCCCAGAAAGGACTGTGGCAGTGGGCAGCCCCAGGGCAGTGGGCCAGCTGTGGCTCTGGTAAGAGTGGCTGCCAAGTGAGGGCCACTTGGTGTTTCATTGGCCCTGGAAGGGGTATCGATCCAATAGTCTTGTTAAAAAAGCAGGTGGAGTGGCTAGTGGGCTTTCCCAGGTCTTCAGGATGCATGTAGAAAGCCTGCCATCCCTTTCTTTCCAGTGTTCTCCAACACCTGGGAAGAATGCTTTCCCTAGGCCTTGCCTTCTTAATCTTATTATTCATCTTATTAAAAAAAAACTCTTCTAAAGGCTACACTGTGGATGTGCTTAAGCAACAGAAAAATAAAGATTACCTGAAGGCCTACAGTCTTTCCCCTGAGACCTAAAAGGGGGTACAAGCAGAAAGGTTTGGCAAGCTGTCTGTCTGGTAATATTTCCCTTCTACTTGGTGATGTATTAATTTCCACAATATGGCAATCCTAGGAGGAGTGTCTATCTTAGATGCTTACTAGTGACTTCTGAGCCTCGGTTTCCTGATCTCTAAAATAGGGATAATACCACCTACCGTATAGGGTTGGTGACAGGAAGTGCTCAGCCCAGACAGCAAGCACTTACTGTCATTTATGCTGTGATAAACTTGCTGTGTGATGCTCAGCTGCTTTCTTCACTTCCCTGTGCTTGCATTTCATGTCCTGAGGCCAGGCCTTTTTCTAACACACAGATGTTTGAAAGATTGTTCCCAGGCTTCCTGAGTTCTCCGTGCCACCTCAGTTGGTTCTCCCTAGGTTAAAACTTCAGCATGTCATCAACTTCTTCACTGCTGGGAGAGCTATGTGCTCCCCCAGGAATGACATTAGGCTCCACGGGACATTCATTAGTTGGGGTTACGAGAGGACCACAGGGCACTGGAATGGTAATTTCCTACATGGGACCCCAGTGACCCAGAGCGAGCTAGCTCAGCTGGTCTGAGCATGTGGCTAATGAGGGAAGGGTCATGGTTTCACTCCTGTGTGGGCCAATTAGTGTCACATGGAAAAGCACGCTCCTGGGGCATCAGGCAGCAGCTTTACGTGTGTATGGCACTGGTCTCCAGGATGAATGTGTGGCCATCATCGCTATCAGAAACGCAACCCAAAGCCTACATCTTCCTTCTTATTATTACCTAGCCCATGGTTTCCAAGACTTGGGTCATTTGCAGAGCATCTCCATGATTTTTGCCTTATCCCAAATAGACCACTGCATTTTTATTTATTTGATATGTTTTATACATTGACTCACTTTTTAGCTAACACTTAAAAAGAAGCTAAGCATCACTACCATCAGTGCAAGATAGGGAAATTTGCCTTAAATTGAAAGTGTACATGAAAATAAATAGGCAACTATTGAAATTAAAATGTTTATCTTCAGACTATAGGCAAAGACCTCCTGAGCCACAAGTGGTCAGTGTCCTCCTGTGTGTTATGAAATGCATGGATATAAGCTGCATGTGTTATGTAATACACACTATGTTCTGTAATAACATGGTCACGTCAGCAAAAACAATATTCTAAAGCAGTTGCTTCCATGGGAGAAGTTGGAATCAGTGACTAGGGAGTTTCACACTTGAAGTGATGAAATTATTCTTGCAGGAATTTCAACACCAAAGGTCTTTCTAATAGCCATAAACGTGTAGCTATAAAACCTATAGTCTGAACAAATCTGGGGTTTAATTTACATCCAGCTCTTTCTCAGAAGTCATGGCTTTTGTTCACACTCTCCATCGGCACTGTCATTAACGCTGTGCTTCTTACACATCCTTATCATTATCGCCCATTTTATGATAAACAAAGCACAAACATGCAAAGCAGATGTGTTGACCGCACATCTTTGTTCCCCTCCAGTCATGAGCCAATGCACACTAATCTCCCCAGTTGGCCAGTCCCTTATGGAGATCAAGATATAACCGTTAGTGGTGTTGGTAATAAAAATGTATTCCTTAATTAATTGAACATGTTACATCCAATTCACTTATGAAACTGTGCACTGGAGGACAAATACACATAAAAAGACACACACAGAGACACACACGGGCCTCTTCAGGGTAGAGAGAGAGCCTGGCCACTTCCATTATTTGAGGCTTGCAATACATGAAAATAGTGAAGAAATGTCAAAGAGTCATAAATGTGGTGTATTTGTAAAATTCAGGCTGAATGACCTACAGCTTCCAATCCTCACTGTGTACCTGTGAGTGGGTGCATAGCCTCATTTGGAGGTAGAGCCACAGTCTGTATGTGAGGTGTTTGTGAATGTGAAGTCCAAAGAGTCCTCTCTCCCTGCTTCCAGGTCCAGAGATGAGCCCCAACCATGAAAATTGTCTTATATAGGGATCTGGATTCAAATATACCATAAGGCAGAGTGTAACATTTTAGCGGTATGGAAACACGAAGTTGTCAGGGCCGTAGAAGTGTCAGCAGGTGAATAGCTTTTCCTTTACTTTTCATGTCTCCCTTACCTTGTGGGTTCTTGCTGCACAAGAACAGCCCACAAGAATAACTCCTGTTATTTCAGTGCTGCTTGGGTTATCCCAGTTTTGTAGCTTTCTCATCCTTGGAAAGCCATGAATTAGTAACAAAAGGGCCAGACCCTTTTATAAGTGCCAGAAGACTTACTCAGATTAGAAAATCAAAATGTTAAGAAGTGGGAATGCAGTTGTATCAGCTTTCTTCCCTTGTGTGTGGACCTGATGACTACTTTAACCACAAGAACTACTTTGAACGACTGCGTGCGCGTGCACACACACACTTTAAATATGACTCAAAAGTTGTAAAAAATTTGGAAGGGTGTCAGAAGAATTTTTACTTTTATTTATATCACTTGTGTGAACAAAATTTATTGTTAGTGATGACTATCAAGAATTTGAAGAGACCATGATTAGTAAGTCTTGATTGGATTAAAAGTCTTCAGGAATTGCTATTTCAAGCATAAAATCTGATATTAAAAAACTATATTCATAAAAAACAAATTTTTCATTAAAAATTAAAGAGATTATTTTTTAGAAATTTTACACAAATTCAGTATTTAATATCTTCCCTAAATTTTGAATTTTATTTTCTTATAATTATATAATAAAGAGTAGTGAAGGCTTTTGTGAAGCCCCATATAGATGCCCGAGTCCCCTCGCATTTACCCCAGTGTGTGCTTTAATATTATACTTTTCTATGTGTGCTATGAAATGAAAATGTTAGGAGCAGCAGTCTAGCCGGCAGCTTTCCCAAGGAGTCTGAAGCAAGTCATCTGCTTTTGCCCACTGGTGGCTATAGAGGATATTGGGATTTGACTTGATAAATCAAGGCATGACTGAAACAGGATTCAACCATGGTGACAACTAATAGTACTTCATAAAGTTGTTGAAATGGTTACATGAGATGCTGCATGTAAAGTGCTCAGAATAATGCCTGGAACATAGGAAATACTCAGTGAATGGCAGTTACCATTACCTGGTACCTTGGATAACTAGTAAGTTGACAAATTCTGTAGATTCTGTGTCCACAATGCCTCAGCTCTGTTCTTTTTTTTTTTTTTGATAAATTTATTTGTTTATTTAGTTATTGGCTGCGTTGGGTCTTTGTTGCTGTGCGTGGGCTTTCTCTAGTTGCAGTGAGCGAGGGCTACTCCTTGTTGCGGTGCACGGGCTTGTCATTGTGTTGGCTTCTCTTTGTTGCAGAGCAAAGGCTCTAGGCACCCGGGCTGCAGTAGTGGTGGCACGTGGGCTCAGTAGTTGTGGCTCACGGGCTCTAGAGCACAGGCTCAGTAGTTGTGGTGCATGGGCTTAGCTGCTCCGTGGCATGTGGGATCTTCCCAGACTAGGGCTCGAACCTGTGTCCCCTGCATTGGCAGGTGGATTCTTAACCACTGTGCCACCAGGGAAGCCCCTCAACTCCATTCTTGACTTTACCTTCCATTCCTCTTGTTCCACCCTACCATGCTTAGCATTTTATCACTGCTCACCTGACAGTTATATTCACCTCTTAATTTGTCTTTCAGCTTCCAGTATCTTCATTTTTGACCCCTCTGGTTCAGTTAAGATGCTTTAGGCAGCACGTAACAGAATATTCAACTTAAATTTATTCTTTCATATTTTAAGACATCCAAAGTTTCTAGAGTTGGTTCAGCAATTCAACAATATTAGGCCTCAGGCTTAGGGACTATGTTTGTGTATGTGTGTGTGTGGCTTTGTTTGTTCGTTTGTTTTGTCTTCCCCCTCATGGTGTCAGTATGGCTGCTATAGCTCCAAGTAGCACCACCACTCATGCTAACATCCAAAAACATAGAGGAAAGGAGTGTTCTCCTTGTATATTTCCTTTTCCATTCTCCAGAAAGCCTCTTTGAGTTCCTCAGAACACATCTACCTTAAACCAATCATAGACAAAGGGCAATGGGATTACAACAATTGGTTTGGACTTCTCATCATTTATCCCTGGGCCTTGGCCTACTTTCCCTGAGCATAGTACTAGTTCTATACCCAAATAGAACTGGGATTCTGATAGCCAGGAAAGAGTGATGGCTGTTGGGTAAACAACCAGCATTTCCAGCCAGTCCTTCCTACATACCACTGGCAGGTTCATCAGGGATTTCCTGCTTGAACAAGAGCTCACAGCCTGCTGGGTGAAGTCCCAGCCCCTTCACCTGGAATTAAGTGTTTGATCCGTAATCTAGCTGATGAGGTCAGATTTCACCAGCAAAATCCTGTACTTTTCCTTCATAGCTCCTTATTACCTTTTGTAATTATACATGAATTTAGGGAAGTTTATGACTATTGTCTCTGCCCAACTAACTCCAGAATATAAACGCCATTAGGACCATGTCTGTTTTGCTCACCATTATACTCGACACCTAACAATTCTTGGACAATTCATTCTTGAGTGAATGAATGTCTATATCTGTCAAAAGGGAGCAAGCAGCAATTTCAACAGTTAGATATTTAATCTGGCAGAAACAGGTTTCTATGCAGCTATCAACAGAAGTTGAAAGAATTTGGTACCTCAGCATCACCAACATTTTGTTAAAGGAATAATTGCCAAGCCCCATGTGCACGTGGGACCATTAGTAATTCTGTAGCTATGCAAATTAAAACAGTGATGTATGATTTATAGCTTTAATAACATTCTGAAGACTCTTAAATTTTAATCACCTGCAACATCCTTTTTAATATTCAATTACTTTATTAACTAATTAGGTCACTTGCTGAAAAAGCACATAAGGCTGGTGCTATTTTAATATCAGCTGAGCCTCACAAAATACCTTTGAAATGGTGCAAATGGTTATTTATTTTAAACAGATCATTAAGATGCTATAATTAATAAACCAATTACTAAAAAAAGGCCAGATAGTGATAGATGCACAAGTACAATAGCAGCGTCCAATGGATTAGTCATTTTTATACACATACATCAAGGGGCAAAACTCAAATGAAAACCCACTGTAAAAAGTGCTTTCCTAAATAATTAATTTGTGCAATGACTGATAACGCTATCACAGCAAACCTGACTTGAGGCTTGTTCATTACAAAAACCTGTACTGTGTACTTTCATTTCATCTAATGACACTCACGATGGAAAACCCACAGCACACTAAGCTTGGTGTTCCTTGATTACTTATGAGGGGCTTAATTTGCAGACCAAGCTGGGCACTTCATGACTTATCAGTGTGTCAGAGTGAGCCTCCCGGAGGAGAATCAGAAGGAGATACACGCAGGGTTGGCAGCATCCCTGCTTATTGATTTCTCAGCACCGTGTTAAGGTCTTCAAAGCAAACACTGTGAACAAAGAAAGCTGAGGCCAAGGCTGTGGGGATTTTTCACCCAATATTCTCAAAGGAGACTGTGGATCGTAGCACTAAGCCTGCTTTTTTTTTTTTTTTTTTTTTGCGGTACGCGGGCCTCTCACTGTTGTGGCCTCTCCCGTCGCGGAGCACAGGCCCCGGCCGCGCAGTGAGCCTGCTTTTGAGGGCACAGAGATGTTGGGACTATGGCTGAGGAAGGGTAGGATGCAGCTCTGAGGCTTGGGGACAAATTTTATTTCTAGGATCAGGGTGAGGCAAGAGGAACCAGATTCTTTTGCTGGCCTGGGAAAGAATGTAGTCAAATCCTAGAGGCCAGGTAATTTTTCTGGCTAACAGCAGTATAATAATAAAACCATAATAACCACCATGTATTGAGTCCTTACTATCTACTTCCTAGAAACTGTTGGTTGCCCATGTCATCTGTTGGATATTTCAGGGTATTTGTTGAGTCAACATTTATTAACTGAGCGCCTCCTGGGACCAGGCACTGTTCTGGGCACTGGAGATCTTGGAATGAACCGGACAGGCAAATCCCCCGCTCTCATGGTGTTTACATTCTATTAGGGAGGAGAAATAAAAAATCATACATCACGAGGAAACAAAATATAAACAACCACTTTAGACAATGCAAAGTGCTAGGGAAAAAAGTCAACCAGGAGAATGGGAGAGTGTGATGACGGGTGACTGGGGCAGCTCTTTGTAACTGAGTCATCAGGGGAGGCCTCTCTGAGGAAAGTAACATGGCAAATGGACAGGGGAGTCTTGAACAACTCAGAGTTTCCACCCCCTCAGCCACCCCATTTCACCAGTTGTTCGGTTCTTTTCTGCTTTGTGTCCTGTTCATGTTAGAGCAGGAGGATGGCGAAGGCAACCAGGGAGACAGACAGGGAGGCAGGGTGGGAGTGAGAGTGGAAGGTGAGAGAGACTGAAAGAAAATGGAGATGGCATCATTACGCTGCCATCATTAGCATTACTGTTCTTTTGCAAGTGCGGGCTCTTTTTTGCAATCAGACCCCAATATGAACTTGTGTGCATTTTGTTGTTAGTGTGTGTACGTGAGAAACTGCAGAGAGAGCTATTTCTCTTCCCTTATGTCTTCCTGCCACTGTCATCCTCTGCAAGTGGTTACAGCTATGTTTTATGTATTTCCAATCTGTTTTAGTGCCTTCATGATGTGTTGATGAAACTTTAAAATATTCATAAATTTCCACATTGTCCCATGGATTCTAAGTTCTTTGGGAAAAGCGACCTAGCCTAAACAATAAATCTGATGTGTGTTCTCCTCAAGTACGTGGAAAGAGTATCATCCTGCCTGGGTCCTTAAGAGAAAGCCTCAGAAAGGACCCCCATAATCTCTGTCAATTGTAAACTAAACAGTGTTCCAGTAAAGTGGAACCTTAGCTCGTGAACCACTGGGCCTTTTTTTTTTTTCTTTTAACACCCATGAAGAGCAGTATATACCCAACTCCCAGCACCAGCTGAATTATCTCTGAGAGGTGTGTTGAAACATAATATTTTAATGAGACAAGAAAAGGTTAAATATAAGCAGACCCCTATATTAATGAATAATTACTTTGGTGGGTGAAGTTCTGTCGGAGTCAAATGAATCTTTGTTCTTTCCGTCTTTACCAACCCAAGATGGATGCTAATCATGAATGTAAGTGAAAGGAGCGTACTAGTGATACTCTAGTATTAAGGAAGAGAGGCGCTGTGAGTTTTGCAGTGAACTTGGACAATAAAAAACCAGTTCTGTGTATCTTTCATGTCCTCGAAGGAGGCTAGAAGCCATTTTCCAAGTCTTCATGAAAGTCTCTATTTTTCATTCTCATGGTTTTCTCTACCTACAACATGGTTCAAAATAAATTATTCAATTTTTGTTCCATTAATCACTAGTATTGTAACAGCATTATAATCTGTAAATTGTCATTGCAAATGTCTATTTCTGCCATATTGAGTATTAAATAGATCTCTTCTAAGAAAATGAATTACTATAAGCCATTTTTATAGAAAAATTAATTCTGAGTTATAGATGAATACTAAGAAGATTTGGGAACCCAGTCCATTTGTGGCTTGGGTCTTCTTTCCTTTTTGAAATTTGGAACTGGAACAAGATGGTTGGGTTTTGAGATCTCCAAAGGACTGTAAAAAACAGCATATGATCCTTCACATGTGAGGGTGACCTCTTGGACACACATCTTTTATTCAAGGGTGGCTTCTTCAGGGTCTTCTGCCCTCTCTCACTTCACCCTTCCTCAGGGATAGATAGGGGGAGAGAGAACAAGCCTGCCTAGAGAAAACAGGTCGCAAATACACCAGTAGTGCAAGTCCTAGATCTAATCAACCCCTTTCTCACATCTGGTAGTAATCGTACCTTTTTGATTGAATGTCCTATTTGTAAAACGGTGTTTAGTGTCCCACTCCCAAATGTGTACACTTATAAAATAGACATCTGCTCTTTTGTCAGTCTGTGTATTAATCATTAGCAAATTTATTTTTCTGTATTTTATTTTATTTTTTATTTTTTTTTTGCGGTACGCGGGCCTCTCACTGCTGTGGCCTCTCCCGTTGCGGAGCACAGGCTCCGGACGCGCAGGCTCAGCGGCCATGGCTCACGGGCCCAGCCGCTCCGCGGCATGTGGGATCCTCCCGGACCGGGGCACGAACCCACATCCCCTGCATCGGCAGGTGGACTCTCAACAACTGCGCCACCAGGGAAGCCCTGTATTTTAGATTAAAAAAATACAAATAGATATTCCAGCCTTGTCATGCCTTGCGGATCCTCTGGCATTCACCCAGGGCCTGTGTGAACCTACCTTTGAAGATCACTGCACTGAACAATTGATGTAACTTGTGGTAAATAACCAAGGGTTCTTGAAGAAATGTGTCTTATGTTGATGGGGAACAGATCTACTGCTAGGAGCACCTTAAGAAAATTCGGGGCATTTCTTGCATAAGAATCTGGATGGAAAGTGCATTAAACAGAACATTTTGGCCTTTGACCTTCCCTGGAGTTACTTTTGGGATCACTGGTCAAAGCTTTCAGAGATGTGCAGTTATTTCATATGCCAGTGTTTCCCCAAGTTCTGCCCCTCTTCATATTACCATCACAATTTTTACCTTGTCAAAGTACCATGGTATTATTATTTTAGAAATACTTGTCTTTAAATTTTCTTATTTTCACTTAATATATTCAAAAAGATTTTTTATATCACTGCCATAAATGGAATGCCAACCTTACTTGCCATAAATAGGAAGACATTTTTTTAAAAAACTAAGTGTGTAATTATTAAATGTTTTAAAACCACAATGAGATGTCCCCTCACACCTATCAGAGTGGCTATTATCAAAAAGACATGAGATAACAAGTGTTGTCGAGGGTATGGAGGAAAGGGAACCCTTGTGCACTGTTGGCGGGAATATAAATTTGTGAAGCCACTGTGGAGAGCAGTATGGAGGTTCCTCAGAAAATTAAGAATAGAACTACTGTATGATCCAGCAATTCTGCTTCTGGTATATATCCAAAGGAAATGAAAATAAGATGTTAAAGAGAGAGCTGCACTCTCATGTTCACTGCAATATTATTCATAATAGCCAAGATATGAAAACAACCTAAGTGTCTATCAATGGATAAAGAAGATGTGGAATATATATACAATGGAATATTATTCAGCCCCAAGAAAGAAGGAAATCCTGCCATTTTGAAAGCATGCATGGAGCTTGAGGACATTATGCTAAGTGAAGTAAGTCAGACAGAGGAAGACAAAACTGCATGGTATCACTTATATGTGGAATAAAAAAAAAAGTCAAACTCATAAAAACGAAGAGTAGAAAAGTGACTGACAGGTGCAAGAAACAGGGAGAGACTGGCAAAAGAGTATAAACTTTCGCCTGTATGGAGAATAAGGTCTGAGGATCTGATGTAAAACATGGTGTCTGTAGTTGATAACATTGTATTGTAAAATTGAAATTGCTAAGAGAGTAGAACTTAAATGGTCTCACCAAAAAAAAAAAAGTTAAATATGTGAGGTGATGGATGTGTTAATGAACTAGATGGGGGAGAATCCTTTCACAATGTATATGTGTATCAAATCACCATAATGAACACTTTATATAACTTACAATTTTGTCAGTTATACCTCAATAAAGCTGGGGGGAAAAGGCTTTAAAAATGCCCCCTGCAAAAAAAAAAATCTTCCGTGTGCTACCCCAAATCACCAAACCAACTCAAACAAGCAAAAAACCCAAAGCACCACATGTTGGGAAAGATTGCCTTAAGCTATTTAAAAACTAACAATGTATCTGCTAGACCTTCTTTAAAGGGTTTTGCTGGCTATCTTGACACATGTAATCAAGCAACAGATTATATCCTCAGCTCCATGACGTGCTTTTCTCTTCCATTTGGAGGCTGTAAAATTTAGTTCTCAGGCTCCTCCTAGCTCTGCCATTGATTGACGTGCTGTGTGATGCAGGACCTCGCTTCCCCCAGCCATTCACTGATCTGAATCACTGAGAAGTCAATATTCTCAGCTCTGTCAATGCCGATGGTTCTCCTCCCATATCATAGATATCTGTTTAAAAAAATGATCTCATTTGGTGTTAGCAGTGCTAAATATTTGAGAATTCACTTGTATATTCTCTGGAAATATTTAGTCCCAGGTTTTCTCCTAGCTCTTTTAAGAACGTTATGGGACCTCAGTTTCTCCTTCTGGAAAAGGAAGTTAACGCACTTACTAGTCAGCCTAGGGTAACTGAAGCATCATGGGCAGAAGAGTCCCTTTTTTTTAAAAAAATGTTATTTTATTTATTTATTTATTTTTGGCTGCGTTGGGTCTTCGTTGCTGCGTGCGGGCTTTCTCTAGTTGCGGTGAGCGGGGGCTACTCTTCGTTGCGGTGCACAGGCTTCTCATTGCAGTGGCTTCTCTTGTTGCAGATCACGGGCTCTAGGCGCGCAGGCTTCAGTAGCTGTGGCACGCAGGCTCAGTAGTTGTGGCACACGGGCTTAGTTGCTCCGTGGCATGTGGGATCTTCCTGGACCAGGGCTCGAACCCGTGTACCCTGAATTGGCAGGCGGATTCTTAACCACTGCGCCACCAGGGAAGCCCCCCCTTTTTTTTTTTTGAAAAGAAAAAAGTATGCTGCCTGGTGAAGGAAGAACCAATCTATGTAACACCCAAACACCCAGACAGGCATGAATTCTGGCAGCCCAGCCATCACATTTCCTCAGGGCTGTGTCCCGAGTGCCGTGGCAGGCCGAGTCAACAGGGCCTGTACGCTCCACACATTCAGTATTGTGGAGGAAAGACGATGGATAGCCACAAGTCAAGGCAGCATGTGGGAAACATACTCAAGCGCAGCTAGAAGGGGCCACACTCCACACCTTCAGCAGCCTGGTTAGCAGCGTGAGCTTGGGAGTTAGATCTGGTGCAACTGCGGGGGCTGCCAGGACCGTGAGCCATTTTCTCCAGCCCTGCTGAGCCCCAGTTTGCTCCTAATCTGGAAAATAAGGCGTACACAGTGGATTTGCATGTTACTTCAGTAGCACTTGAAAGAGTATAGGCTCTTTCAAGGCCCTTTCTTCTTCATGCATGTTTGGCCTGGAAGGGATGATGGGAGACCCAAGTCTGCTGTTTCCTCTGCTGGGTTCAATTTCCACCTGACTCTCATGTGAACTTCGAGTGTGTCCTAGTGTTTAAAGACTCAGGGCCGGGAATGCCCAGATGGTCCAGTGGTTAGAACTCTGCGCTTCCGCTGCCAGGGCCTGGTTTCAATCCATGGTCAGGATTATGCTCCACTTACATATGTTTATTATATGCTGTATATAATGCTATATGTTTATGCATATATAGTTATGTAGGTTTATGTACACAAAACCATGTACAATTTAAGGGATTTTCAAGGGCAATTCTGACCCTACCCAACATCTACCATATTCCTACTTCTACAGTCAGACCTCCACAGGAATTGTAACTTCATTGTAAGACCAGCTGACAGGACATCATGAGAATTCAATAGGAGAATGTATATAAACTTTTTAGCATAGTGCCTGACATATAGCTAATACTAAAGGTTAATAGAACCATGATTATAATGTTATTATTGTTTTCCATCCAGAGAGGGAAATATCAGCTGTAAGTGCCTACTGGTTATTGTTAATATAATTATCTAAGGAAAGAGAGACAGAAATCACTTCCCCTGGGGTTACTCAGTCTTCTCAGAAAAGTATGGGTATTTCAACTGATAGACACTGAGTCCAGGTGAAGGCCTCCAGGGTCCTGGTTCAGGAGTGGCCTGGAGCAGCAATGGGGAGGAGACCAGGCACTGAGTGTGCCAGGACTGGGGAGCAGTTTCCTTTGGTTGGCACATGAGAGCAGAGCCAGTGGATAAAATCTGGAAAAGTACCCTGGGGTTAGATGGCCTTGAATATCTAGACTTGATTCAGTTGGGAGTGGGGAGCCACTGATGATTTATGAGCGGGGAGAGATGCACAGGATATCTGAAGTGAAGGTTAGTGAAGTTAGAAAGTGAATGTTAGAAACATGGAAACCAGTTAGGAAGCTGTTACAAGGTGTTTGTGAGAAGTCTTTCTGAGCTCAAACGAGAGATGGCAGAAGGAATGGAAAAGATATTAGTTGATTCAGAGCGATTATAATCCTGTATATTTCCTGAGCAGATCTTGGATTTTTTATTGTTCTTTTTTGCTATAAATAGTTATATATTCTCATATTTTCAACCAATAACAAATTTTTAAAAATCCTTTTAAAGTATAAATATGTAATTTTGAAAGCTACAATAGGAATTCAAGTAATGACTTAACATTACTGAAGAATTTTACCAACCCCAGCACCGATGGCTGAATCCTGAGAATGCAAGTGGGAAGCCCATGGAAAAATCCCCAATGTGGGGACCATACTTGCCATATAACAATAAGAATATAACATATAAGCTTGGCAGAGAAAAATACCATCATCTCAGATTACACTCCTAACTGAAACCAAATGAACATATTATCTGCTCCCAAATAATTTTGTAACGTGGTGAGGTAAAGGAGGAATAAAAGAATAATAAAAGGAAGTTGCCTTGCAAATATGTTACAAGGGGTGAATGAATATTATTATTTACATTGTCTAAGTCATTTATTTGTTAGTGTTTAAGATATGCAGGTGTACATACAAAATGCAGCATAATTTTTAAAGAAATTTTTTTCTTTAAAAACAAAAATTTAATTTTTGTAAAACTTGTATTGAAAATGCTACAGGTATGATTGCGTCTGCCTAATAGTGTCAACCTGAGTATGGCCTTGGCTTCCTTCAAATAAATGTCTCCCCTCCCATTCAGAGTTAGAGAATATTATTGCATATCCAAATATATGATTTCCTACTAGTTTGTGGTATAGAATATTGTCATAGTGAAATGAACAGTACAACCTGTCCTTCCCTACAAAACTACTTCCATCCAGCACTGAGCCAGTCCACCATTTGAAATTTTTAGTGTTTGGCTTTCCAACTGTAATGTGAGCATATTAAATGGGGTGGTAGTTGTGGTGTCAATTTTTATAGAGTTTTGGGGGGAAATAGATCTTACATTCCTACAAAAAATGTTATAATTTCTGTGTAGGAATTCAAGGTGATGTTTTATTTAACAAAGGAGTCACTCATACAACTGAGAGATTACAGACTTTTACATTTGTATTTGATGTATGGGTTCTTTCAAAGACAACAAAATTCTCAGCTTATAACAGAATACCACATTTGTAATAAATCATTTTCCTGTTGCGGGCAATGGGGGTGTCTTAATTCCCATTTTTAAACTTATTCCCATGGTGTGCATTTTCATTTATTTTCCAGCCATGAAATGAGAAAAAAAATCAAAGTAAAAAGAATAAAGCCTAAGGTTGTATTGGGCTTTTTCCTTGAAAAGACCAAGGGGAGAAAATGGAACCTGATTAAGGGCCGCATATCAAGGTAAGATGAACAGAAATCCAAAATAAGCCAAATGACACTTCCTAAAACATAGAATTATTACATGATCCAGCAATTTCATTTCTGAGTGTATACCTAAAAGAATTGAAAGCAGAGATTCAAACAGGTATTTGTGCACCCATGTTCATGTTCACAATAACCAGTAAGTGGAAACAGTGTACATTTAATTAACAGACTAATGGATAAACCAAATGTGGTATGTACACACTATAGAATATTATTCAGCCTTAAAAGAAATGAAATTCTGACATACTCTAAACCTTGGATGAGCTTTGAGATATTCTAAGTGAAATAAGCCAGACGCAAAAGGACAAATGGGATACGAATCCATTTTTATCAGGTCTTTAGAGTGGTCAAATTCAGGCAGAAGGTAGAGTGGTGGTTTCCAGAGGCTGAGGGAGGGGCGAGTGGGGAGTTAGTGTTTAATGGGTACACAGTTTTGGTTGGGGGAGATGAAAACGTTCTAGAGATGGATGGTGGTAATGGTTGCATAGCAATGTGAATGTATCTACCAGAACTGGACGCTTTAAAACAGGGGTCCCCAACCCCCAGGCCACAAACGGGTACCAATCCACAGCCTGTTATGAACCGGGCCGCACAGCAGGAGGTGAGCAGCGGGCGAGTGAGCAAAGCTTCATCTGCCGCTCCCCGCCGCTCCCCATCACTCCCCATCGCTCGCATTACTGCCTGAACCATCCCCCCACCCCCATCCATGAAAACAGTGTCTTCCATGAAACCGGTCCCTGGTGCAAAAAAGGTTGGGGACCAATGCTTTAAAATGATGAAAATAGTAATTTTTATGTTATTTTACCACATTTATACACATAAATTCACCACATTATACACATAAAATATGTATCTTTTACCATAATTTAAAAAGAGAAGCCAAGTGAAATAGAGAAGGTAGTTGAATTGAATTTATGAGAATTAATGTCCAATTTTCCTCATTGCGCTTAACGTTCTCCCAAAATATATATGTAAGCAAGTACTTCAGTGAGAACAGAGTGATGGGTACACATTTAGTTTTGAAAGTGCAAGCTCTTTTAGGTATAATCTCCCCTCATCTAGGATATAATCTCAAACAAGTCTTCCATGAATATGTCCCTCAAGAAATCTCATTGATAAACTGGGGAAGTATGGTCCTGATCACACAACTATTAATATTAGGTGGGTGTAGCACTTACTTGAGGGTCTCATTCAGACAGGTTATCAATACCCGACTCGCTGCCTGCACGGGGAGTGAAGGGTTCCCTTAGAGGGACCCAGCAGTACCCAGGTTACCTGCAGACACACAGAATTTTCATTCTAAATAGTTTCTAATTCACTGCAAGTCCATCTTGCACCAACTTGACCCTGATATTTCCTGCCTTTCCCATCTGGAAAAGTCTCCTTTGTTTTAAAAGAGTCTTGGCAAACGTGTTGTTTAGTGGAATAAAACGGAAGACATTTTTGAAACACAGACATTGTAAGCCTCAAATCAGGTGCGTAGGAGAAAGAAGTGGTACACTGGAAACGTGGCCACCAGTTTGGAGAGAGTGTTAGCACGAGTGTACAGCTACAAAGACCTGAGTAGCTAACGGTGGATTATTAACCTCCCAAACTCGATTCAATGTGACAGTGACACTTCACAGCACATTGCATCCAATCTCATTTGAAGCTGACAAAGATTGTTTCTGCTTTACATCTATTGGTTTATTAATGGTCTACAGCCTCTTAAGCAGATGCATATTCATTAGGTAGCCAGCTGTTAGGAGGTTCCCAGGTGTCAAATGTAACTCTGTCTTGGAACATTTTTTTTTTCCTTATCATGAAACAAAGTAATTGAGGCCTTATTAAAGAACCAGTTAATTACTAAAGCGATACCTTATGGCACCTTTTTATCATTCAAATTTGAGAGCTCTTGGGACATCTAAAAAATTTGGTAAAGAGACAATATTTAAGAGCCAACCTTTATTATATAATTATAAATATATAGAGACTGATATTGTATGTGTGGAGATATACATACACACCCTTCCATGTTGGAGAAATTAAAAGTAAGTGAAACGTTCCTAACAACTGAAAAATTTCAGCTACAATATCCTTTCCTTGGTTCATTATAGGAATTAGGTCCAAAGGACAACACTGATGAACCTAGTAAATTAATTAAAGCTACTTTAATATTTCTTTAATCTTAATCACTTTCCTATAAAAGATGACTTAAAAATGGGTTTTTGTGTAACTTATGCTTCAAACTTACTTCTTTTTAATTTAATTAATATATTTTTTATACAGCAGGTTCTTATTAGTTATCTATTTTATACATATTAGTTTATATGCATCAATCCCAATCTCCAATTCATCCTACCACCACCACCATCCCCCCATCCCCCCGCTTCCCCCCTTTGCGTCCATACGTTTGTTCTCTACATCTGTGTCTCTATTTCTGCCTTGCAGACTGGTTCATCTGTACCATTTTTCTAGATTCCACATATATGCATTAATGTACAATATTTATTTTTCTCCTTCTGACTTCACTCTGTATGACAGTTTCTATGTCCATCCACGTCTCTACAAATAACGCAATTTCATTCCATTTTTATGGCTGAGTAATATTCCACTGTGTACATGTACCACATCTTCTTTATCCATTCGTCTGTTGATGGGCATTTAGGTTGCTTCCATGAGCTGGCTATTGTAAATAGTGCTGCAATGAACATTGGGGTGCATGTGTCTTTTTGAATTATGGTTTTCTCTGGGTATATGCCCAGTAGTGGGATTGTTGGATCATATGGCAATTCTATTTTTAGTTTTTTAAGGAACCTCCATACTGTTCTCCATAGTGGCTGTATCAGTTTACATTCCCACCAACAGTGCAAGTACATTCTCTTTTCTCCACACCCTCTCCAGCATTTGTTTTTTGTAGATTTTCTGATGATGGCCATTCTGACCAGTGTGAGGTGATACCTCACTGTAGTTTTGATTTGCATTTCTCTAATAATTAGTGATGTTGAGCAGCTTTTCATGTGCCTCTTGGCCATCTGTATGTCTTCTTTGGAGAAATGTCTATTTAGGTCTTCTGCTCATTTTTTGATTGGGTTGTTTGTTTTTTTTAATATTGAGCTGCGTGAGATGTTTATATATTTTGGAGATTAATCCTTTGTTGATTCGTCTGCAGATGTTTTCTCCCGTTCTGAGGGTTGTCTTTTTGTCTTGTTTATAGTTTCCTTTGCTGTGCAAAAGCTTTGAAGTTTCATTAGGTCCCATTTGTTTATTTTTGTTTTTATTGCCATTCCTCTAAGAGGTGGGTCAAAAAGGATCTTGCTGTGATTTTTGTCGAAGAGTGTTCTTCCTATGTTTTCCTCTAAGAGTTTTATAGTGTCCAGTCTTGCATTTAGGTCTTTGATCTGTTTTGAGTTTATTTTTGTGTATGGTGTTAGGAAGTCTTCTAATTTCATTGTTTTACATGTAGCTGTCCAGTTTTCCCAGCACCACTTATTGAAGAGACTGTGTTTTCTCCATTGTATATCTTTGCTTCCTTTGTCATAGATTAGTTGACCATAGGTGAATGGGTTTATCTCTGGGCTTTCTATCCTGTTCCACTGATCTATATTTCTGTTTTTGTGCCAGTACCATATTGTCTTGATTACTGTAGCTTTGTAGTATAGTCTGAAGTCAGGGATTCCTCCAGCTCCGTTTTTTTCCTTCAAGATTGCTTTGGCTATTCAGGGTCTTTTGTGCTTCCATACAAATTTTAAGATTTTTTGTTCTAGTTCTGTAAAAAATGCTACTGGTAATTTGATAGGGATTGCATTGAATCTGTAGATTGCTTTGGGTAGTATAGTCATTTTCACAATGTTGATTCTTCCAATCCAAGAACATGGTATATCTCTCCATCTGTTTGTGTCATCTTTGATTTCTTTCATCAGTGTCTTATAGTTTTCTGAGTACAGGTCTTTTGTCTCCTTAGGTAGGTTTATTCCTAGGTATTTTATTCTTTTTGTTGCAGTGGTGAATGGGATTTTTTCCCTTAATTTCCTTTGCTGATATTTTGTTGCTACTATATAGGAATGCAAGAGATTTCTGTGCATTAATTTTGTATCCTGCTACTTTACCAAATTCATTGATTAGCTCTAGTAGTTTTCTAGTGGCATCTTTAGGATTCTCTATGTACAGTATCATGTCCTCTGCAAACAGTGACAGTTTTCCTTCTTCTTTTCCAATTTGTATTCCTTTTATTTCTTTTTCTTCTCTGATTGCTGTGGCTAAGACTTCCAAAACTATGCTGAATAATAGTAGCAAGAGTGGACATCCTTGTCTTGTTCCTGATCTTAGAGGAAATGCTTTCAGTTTTTCACCACTGAGAATGATGTTTGCTGTGGGTTTGTCATATATGGCCTTTATTATGTTGAGGTAGGTTCCCTCTATGCCTACTTTCTGGAGAGCTTTTATCATAAATGGGTGTTGAATTTTGTCAAAAGCTTTTACTGCATCTATTGAGCTGATCATATGGTTTTTATTCCTCAATTTGTTAATATGGTGTATCACATTGATGGATTTGCATATATTGAAGAAACCTTGCATCCCTGGGATAAACCCCACTTGATCATGGTGTATGACCCTTTTAATGTGTTGTTGGATTCTGTTTGCTAGTATATTGTTGAGGATTTTTGCATCTATATTCATGAGTGATATTGATCTGTAATTTTCTTTTTTTGCTGTGTTCTCATTTTGGTATCAGGGTGATGGTGGCCTCGTAGAATGAATTTGGGAGTGTTCCTTCCTCTGCAATTTTTGGAAGAGTTTGATAAGGATGGGTGTTAGCTCTTCTCTAAATGTTTGATAGAATTCACCTGTGAAGCCCTCTGGTCCTGGACTTTTGTTTGTTGGAAGATTTTTAATCACAGTTTCAACTTCATTACTTGTGCTTGGTCTGTTCATATTTTCTATTTCTTCCTGATTCAGTCTTCGAAGGTTATTATACCTTTCTAAGAATTTGTCCATTTCTTCCAGGTTGTCCATTTTATTGTCATAGTGTTGCTTGTAGTAGTCTCTTATGATGCTTTGTATTTCTGCAGTGTCTGTTGCAACTTCCCCTTTTTCATTTCTAATTTTACTGATTTGAGTCCTCTCCCTCTTTTTCTTGATGAGTCTGGCTAAAGGTTTATCAATTTTTTTTATCTTCTCAAAGAACCAGCTTTTAGTTTTATTGATCTTTGCTATTGTTTTCTTTGTTTCTCTTTCATCTATTTCTGCTCTGATCTCTGTAATTTCTTTCCTCCTACTAACTTTGCGTTTTGTTTGTTCTTCTTTCTCTAGTTCCTCTAGGTGTAAGGTTTGATTGTTTATTTGAGATGTTTCTTGATTCTTGAGGTAGGATTGTATTGCTATAAACTTCCCTCTTAGAACTGCTTTTGCTGAATCCCATACATTTTGGATCGTCATGTTTTCGTTATCATTTGTCTCTAGGTATTTTTTGATTTCCTCCTTGATCTCTTTGTTATTTAGTAGCATATTGTTTAGCCTCCATGTGTTTGTGTTTTTTACATTTTTTTCCCTGTAATTTATTTGTAATCTCATAACGTTGTGGTTGGAAAAGATGCTTGATATGATTTCAATTTTCTTAAATTTACTGAGGCTTGATTTGTGACCCAAGATGTGATCTGTCCTGGAGAATGTTCTGTGTGCACTTGAGAAGAAAGTGTAATCTGCTGTTTTTGGATGGAATGTCCTATAAATATTAATTAAATCTATCTGGTCTATTGTGTCATTTAAAGCTAGTGTTTCATTATTAATTTTCTGTCTGGATGATCTGTCCATTGGTGTAAGTCAGGTTTTAAAGTCTCCCACTATCATTGTGTTACTATCGATTTCCTCTTTTATAGCTGTTAGCATCTGCCTTATGTATTGAGGTGCTCCTATGTTGGATGCATAGATATTTATAATTGTTATATCTTCTTCTTGTATTGATCCCTTGATCATTATGTAGTGTGCTTCCTTGTCTCTTGTAACATTCTTTATTTTAAAGTCTATTTTGTCTGATATGAGTATTGCTACTCCAGCTTTCTTTTGATTTCCATTTGCATGGAATATCTTTTTCCATCCCCTCACTTTCACTCTGTATGTGTCTCTAGGTCTGAAGTGGGTCTCTTGTAGACAGCATATATATGGGTCTTGTTTTTGTATCCATTCAGCGAGCCTGTGTCGTTTGGTTGGAGCATTTAATCCATTCACATTTAAGGTAGTTATCGATACGTATTTTCCTATTACCATTTTCTTAATTGTTTTGGGTTTGTTTTTGTGGGCCTTTTTCTTTTGTGTTTCCTGCTTAGAGAAGTCTCTTTAGCGTTTGTTGTAGAGCTGGTTTGGTTGTATTGAATTTTCTTAGCTTTTGCTTGTCTGAAAAGCTTTTGATTCCAGTGTCTTCCTGTCAATGATTGTTCAGCAGCTAGTTGTGATTCTGTTGCTCTCGCAAGAGGGAGCCCAAACTTACTTTTATATTTTCATTAAAATTAGTATTTTTTCCCTGTCAAAAATAAGATAGTTCAGGGCTTCCCTGGTGGCCCAGTGGTTGAGAGTCCGCCTGCTGATGCAGGGGACACGGGTTCGTGCCCTGGTCCGGGAAGATCCCATGTGCTGTGGAGCAGCTGGGCCCGTGAGCTGTGGCCGCTGAGCCTGCGCATCCGGAGCCTGTGCTCTGCAACGGGAGAGGCCACAACAGTGAGAGGCCCGCGTAACACAAAAAAAAAAAAAAAAAAAGATAGTTCAATTACTGGCAATCAAACTAGTGTTTTCAAATTGCCAAGTATTTCTAAATGCCTTTATAGCAGTGTGTGTGTGTGTGTGTGTGTGTGTGTGTGTATGTGTATATGTATATATATATATATATACACATATATAGTTTTAAGTTGGTGATCTGTTGATTTCACATGCACTTTTAAAAATTTATTTTATTTGTTTATTTTTGGCTGCATTGGGTCTTTGTTGCTGCACACGGGCTTTCTCTAGTTGCTGTGAGCAAGGGCTACTCTTGTGGTGCATGGGCTTCTCATTGCACTGGCTTCTCTTGTTGCAGAGCACGGGCTCTAGAGCACAGGCTCAGTAGTTGTGGTGCATGGGCTTAGTTGCTCTGTGGCCTGTGGGATCTTCCCAGATCTGGGATTGAACCCGTGTCCCCTGCATTGGCAGGTGGATTCTTAATTGCCACCAGGGTAGTCCCTCAAATGCAATTTAAAAACCCTGCATTTGAACTCTCCTCCCTTCATGTTTACCGTTTTTGATATCATATTTTACATCTAATTGTTTTGTGTATCCCTTAACTGCTTATCGTGGATACAGTAACTCTCCTACATACAAACGTTCTGTTCTGAGAGTGCGTTCATAAGTTCAATTTGTTCATAAGTCCAACAAAGTTAGCCTAGGTACCCAGCTAACACAATCGCTATATAGTACTGTACTGTAATAGGTTTATAATACTTTTCACACAAATAATACATAAAAAACAAACACAGAAAATAAAGAAAACATTTTTAATCTTACAGTACTAGTACAGTACAACAGCTGGCATACTGGGGCTGACATTGAGTGAACAGGCAAGAAGAGTTACTGACTGGAGGAGGAAGAGGAGGTAGGAGTTGGTAGAGCTGAAGGAGCATCAGCAATAGGAGATGGAGGGCAAGCTGCAGTTTCACTCACACCTGACGTTGATGGCACAGGTTCTGGTTCCTTGCTGGATTCAATTCTATCTAACCTTTTGAAAAAAATGATCCAGTGGTGTCTGGGTAGCAGCTCTTTTATTCTCATCATAGATGACACAGTAGCACTGGTTTGCATTCTGAACGGCTGCTGCAACCTTCGTGTACTGTTCTACATTCGGGTCCTGTGCCTCAAAAACTAACAGTGCCTCCTCAAATAAAGAATATCCCCTTGCCATTTCCTGCATCGTGAATCTCTTTGGTTCTTCAGTTACTTCTTCCTCTTGTCTCTCTTCGTCCTTTCTCTGGGCCTCCAGTTCCATCAGGTCTTCATTAGTAAGCTCCTCATGTTGCACAGCAAGTTCCATCATTATCACTTGGCACTTCTCAGCAGTACCAGCTATATCACCACTGCTTTTACACTTGCTTCTGGACATCCTGGGCTTGAAATAAAGATACTGTATAGAGTACAGTACAGTAAAGTCCACAAAAGCACAACCACTTATAGTAGATGTATATAGTACATCTACTATAGTAGATGCATACGTGACAACATACACCAAACAAGGGAAGTAACTTATGTGATTGGACATGAGAACACAGGTTCCCATCTTTGAAAGTTTGCAGCTTGAAGGTTTGTATGTAGGGGACTTGCTGTATAGATAATTTTACTATTTTTGGATTTTAACCTCCCTACTAGCTTTATGTGTGGCTGATTTCCTACCTTTCCTGTATGTTTGCCTTTACTGGTGAGCATTTTAATTTTATAATTTCCTTGTTTCCAGTTGTGGCCTTTTTTTTTGCCTAGAGAAGTTTCTTCAACATTTGTTGTAAAGCTGGTTTGGTGGTGTTGAACTCTTTTAGCTTTTGCTTGTCTGTAAATCTTTTGATCTCTCCATCAAATCTAAAAGACAGCCTTGCTGGGTAGAGTATTCTTGGTTGTCGGCTTTTCCCCTTTCATCACCTTAAATATATCATACCACTCCCTTCTGGACTGCAGAGTTTCTGCTGAAAAATCAGCTGATAGCCTTATGGGAGTTCCCTTGTATGTTATTTGCTGCTTTTCCCTTGCTGCTTTTAATATTCTCTATCTAATTTTTGTCATTTTGTTTACAATGTATCTTGGTGTGTTCCTCTTTGGGTTAATCCTGTATGGGACTCTCTTTACTTCCTGGACTTCAGTGACTGTTTCCTGTCCCAGGTTAGGGACGTTTTCAGCTATTATGTCTTCAAATATTTTCTCAGGCCCTTTATCTCTCTCTTCTCCTTCTGGGACCCCTATAATGCAAGTATTACTGTACTTGATATTGTCCCAGAAGTCTCCTAAAGTGTTCTCATTTCTTTTCATTCTTTTTACTTCCTTCTGTTCAGCAGCAGTGACTTCCACTACTCTGTCTTCCAGCTTGCTGATCCGTTCCTTTATATCATTTAGTCTACTGTTGAGTCTTTCTAGTATATTTTTCATTCAGTTATTGTATTCTTTATCTCTGTTTGATTGTTTTTTATATTTTCTAACTCTTTGTTAAAAACTTCTAACTTCTCTGTGTGTCCATTCTTCCTCCGAGTTCTTTGATCATCTTTAGATCATTACTCTGAAATCGTTTTCAAGTAGATTGCCTATCTCCACTTCACTTAGTTCTTCTTCTGGGGTTTTATCTTGTTCCTTCGTCTGGAACATGTTCCTCTGCTGCCTCATTTTGCCTAAGGTGCTATTTGTTTTTTTATGTCTGTGGTTAGTTACATTTCTTGACCTTGGAGAAGTGGCCCTCTGTAGGAGATGTCCTGTGTGTCCCAGCAGTACACTCCCCTCTGGACACCCAAGCAGTACGCTCTATGGGGTCTCCCTAAGAGGGCCGTGTGTGTCCTTCTGTTGTGGCAAGCTAAGTATGTGGGTGGTCTGGTAGGCTTGGTTGGCCCCTAGCCTGGGTGGTTGCCAGGCCCTGCTTTGTGTGGGTGCTGCTGGCTGCTGGCTAGCAGGGCCTGGTCACTAGGCAGCTGACTGTTGAACCCTAGGAGGTCCTGGGGCTAGTGCTGGCTCACTGATCGGCAAAGTCAGGGTCCAGAAGACTCTGGGACTGTTGCCCACCCACAGGTGGGTGAAGCCAGGTCCTGGGGTTAGTGCTGGACTACTGGCAGAGCTGGGTCCTTGAGTCTGGCTGGCTGCAAGGCTCAGGGATCCCAGAGCCAGTGTCAGATCACTGCAGTAGAGGCCGGGGGAGGGGTCTGGTTCCTGGCACACAGTTGGGTATGGGGTCTGGGGTGTCCTGAAGCTTGCGTTGGCCTGCTAGTGGGCAGGGCCAGAACCCAGCTGGTCTCACGGCAGGGTCTGGCCTGCTATGGGTGAGCTGGGTTCACAGGCTGTGGGATTGTGGTTTTCTTGTGCCTGGTGTCTGCCCCCTGGTGGGTGAGGCTGGTCCAGTGGCTAGTGCAGGCTTCCTGGAGGGCAGGGCTGGTGCCTGCCCACTGCTGGGTGGAGCTGGGTCTTGGCCCTCTAGTGGGCAGGGGTGTGTCTAGGGGTGGCTGCGTGCTTAGGAAGACTTTAGGCAGCCTCTCTGCTGATGGATGGGGCTGTGTCCCCACATTTTGTTGTTTGGCTTGAAGCATCCCAGTACTAGTACCTACAGGCTGTTGGGTTGGGCCAGGTCTTGGTGCTAATGAGCTAGAGGGAGGATTCCAAGATAGTGGCCACCAGCAGGAGTGTCCATGCAGTAGATAGTCCCCAAATATGGCTGCCATCAGTGTCTATGTCCCCAGGGTGAGTTGCAACCAGCACCCTCCCCCACCTCGCCTCTCTGGGACACTCTTCAAGACCAGCAGGTAGGTCTGGCCCAGGCTCCTATCAAATTACAGCATTTACCCTGGGTCCCAGTGCATGTGAGATTTTGAATGTGCCCTTTAAGAGTGAAGTCTCTATTTCCACCAGTCCTGTTGGACTCCCCAAACTAAGCTCCTCTGGCCTTCAAAGCCAAATGCTCTGGGGGCTCATCTTCTTGGTGCACGACCTCCAGTCTGGGGAGCCCGACTTGGGGCTCAGAACTCTCACTCCTGTGGGAGAACCTCTGCAATTATAATTATTCTGCAGTTTGTGGGTTGCTCACATAGAGGAATGGGACTTGATTATATTGTGAGTCTGCCACTCCTACACATCTCGTTGTGGTTCCTTCTTTATGTCTTTAGTTGTAGAAGATCTTTTCTGGGAGGTTCCAGTCTTTTTTTATCGACGGCTCTTCTGCAGATAGTTGTGATATTGGTGTGCTCGTGAGAGGAGGTGAGCACACCAAGACTCAGGATCTTTCTACTCTGCCATCTTAACCCCTGAATGTCTCTAAATGCCCTTTAAAAATCCTATTCTAAAGATGTCAATTCAAATATTCCCTTAAGAGCACCTTAAATCTACAATCTCCACTTCTACTTTTATTTGGTGACTGGGCATCTCAATTCTATTTCTCAAGTGCAAGAATCACAGGAGCAAATTAAAAATAGCCTAGAGCACATAATCTTTCGAAAACATTGCAGTACTCTTTTAAAAATGGATTTCCTAAACAAGTAATCCAAGACCATCCAACTGTACTGTGGCTTGCTCTTAATATGTCTTCCCATCCCTTGAGGAGCCATTGTGTTACACTAGTCCAAATCTGCTGAAATTTTCTGCCTTTGAGTTTTTTTTTTTTTTTGCGGTACGCGGGCCTCTCGCTGCTGCAGCCTCTTGCGTTGTGGAGCACAGGCTCCAGACATGCAGGCTCAGCGGCCATGGCTCACGGTCCCAGCCACTCCACGGCATGTGGGATCTTCCTGGACCGGGGCACGAACCCGTGTCCCCTGCATTGGCAGGCGGACTCCCAACCACTGCGCCACCAGGGAAGCCCTGCCTTTGAGATTTTTTACACATTATTTAGTTAATTTATTTATTTTTGACTGTGTTGGGTCTTCATTGCTGCACATGGCTTTCTCTAATTGTGGCAAGTGGGGGCTACTCTTTGTTGTGGTGCGCAGGCTTCTCATTGCGGTGGCTTCTCTTGTTGTAGAGCACAGGCTCTAGGTGCACGTGGGCTTCAGTAGTTGTGGCTCACAGGCTCTAGAGCGCAGGCTCAGTAGTTGTGGTGCCTGGGCTTAGCTGCTCCGCAACATGTGGGATCGTCCTGGACCAGGGATTGAACCGATGTCCCCTACATTGGCAGACAGATTCTTAACCACTGCACCTCCAGGGAAGTCCCTGACTTTGAGATTTGGTTAATGTCCTGTGCAAGTTATATCACCATTCCTGCAAAAGAAATCAAAGGTTTACTCTTCAGAATAGATCAGTTTTTATTTGCTCTGTGGCTCATCTCCAGCTGGTAACCTTTAGAAAATGTAAAACGACTTCATAAACATTCAGTACTTACTTAAAAAACATAATAGTTAACCATCTACTAGCGGTCTACTATGTGTGGCATCTGGGACAATGTGGTCAGAGATCAGGGATATGTAACAGAAAGCTGACAGTACATCTGTATGGCATGTACAGTCTTTAAATTGAAAGGTCTGAAATATTAATAGAGGAGTAATGAGGGATAGTGGAATAAAACTGGATTTGGATTCCAAAAACCTATCCTAGGAGACATGGCTTCACTGACAGCTTTGCTCTCTTGGAGCCTGTTTCCTCATCTTTAACAAGGGGATAATAACTGTTTTACCTTCTTAGCTTAGGGCTATTGTGAATATCAGGGAGGAAATGAGTGTGAATCCATTCTGTAAACTAATATGCAAAGGCAAGTTATGACTATTTGAAATACTCAACTTGTCTTTATAAATGCCCCTTAGATACCAAAAATTCATATCTTTCACATATAAATTCACTATTAATGTATTTCAGGTTCAACAATAAATATCAAACTTTTGCCATACAATTTTCCACTCAGGTTTTTAAAGTCCAAATAAAGTTTTTAAATGGAGCCCTGTGATACTCTGTAATGATCTATCTGGGAAAAGAATCTAAAAAAGAATAGATATATGTATATGTATAACTGATTCATTTTGCTGTACAGCAGAAACTGATACAACATTGTAATCAAATATACTCCAATAAAAATTTAAATATAAATAAATAAAGTGAGCCGTATGACAACCATGGCAATGAAAGCAAGCCATGCCTTTAGAACAAACCACCTCTGGTGGTCATAGTTCCCTCTGAGGAACTTTTGAGGACAGTGGAGTAATCACTTACCTCAGTCCCCAAAGCAGAGATTATTTCTTTTAAGCTTTTAAACTCTAGTACAAATTATTAAGAGTATAGGAGACCTTCAAGATGGCAGAGGAGTAAGATGTGGAGATCACCTTCCTCCCCACGAATACATCAGAGATACATCTACATGTGGAACAACTCCTACAGAACACCTACTGAACGCTGGCAGAAGGCCTCAGACCTCCCACAAGGCAAGAAACTCCCCACGTACCTGGGTAGGGCAAAAGAAAAAAGAAAAAACAGAGACAAAAGGATAGGGACGGGACCTGCACCAGTGGGAGGGAGCTGTGAAGGAGGAAAGGTTTCCACACAGTAAGAAGCCCCTTCACTGGCGGAGACTGCAGATGGCAGGGGGTGGAAGCTTTGGAGCCACGGAGGAGAGCACAGCAACAAGGGTGTGGAGGGTAAAGCGGAGAGATTCCCGCACAGAGGATCGGTGTCAACCGGCACTCACCAGCCCAAGAGGCTTGTCTGCTCACCCGCCAGGGCGTGTGGGGGCTGGGAGCTGAGGCTGGGGCTTTAGTCCAATCCCAGGGAGAGGACTGGGGTTGGCTGCATGAACACAGCCTAAAGGGGGCCAGTGCACTGCAGCTAGCCAGGAGGGCATTCGGGAAAAAGTCTGGAGCTGCCTAAGAGGCAAGAGACCATTGTTTTGGGGTGCACGAAGAGAGGGGATTCAGAGCACCGCCTAAACGAGCTCCAGAGACCAGTATGAGCCGTGACTATCAGCATGGACCCCAGAGACAGGCACGAGATGCTAAGGCTGCTGCTGCAGCCACCAAGAAGTCTGTGTGCGAGCACAGGTCACTATCCACACACCCCTCCGGAGAGCCTGTGCAGCCCGCCACTGCCAGGGTCCCGGGATCCAGGGACAACTTCCCCAGGAGAACACACGGTGCGCCTCAGGCTGTTGCAACATCACGCTGGCCTCTGCCGCTGCAGGCTCGCCCCACATTCCATACCCCTCCCTCCCCCCGGCCTGAGTGAGCCAGAGCCCCCTAATCAGCCCTCCTTTAACCCCGTCCTGTCTGAGCGAAGAACAGACGCCCTCAGGCAACCTACACGCAGAGGCGGGGCCAAATCCAAAACTGAACCCCAGGACCTGTGCGGACAGAGAAGAGAAAGGGAAATCTCTCCCAGCAGCCTCAGGAGCAGCGGATTAAATCTCCACAATCAACTTGATGTACCCTGCATCTGTGGAATACCTGAATAGACAACGAGTCATCCCAAAATTGAGGCAGTGGACTTTGGGAGCAACTGTAGACTTGGGGTTTGCTTTCTGCATCTAATTTGTTTCTGGTTTTATGTTTATCTTAGTTTAGTTTTTAGAGTTCATTATCATTGGTAGATTATTTTATTGGTTTGGTTGCTCTCTTCTTTTTTTTCTGTTTTTAATTTTTTATTTTAATAAATTTATTTTGTTTTTTTCTTTCTTTTTTTCTTCCTTTTCTTCTGAGCCATGTGGCCGACAGGGTCTTAGTGCTCCAGCCGGTGTCAGGCCTGTGCCTCTGAGGCGAGAGAGCCGAGTTTAGGACATTGGTCCACCAGAGACCTCCCGGCTCCACATAATATCAGGTGGCGAAAGCTCTCCTAGATATCTCCATCTAAACGCTAAGACCCAGCTCCACTCAACGACCAGCAAGCTACAGTGCTGGACCCCCTGTGCCAAACAACTAGCAAGACAGCAACACAACCCCACCATTAGCAGAGAGGCTGCCTAAAATCATAATAAGGTCACAGACATCCCAAAACACTCCACTGGACGTGGTCCTGTCCACCAGAAAGACAAGATCCAGCCTCATCCACCAGAACACAGGCGCTAGTCCCCTCCACCAGGAAGCCTATACAACCCACTGAACCACTAGGGGCAGACACCAAAAACAACAGGAACTACGAATCTGCAGCCTGTGAAAAGGAGACCTCAAACACAGTAAGTTAAGCAAAATGACAAGACAGAGAAACACACAGCAGATGAGGGAGCAAGGTAAAAACCCACCAGACCAAACAAATGAAGAGGAAATAGGCAGTCTACCTGAAAAAGAATTCAGAATAATGATAGCAAAGATGATCCAAAATCTTGGAAATAGAATGGAGAAAATACAAGAAACGTTTAACAAGGACCTAGAAGAATTAAACAGCAAACAAACAATGATGAACACCACAATAAATGAAATTTAAAATTCTCTAGAAGGAAACAATAGCAGATTAACTGAGGCAGAAGAACGGATAAGTGACCTGGAAGATAAAATAGTGGAAATAACTACTGCAGAGCAGAATAAAGAAAAAAGAATGAAAAGAATTGAAGATAGTCTCAGAGACCTTTGGAACAACATTAAACACACCAACATTCGAATTATAGGGGTCCCAGAAGAGGAAGAGAAAAAGAAAGTGACTTAGGAAATATTTGAAGAGATTATAGTTGAAAACTTCCCTAATATGGGAAAGGAAGTATTCAATAAAGTCCAGGAAGCACAGAGAGTCCCATACAGCATAAATCCAAGGAGAAACACGCCAAGGCACATATTAATCAAACTATCAAAAATTAAATACAAAGAAAAAATATTAAAAGCAGCAAGGGAAAAACAACAAATAACACCCAAGGGAATCTCCGTAAGGTTAACAGCTGATCTCTCAGCAGAAACTCTGCAAACCAGAAGGGAGTGGCAGGATATAATTAAAGTGATGAAAGGGAAAAACCTACAACCACGATTAGTCTACCCAGCAAGGATCTCATTCAAATCCGACGGAGAAATTAAAAGTTTTACAGACAAGCAAAAGCTAAGAGAATTCAGCACCACCAAACCAGTTTTAAAACAAATGCTAAAGGAACTTCTCTAGGCAGGAAACACAAGAGAAGGAAAAGACCCACAATAACAAACCCAAAACAATTAAGAAAATGGTAATAGAAACATACATATTGATAATCACCTTAAATGTAAATAGATTAAATCCTCCAACCAAAAGACATAGACTGGCTGAATGTATACAAAAACAAGACCCTGGGCTTCCCTGGTGGCGCAGTGGTTGATAGTCCGCCTGCCAATGCAGGGGACGCGGGTTTGTGCCCTGGTCTGGGAAGATCCCACATGCCGCGGAGCGGCTGAGCCCGTGAGCCATGGCCGCTGAGCCTGCACGTCCAGAGCCTGTGCTCCACAACGGGAGAGGCCACAAGAGTGAGAGGCCAGCATACAAGAACAACAAAAAATAAATAAAATAAACCAAGACCCATATATATGCTGTCTGCAAGAGACACACTTAAGACCTAGGGACACATAGAGATTGAAAGTCGGGATGGAAAAAGATATTCCATGCAAATGGAAATCAAAAGAAACCTGGACTAGCAATTCTCATATGAGACAAAGTAGACTTTAAAATAAAGATTATTACATGAGACAAAGAAGGACACTACATAATGATAAAGGGATCAATCCAAGAAGAAGATATAACAATTGTAAATATTTACGCACCCAACATAGAAACACCTCAATACATAAGGCAAATGCTAACAGCCATAAAAGGAGAAATCGACAGTAACACAATCATAGTAGGGGACTTTAACACCCCACTTTCACTAATTGACAGATCATCCAAAATGAAAATAAATAAGGAAACACAAGCTTTAAATGATACATTAAACAAGATGGACTTAATTGATATTTATAGGACATTCCATCCAAAAACAACAGAATAAACTTTCTTCTCAAGTGGTCGTGGAACATTCTCCAACTTAGATCATATCTTGGGTCACAAATGAAGCCTTGGTAAATTTAAGAAAATTGAAATCGTATCAGTTACCTTTTCTGACCACAACGCTATGAGACTAGATATCAATTACAGGGAAAAAATCTTTAAAAAATACAAACATATGGAGGCTAAACAATAACCAAGAGATCACTGAAGAAATCAAAGAGGAAATCAAAAAATACCTAGAAACAAATGACAATGAAAACATGACAACCCAAAACCTATGGGATGCGGCAAAAGCAGTTCTAAAAGGGAAGTTTATAGCAATACAATCCTACCTCAAGAAACAAGAAACATCTCAAATAAACAACCTAACCTTACACCTAAAGCAATTAGAGAAAGAAGAATAAAAATAACCCCAAAGTTAGCAGAAGGAGAGAAATCATAAAGATCAGATCAGAAATAAATGAAAAAGAAATGAAGGAAACTAAAGAAAAGATCAATAAAACTAAAAGCTGGTTCTTTGAGAAGATAAACAAAATTGATAAACCATTAGACAGATTCACCAAGAAAAAAAGGGAGAAGACTCAAATCAATAGAATCAGAAATGAAAAAGTAGAAGCAACAAATGACAGTGCAGAAATACAAAGGATCATGAGAGATTACTACAAGCAACTCTATGCCAATAAAATGCACAACCTGGAAGAAATGGACAAATTCTTAGAAATGCACAACCTGCCAAGACTGAATCAGGAAGAAACAGAAAATATGAACAGACCAATCACAAGCACTGAAATTGAAACTGTGATTAAAAATCTTCCAACAAACAAAAGCCCAGGACCAGATGGCTTCACAGGCGAATTCTATCAAACATTTAGAGAAGAGCTAACACCTATCCTTCTCAAACTCTTCCAAAATATAGCAGAGTGAGGAACACTCCCAAACTCATTCTACGAGGCCACCATCACCTTGATACCAAAACCAGACAAGGATGTCACAAAGAAAGAAAACTACAGGCCAATATCACTCATGAACATAGATGCAAAAATCCTCAGCAAACTACTAAGAAAGAGAATCCAGCAGCACATTAAAAGGATCATACACCATGATCAAGTGGGGTTTATGCCAGGAATGCAAGGATTCTTCAATATACGCAAATCAATCAATGTGATAAATCATATTAACAAATTGAAGGAGAAAAACCATATAGGATCATCTCAATAGATGCAGAAAAAGCTTTTGACAAAATTCAACACCCATTTATGATAAAAACCCTCCAGAAAGTAGGCATAGAGGGAACTTACCTCAACATAATAAAGGCTAAGTATGACAAACCCACAGCCACCATCGTTCTCAATGGTGAAAAACTGAAACCATTTCCACTAAGATCAGGAGCAAGGGCTTCCCTGGTGGTGCAGTGGTTGAGAGTCCACCTGCCGATGCAGGGGTTTGTGCCCCGGTCCGGGAGGATCCCACGTGCCGTGGAGCGCTGGGCCCGTGAGCCATGGCCGCTGAGCCTGCGCATCCAGAGCCTGTGCTCCGCAACGGGAGAGGCCACAGCAGTGAGAGGCCCACGTACCGCAAAAAAAAAAAAAGATCAGGAGCAAGACAAGGTTGCCCACTCTTACCACTCTTATTCAACATAGTTTTGGCAGTTTTAGCCACAGCAATCAGAGAAGAAACAGAAATAAAAGGAATCCAAATTGGAAAAGAAGAAGTAAAGCTGTCACAGTTTGCAGATGACATGATACTATACATAGAGAATCCTGAAGATGCTACCAGAAAACTACTAGAGCTAATCAATTAATTTGGTAAAGTAGCAGGATACAAAATTAATGCACAGAAATCTCTTGCATTCCCACACACTGATGATGAAAAATGTGAAAGGGAAATTAAGGAAACACTGCCATTTACCATTGCAAGCAAAAGAATAAAATACCCAGGAATAAACCTACCTAAGGAGACAAAAGACCTGTATGCAGAAAACTATAAGACACTGATGAAAGAAATTAAAGATGATACAAATAGATGGAGAGATATACTATGTTCTTGGATTGGAACAATCAACATTGTGAAAATGACTATACTATCCAAAGCAATCTACTGATTCCATGCAATCCCTATGAAACTACCAATGGCATTTTTCAGAAAACTAGAACAAAATATTTCACAATTTGTATGGAAACACAAAAGACCCCGAATAGCCAAAGCAATCTTGAGAAAGAAAAACGGAGCTGTAGGAATCAGACTCCCTGACTTCAGACTATACTACAAAGCTACAGTAATCAAGGCAGTATTGTACTGGCACAAAAACAGAAATATAGATCAGTGGAACAGGATAGAAAGCCTAGAGATAAACCCACGCACCTATGGTCAGCTTATTTTTTGATAAAGGAGGCAAGAATATACAGTGGAGAAAAGACAGCCTCTTCAATAAGTGGTGCTAGGAAAACTAGACAGCTACATATAAAAGAATGAAATTAGAACACTCCCTAATACCATACACAAAAATAAACTCAAAATGGACTAAAGATCGAAATGTAAGACCAGACAGTATAAAACTCCTTAGAGGCAAACATAGGTAGAACACTATGACATAAATCACAGCAAGATCCTTTTTGTCCCACCTCCTAGAGAAATGGAAATAAAAACAAAAATAAACAAATGGGACCTAATGATACTTAAAAGCTTTTGCGCAGCAAAGGTAACTATAAACAAGACGAAAATACAGCCCTCAGAATGGAAGAAGATATTTGCAAATGAAGCAACTGACAAAGGATTAATCTTCAAAATTTACAAGCAGCTCATGCAGCTCAGTATGAAAAAAAAAAAAACCCAATCCAAAAACGGGGAGAAGACCTAAATAGACATTTCTCCAAAGCAGATATACAGATTGCCAACAAACACATGAAAGGATGCTCAACATCACTAATTATTAGAGAAATGCAAATCAAAACTACAATGAGGTATCACCTCACACCAGTCAGAATGGCCATCATCAAAAAATCTACAAACAACAAATGCTGGAGAGGGTGTGGAGAAAAGGGAACCCTCTTGCACTGTTGGTGGGAATGTAAATTGATATGGCCACTACGGAAAACAGTATGGAGATTCCTTAAAAACCTAAAAATTAGAACTACCATAAGACCCAGCAATCCCACTACTGGGCATATACCCTGAGAAAACCATAATTCAAAAAGAGTCATGTACCACAATGTTCATTGCATCTCTGTTTACAATAGCCAGGACATGGAAGCAACCTAAGTGTCCATTGACAGATGAATGGATAAAGAAGATGTGGCACATATATACAATGGAATATTACTCAGCCATAAAAAGAAACGAAATTGAGTTATTTGTAGTGAGGTGGATGGACCTAGAGTCTGTCATACAGAGTGAAGTCAGTCAGAAAGAGAAAAACAAATACCATATGCTAACACATATATATGGAATCTACAAAAAACAAAAAAAGGCCCTGAAGAACCTAGGGACAGGACAGGAATAAAGACACAGATGTAGGGAATGGACTTGAGGACATGGGGAGGGGGAAGGGTAAGCCGAGACGAAGTGAGAAAGTGGCATTGACATATATACACATATATACACATTTTACACCAAATGTAAAATAGATAGCTAGTGAGAAGCAGCCGCATAGCATAGAGAGATCAGCTCGGCGCTTTGTGACTGCCTAGAGGGGTGGGATAGGGAGGGTGCGAGGGAGACGCTAAAGGGAGGAGATATGGGGATATATGTATATGTATAGCTGATTCACTTTGTTATAAGGCAGTAACACACCATTATAAAGCAATTATAATCCAATAAAGATGTTAAAAAAAAAGAGTATAAAGTGTTTGTGCATTTTTAAAGGGAGGGACTGTGACTCCTTTTTTAAAATTGAAGTATAGTTGATTACAATGTTGTGTTAATTACTGCTGTACAGCAAAGTGATTCTGTTATACACATATATACATTCCTTTTTTAAAATATGTATTTTTTTCCATTATGTTTTATCATGGGATATTGAATATAGTTCTCTGTGCTATTCAGTAGGACCTTGTCGTTTATCCATTCTATATATAAAAGCTTACATCTGCTAACCCCAACCTCCTACTCCATCACTCCTCTGACCCCCTCCCCCTTGGCAACCACCAGTCTCTTCTCTATGTTAGTGATTCTGTTTCTGTTTCATAGATAAGTTCATTTGTGTCATATTTTAGATTCCACATATAAGTGGTATTATATGGTATTTGCCTTTATCTTTCTGACTTACTTCACTTAGTATGATAATCTCTAGTTGCATCCATGTTGCTACAAATGATATCATTTTGTTCTTTTTTATGGGTGAATAGTATTCCATTGTTTATAGGTACCACATCTTCTTTATCCATTCATCTGTTGATGGACATTTAGGTTATTTTCATGTCTTGGCTATTGTGAATAGTGCTGTTATGAACATAGGAGTGCATGTATCTTTTTGAATTATATATTTATCCAGATATATGCCCAGGAGTGGGATTGCTGGATCATATGGTAATTCTAATTTTAGGTTTCTGAGGAACCTCCATACTGTTTTCTACAGTGACTGCACCAACTTACATTCTCACCAATGGTTAGGAAGTTTCCCTTTTCTCCACACCCTCTCCAGCATTTGTTATTTGTAGACTTTTTAATAATGGCCATTATGACTGGTGTGAGGTGGTACCTCACTGTAGTTTTGATTTGCATTTCTCTAATAATTAGTGATGTTGAGCATCTTTTCTTGTGCCTCTTGGCCATCTGTATATCTTCTTTGGAGAAATGTCTATTTATGTCACCTGTCCATTTTTGGATTGGGTTGTTTGTTTTTTTTGTTGTTGAGTTGTATGAGCTGTTTGTATATTTTGGAAATTAAGCCTCTGTTGGTTGCATTGTTTGCAAATATTTTATCCCATTCTGTAAGTTGTCTTTTGGTTTTGTTTATGGTTTCCTTTCCTGTGCGAAAGCATGTAAGTTTGATTAGGTCCCATTTGTTTATTTTTGTTTTATTTCTATTGCCTTGGGAGGCTGACCTAAGAAAACATCGGTACCATTTATGTCAGAGAATGTTTTGCCTATGTTCTCTTCTAGGAGTTTTATGATGTCATGTAATATGTTTAAGTCTTTAAGCCATTTTGAGTTTATTTTTGTGTATGGTGAGAGAGTGTGCTCTCACTTCACTGATTTACAGGTGGCTGTCCAGGTTTCCCAACACCACTTGCTGAAGAGACTTTTTTCCCATTGACCCCTTTCTCGAAGATTAATTGACCATAGGTGTGTGGGTTTATCTCTGGGCTCTCTATTCTGTTCCATTGATCCATATGTCTGTTTTCTGCCAGTACCACACTGTTTTGATTACTGTAGCTTTGTAGTACTGGCTGAAGTCTGGGAGGGTTGTGCTTCCTGCTTTGTTCTTTTTCTTTAGGAATGCTTTGGCATTTGTGGGTCTTTTATGGTTCCATATGAATTTTAGGACTATTTGTTCTAGTTCTGTGAAAAATGTCATGGGTAATTTGATAAGGATTGCATGAAATCTGTAGATTGCCCAAAGCACCTATTATTACCATGTCCTTGCTTATCTCCCCAGTCCCACTCCTTCTACATCAAGCTCTGGGCACACCCTACTAAACTTCTGATGTTTCTTGTCCACTTGGGGCGTTCACATGTGTAGTTCACAGGGATGGCTCCTTCTCATCATTCTTCAGATCTCTGTATGCATAAACACATGGAAGAATATGTGGGTGGTGGTCCTCTGGTTTAGTGGCTCATTACCACATTGTAGTCTTGTTTCGTAGCTGGGAGTGTTTGGACTTTCTACACTTTTATCATGACTGTTTTGTGATTGTTTTCCTAGATTTAAAATTTTGATGACGGAGAAGTGAAATATCATGAAAAAAATCTAGGAATACTGGAACTCAGTCTACTACCTAATATTTTAGCTACATTTTAGAAAATACAGTCCAATAAAACTGGTTTTTAAATTACCAGACACAAAAGATCAAATCTTCAACACTTCATTCATTAACAAAAGCTGATTCTGTGACTACTATATGCATGTTTCTAAAACAGAGCTCTTCTGATATGGGAGGGAATTCTGCCTAGGATTTCCTTCCTATTTCCATGATTAAAACTCTGCCAGGGGCTTCCCTGGTGGCGCAGTGGTTGAGGGTCCGCCTGCCGATGCAGGGGACGCAGGTTCATGCCCCAGTCTGGGAAGATCCCACATGCCGCGGAGCGGCTGGGCCTGTGAGCCATGGCCGCTGAGCCTGCGCATCCGGAGCCTGTGCTCCGCAACTGGAGAGGCCACAACAGTGAGAGGCCCGCGTACCGTGAAAAAAAAAAAACAACTCTGCCAGGCATACTTACTGAAGGCTGACCATGGTGATCTGTTACTGGAAATCTGTTTTGGGGACCCTGCACAACAATCTTTGCAAAGCTACTTTTGGTTAATTTGTTTCTGACATGCCTGTTCTTTATTTATCAGAGGGAGGTCATTGTTCCATAGGTTATGACAATAAAGGGAGCTGATGTATATAAGGACGGAGCTAGCTACCGCCATTTCATGAAGAGGATGGAAATTTTGCTGGATTCCTCCTTTGTTAGGGATAAAATTTATCTAGGATTCATAAGGAACACTATGAATGTGGATGCACTATTTCTATAGCCATATCCTTCTGTGAAGTATTTGACAGAGAACAGTGTACAAAGTTGCCAGGACCCCTTGCAAATAACTCAGAGGCCTTCAGGTTTGATCCATTTTACTCTCTCTTCTCAAAGGATAGAAAAGGAGGTTCAAAAGTCTTATAATTCACAAAGCACTCAACACCCAGTCTCTCAATCTAAGCTTTCCTAAAAAAACCTAAAATGGGTAAGAAACTCACTTCTTCATAATTATAAAAAGCTAGTAAATATGCACTATGTATCAGAAGAAATAATGTTGAAAACTGAGCAAGAGCTCTGGTGTCACCAATTTTTAATATTCAGGGTCCAGAGAGCAAGTTCATGACAGGCATTTTGCTTGTGACTGAAGTGAAAGGCAAAACTAAATTTTTTGTACCTCAAGCAGATCACCTTATAAACAGAATAAATCAAGTAAATGGATACATCGTTACTAAGAAATACTTATCTGTTAATTCTCAACAGACAGGAGCAGTTACCCGTGGCCTGAGGACAACTGGGGACCCCTGAGACCCATTCAGGGGACCTGCGAGGTTCCACCTTTTCCAACCACATATTTCTGAGGCCGGACTTTTTTCATGTATTTCCACCAAAACAACATGGCACAGCAGATCGAATGCAGAAGCAGGTAAGAGAATCCAGCTGTATTCTATTAAGCCAGGTAATAAAGAGATTTTCAGAAATGTAAAACAATGCCACTCTTCTCACAGATTTTTATTTTGAAAAAGTTTTTAATAAAACTGTAATTTGGCAGGTGATGGGCTTACTATAAAACCAATTAATATTTTTAAAGTTTCTGAGCTTTTATTTCAAATTTTATTTCAAATTTTAAAGTTTCTCACCTTTTATTTCAGTTAGTATTAACAGATAATGACCCACATAAACAAAAGTTCTTTGGGGTCCTCATTAGTTGTTAATGGCATTAAGGGCGTCCTGAGGTCAAACTGTTCCATATACCAACTCCAAGCACTCTTATCTCAAATGGAAGAAATGTGCTTGGAGCATTTAAAGAACACAGATGGACAGTTAAGAAAAATCAAATGGAAATGTAGGGTTCCATAGTCCAGAACTCAGTTATTTAAAGTAATGACATTTATGATTTTTTTTTTTTGGCTGCACTGCACAGCTTGCAGGATCTTAGTTCCCTGACCAGGGATTGAACCCCCAGGCCATCGCAGTGAAAGCGCCGAGTCCTAACCACTGGACCTCCAAGGAATTCCTGACACTTGTTTTAAAGGGTAACAAATGAAAATTATGTTTGCCCATCAGGACTTTCAAATCCATTCAAAATCCCTGGGAAACTAAGCATCTGAATTGGCTGCATGCTGATTCTTCCCCCACTGGGGTAATCCAGTGCAGTGTGAAGGGGTGCTAGGAGTTACTTACTATGTCTGTGAGAGCAGTGCATTAGCAAGGCTGCCATTTTCATAGAAGGAAGACACGTAAGAATTAAGGTCATAATGAGTTAAAAGTAAACATAAAATCTTCTTTTAGGGACTTCCCTGGTGGTCCAGTGGTTGGGACTCTGAACTTCCACTACAGGGGGTGTGGGGTTTGATCCCTGGTTGGGGAACTAAGATCCTGCAAGCAGCCAAAAAAAAAGAAAAGAAAAGAAAAAGAAAGAAAATAATCCTCTTTTATGTTTTTGTTTTTTTAGTTTTTATATGAGATTGCTTCTCTGGATATTAGAATAACAAGATCTTAGTCAAGAAAATTGCAAGAAGTCAATAGAAAAATTGAGATCTCTACTGCTTCTAAAAGCTGAGAACATTCTGAGGGTTATTTGTGTGGCAAGTCAAGAGCTCACTTTCATAGTTCTCTCCCTCACATCTGCACTAATGTGGTAAGTATAAGTGACTCAATACATTCACAAAGCAGTTCATTTACAATTTGCTTGTCGGTTAAAAAAAGAAAGTAGAATTAAATACAGGCAGATAGGAAAATCCTCAATTAGAAATCAGCTTAGTAACAGTCTCTCAGGCTTTCTTTTATTTTTAAACTTTTTTTTTTTAATTTATTTTTGGCTGCATTGGGTCTTCGTTGCTGCGCGCAGGCTTTCTCTAGTTGCGGCGAGCAGGGGTTACTCTTCATTGCGGTGTGGCGGCTTCTCTTGTTGCGGAGCACGGGCTCTAGGCGTGCAGACTTCAGTAGTTGTGACATGCGGGCTCAGTATTTGTGCCTCGTGCGCTCTAGAGCACAGGCTCAGTAGTTGTGGCGCACGGGCTCTAGAGCGTAGGCTCAGTAGTTGTGGTTCATGGGCTTAGTTGCTGTACAGCACGTGGGATCTTCCTGGACCAGGGCTTGAACCCGTGTTCCCTGCATTGGCAGGTGGATTCTTAACCACTACAACCAGGGAAGTCCCTCTCAGGCTTTCTTAACTACACACTCCTTTTAAGAGTATGAGGTTTTGGGGTTTGCTATGCAGATTAAATGACGTGCATGTGAAACGGTTAGCACAGTGACTGGCACATAGGAAGTTCCTGATATGTAAGCACATTTGCATAAATAATAAAAATGAGGCAGAGAAACATTTACAGTATATGTCAGTGCTGCTGATCTCACTTATTTTAATTATCCAACACTTCCAGATTTTAAGTTAATTTTAGAAAAAATGTATTAGGGCCCAGAAAAGTCAGATCAATTGATCAAGGTGTCACACAGACAGTGAGGGCTTGAAATAGGATTAGATCTGTCTGCTTCCAAGTCCATGCTCTTCCCACAATGCAGTGCTATCTCCCAGGAGAGCTGAAACACAAAGCCAGTTTATTTCAGAAATCTATTTACCATAAGGTATGTTCTGTGCTTAGGACAGTTAGCTTTATTCTAGTGTTTCAAAAATATTTGAGAAGAAAAAGGTATTAACCCTTCCCTCCAAATATAAGTAACTATAGGCCTCAACTTATTAGTGACTAGCCCCTAACCAACGGCATTATGGGTATCATTCAGGCAATTTATTTTAAACAAAAAAGTAGACATCCCAAGTACTGTACAAGAACACTGTGTCTATTTATGGTTCCTGAAGATCATATCAGAGAAGTAAACATTTTAAGAGGGAAAAAAATGAATCTGGAATGGCAGGGGAGATTCACACATCATATGTAAATTGCAAGAAGAGTAATTCCTTCTCTCCACAAAATAGTAGGCAAAATGAAAAACAGATACAACAGAGAAGCTATTGAAAAAGGAAAGAGGTACAGGATGGGCAAAAGGGAGCCCAAAAGACTATTAAAGAAGAGTATTTTCTTGCCAGCTCCAAACTATTGTGGGGTATACAGACCTTTCTTTAGGTATCACTTAATAACCCCTTCAGAGACAAGTCATTAAATTGAATGGAACCCCAATGAGGCAATTCTTGTTTTCTTCTTTCAAGGGCTCTGAGACAAAAAACACTGGTAAGACAGCAGACTGTATGTTGAGGTACAGTAATAACTAAGGTAGGGGTTCCCTTCTGTCTTCAGAATACAACATTGGAAGAAGGCATAGTAGTAAAGAAAATGCTTTAGAAATAAATCAGTTTTATTGGAAAGAAATTTTAAACACAAAAGCTTAGAAACAAAATATTTATTTCCTTTAAGAACCACACATATTCGAAAAGGTGATGCCATACTTCTCAATTTAAAGAAAAAATTCATTTAAGATTGCGGGTTTTAAATATCAGTGAAGATATTCTCCAAGCTGCCACCAGAGCCTGGCTTGATTGCTCTGAAGTAACAACACTTGAAAGCTCCTATTCTTTGAAACTAATTTAAACACACTGAATTGTTGAAAGATTAAAAACCACAGTCAGCTAATTACACTCTCTCTCATCTCTTATTCAGCAAATGAATCACTTTTCATTACCACTTAGCTGAAGAACATGAATTTCTGCCTAATTAGAAATGTTGTAGATGGAACATTAGCAAGAATGGAGCAGGTCAGGATATCTTTGCTGCTTCATTTTTAATTCCTAACAGCAGTCTGATAGGAAGGAATAGAGAAGTCATTAAATAATTTTAAATTATTTATAAAAATTACTTTGCCCAAATTATAATTATTTCTTCCCCAAACGGTCTCTAATGTCTAACATAATGAAAGAAAAAGCAGTTCAACATTGATTTTAATGAACATTTTAATGTTATGTATAACAGAACTATATTATGAATACAATGGAAACAAAGTTTTATCAATAAAAAAAATTTCAACACAAAGTGGGGAGGTAATAATTTGATGCCTATATTATAGTATTTCTTTTAAAAAATATTCGCAGCTTAAGGGTGAAACAATTTTGCATTCCAAACTCTAGAATCATGATTTTCATGTGACCTTAATGCAGAATTACAGCAGGAAAACAATTTAATTAATTTCCTTTATTTGCCATTAAATCAATAAAATCTTTGACTGCTACAGGTCTCCTTTAATAATATATATATTTAACTCCTCTCTATTGGAACCATATTGCTAATGCCATATTATATACACTCAAAACCAAAACAATACTGTATAAAAATCTAAAAGCCAACATTGTTGAGTTCTAACATTTATATTTAAGGTCTTAATGGATTTTTACCCTTTTCAAAAATTTTTTGAAGACACCAAAAAAAAAAAATATTTTTCTTTTTGACTGTTCCTGACTATTATATGGTGGCTACAGGGATAAACACAGAAGGAAGCCTTGCCAAGTTATCACTGCAAAGTGTAAATAATGACTGCTAAGAACAAATAAAAATACTGGAGGGTTTTTTTTTCTTTTCTTTTAAAGGAAACCATAGAGCAGTCCTGAAAAAAATATTTTTCCGAGTTCTGCACAGGATAATTATAGCAGAAGAAATGGGAAAAGTCCCATAGCTATCACCAATTGCTTAAAGAGGTTTTGTTACAATAAAAATTTGGATAGTATAATAGCAGTATTGCTGGAACATTAGCAAAAGTATATACATTCCAGTTACCTTTGATTTAGCCATAATCACATATGTATGCCTTTTTTGGACAAAAATATATATTTTTATAAAAAACTGATCATCCAACTTTAATGATTTCATATATGGACTCAAGAGTGGTAGTAAAAGGAACAGACCCAATTGTGACAAGGCAATTCAGGGACAGAAAAATCAAGTTCTTCAGGAAAAGAAAAGTATAAAATTAGAGATTCAAACACATTTATTCAGCCCTATTCTAGTATTCCCACATATTATGATATTAAAATGGGCTCCTCAATTTATAAAGGCTTTCAGTGGTCTCACTGCCCCATTTGTGGTCTAGTCTCACTGGGAAAAATGATTCTGACTGCCTCATCTGAAGCGCCCTTGCCTGGCCATCTGAAATACTAGATATTTTGCTTTTATAAAACAACCTTTTTGGTTCTTAATGTAGGTTTATTTTAATTAATTGATGAAAGAAAGGGGAGTTGACTAGCATTTTCCATCCCAACATCACCTATCTGCACCACTAAAAATCCTTCATTCAATCTGCTCCTTTACAATCTCTTACTTGCTAAAGTTGGCGAAATTTGCAAAGGCATCTTGCTTGGGTTGCACAGTTCCAGAAGTCATGGCTAAGTTGGGCATGCCCATTCCCATTGTGCCTGTCAGGCCCATCCCAGCAGTTGACATCCCTATGTTCATGTTCATGCCCATCATGCTCTGGTTCATCATTGGACTATTTCCAAGAGGGGCCATTCCCATGGTGCCAGTCATCAAACTGGGCATGCTCATAGGCATGGGTCCCCCCATCAGAGGGTTAGTTTGGGGCCGGACAGGAAGCATGTTCGATGGAGAACTGAGGTTTACAGCTCCGAAACTTTGGGTCATCACATTCATAGGCTGTTGCATATCTAACAGCAGAAAAGAGACAAAAGAACTTTATCACACTGAATTCTTAGATTCACAGAGCAGAAAAATAATACAATCTTCCTGACCATCAATACTTGTAAGCTCCAATAAAATTACTTTGTAGTGATTTTTTTATAAGAGAAGTCAATTAACTTGTATTGTTTACTCTTGAGAAATATTCAGTGGCTGTTAGCTCTGATTTCCCCAAGATGTAGAAACAGTAAGAGTGGGCTGGCAGAAAACATCAGGCACTTTAAAACCATTCCTATAAAATCTATTACTGAATCCAACCTAACAAGTTGTCAAGAGCTACTGTGTATCAAAAACCTTAAAAAGTTTATATCCTTTGACTCGCTCTATTTTTAGAACGTTATATTAAGGGAAAAAATCACAAGTAAAAAGATTTATACAAGACCATGGAGTTATTTATAATAGGAAAAAAGCTGGAAACAACTGAAATAACCAGCAAGAGAGGAAATGCACACTAATATGATGGATAACTATAAAGATCCAAAAATCACGCTTTCTTTCTTTTTTTTTTTTTTTCCTGCGGTACGCAGGCCTCTCACTGTTGCGGCCTCTCCCGTTGCGGAGCACAGGCTCCGGACGCGCAGGCTCAGCGACCATGGCTCACGGGCCTAGCCGCTCCGCGGCATGTGGGATCTTCCCAGACCGGGGCACGAACCCGCGTCCCCTGCATCGGCAGGCGGACTCTCCATCACTGTGCCACCAGGGAAGCCCCACGCTTGCTTTCTTTAAGAATATTCAACACAGAAAAAACAATAATGTTGAATATGAACTGCAAGAAACAAAATATAGACAGAATGATCTCAAGTATTAAAAATGTGGTTAGAAAAGATGGACTATGAAGAAACATGAATTAATGGTGATTATCCCTGGATTATGGAGTTCAGATGATTTTTGTTTCTTGACATATCTGCCTATATTAAAAATTTTTTCTCAACAAATACTTTTATTTTAGTGATCAGGCTCCCAAAACTCACCACCATACAATAAATGTTAACATGTCAAGAGCAGAATACAAAGCAATTCAATGTGCCAAGAGGGATACCAGGTATTATGTGAAAACACAGTTAAGTGTTAAATTAAGTGAATACACAGTTGCTTTCAGTACAGTTTTATTTCATGGCTTGAAGTAGTCCTGGCATAAGGGCAAAGGACTACAAATACACAAAGAAATGGGATGTCTTGCAGTAACTTACTCTGTTGTTGAATCATTGTATTGAGTGATGGCTGCTGGGGTTTGGAAGGCTGCATACCAGGTAGTAAGTTGTCTAGGCTGATGTTTACGCTGGGGTCAGACCAAGTAGAAGGCAGGGTTTTGCTGACTGACTTCTGGACCATATCTGTATTCTGATTATAGAGAGGATTAGGCTTCTGCAGCACTGTGCTAACATTTTGCAAAGGCTGGAAAATAGAAAAATGCTCTAAAAATTAAGCATCTGCTCTATAAAGATTACCAGACGGCAATTTAATCATAGTAACTCCAAATATATACTAGACTTTGTAATAAACTCTTGAAACCAATAAGAACAACAAATGTTCTACATTAAGGTCTTCAATATCCTGAATCACCAGCTTCCCATAATATTCCTCTGAAGTCCAAATCATGTTTGGGGTGGGGAAAAAACATATGTACACTAACAGTTATCCTCCCATCACCCCAAGTCTAGAAGCCACAATCCTGGGGCAACTATTAACTTCGGGTTAGTACAACTTTAAGGAAATATACAAGTGGAAATTTATTCGTACAAAATGGAATTCGGGGTATGATTTCTCATGTTAAAAAAACAAAACCATCAAAACAGCAAATTATATTCCACATAACCTGACAGACATATCCCTGCTCCGTGTATATTTCTATTGCCTAAAGCAAGCAACACTAGTGGAATTTGGTACAGTATGGACCAATACAGAAGAAAGGAGAAATTCAGGAAAAAGCAGCAGAGGTGCCTGGTAGTTACTACCAGAATAATTGTAACAAGGACAGAAAAAGGGAAATAAATACAAATAGGAAGGATAATTTAAAATGGACCAATGCAAAGACTCACAACACAGTTGCAATTAAGATTGAAAATTAGTAGATTGGCTTTATGCTTAGACCATATGAAAGAAACAGTGAACTGCAGTTCAATTTAATGGTACTGGTATGGCTTTCATGTCCTTTTTCTTAATGTTAGGTCTAATATCTGTTATACAGATCAGTCACCTTTCTGCTTCTTTCTTCTCTTCCTTCATCCTAACACCCAAAATAGGAGATTCTACATATTAAAATGAATAATTAGCATCATAAACAAATATTCAGAATAGCCTGAGTCAAAAATAGCAAGTTCCTGATACAGCTCAGACACATATATTCTGCACTTGTTTGAATTCTAAGCTAGTATTAGGTAATTTAGATTTAATTTTAAAAAGTGAATTTAAAAGTTCCTGTTTAGTTATTTTCCTTTATGAAAATAAGAGTTGAAAGAAGAGCCTATATAAACATTATATAATGTAGAGCAGGTCCAGAATAGGGAAGAACATTCATTATTTTAGAGAATAATTTTCTATATTAGCAATATATCTCTATTCCTTCTTCTTCTCGTTCTTTTTTTTTTTTTTTTTTTTTTTTTGTGGTACGCGGGCCTCTCACTGTTGTGGCCTCTCCCGTTGCGAAGCACAGGCTCCGGACGCACAGGCTCAGCGGCCATGGCTCACGGGCCCAGCCGCTCCGTGGCATGTGGTATCTTCCCGGACAGGGGCACGAACCCGTGTCTCCTGCATCGGCAGGCGGACTCTCAACCGCTGCGCCACCAGGGAAGCCCCTCTTTTCTTGTTCTTAATGTCTTTAATTTTTTATTTTTAGGCCGTGCTGCACGGCACACGGGATCTTGGTTCCCGAACCAGGAATCGAACCCACATGCCCTGCAGTGGAAACGCAGAGTCTTAACCAATGGGCCACCAGGGAACTCCTCTATTCCTTAATCTTAAAAACAATTTTTTAAACTATTAAATTCCAATTTGTTTATTAGTTCAATAAATTTTCAACAAATGCCTCCTCTGTGCAAGGCATCACACTTGGCTTTGCATGGACAGCAAGATGAGTGAGAAGGCCTTGCCCTGGAGAACCCAAATGACTATTCCAGGGTAGGGACACAAGGTAAACGCAATGTACAAAAGTAATCTATGTGTCACTTGCTTATTTTTCTGTTTTATGCTAATCTGCCATTAGCTAGTTAGAGCATCTCAAAGATTATGAATCACAATTTCCAAGGGAGGCAGACAACTTACCTGTGATCTTGACATGGGCAAACCCAGACCTACAGTATTAGTGCTCATCATAGAGAAATTCATACTCTGGGAAGATGTCATTGTTGCCTGCGATGAGCCCATAAGATCAAATAGGTCTGAAGAATTTGAGGCAGCTGGAGGTGGGCCTAAAGCTGGTTGTGAGCTACTGACAAGCTCTACAGCTGGCTGTGAGGCACTGCTGAAGAGCTCACCACTGGCAGCAACAGGGCCTGACGGGGCTTGGTTGAAGGCACTCCAGTCACCAAAGTCTCCATTCCCACTTGCTGCTGTTACTGAGAAAGAAAAAAGGGTAAGAAAGTTTCTGAAATGCACAGAACGCATATGACAGTCTTCCAAGTGAAACAAATTAGAGCTGATCTGTGTCCATCCAGATTAACATCTGCAGGTACCATCTCCATCTGGACATTATTCTTTCTCATGAATATTCCACCAGTGTTAACAAGGTGGCAAAGAAAAAAAACTTCCACATATAAAGTAAAATCCATCTCTTGGCATTGGCAGGTCTGAGGTGACACAAAGAAATTACAGAAACTAAAGCTTTCCTTCAACCTAAGTTTGCATATCAAATAAGTTTCTAGCTAAACAAATATGAACTACCCTGAGATCCCCAAAAAACAAGAAAAAAACCTCTAAACTGGTTAAACTCTTTGCTGGGAGATCCAGAATCCTCATGCAAGGAGTAACTCAGTAAAATCAGACAGTTCAGCTCATTTTGTTCAATCATTATTTGGAAAGGTTCAAAGAGAAATCAGACTATGATTTATACCATCTCATGTAAATAAAACCCCAAATTCATTAAAAAGAAAAACCCAAAAACTCAATAAAATTAAGACTAGGATTACTAAATTTCTGTAAGAAGTTCTCACCCATTTGGCCATGCTTCCACTGACAACACAAAGGCTACAGAGAGCCATAATATATAACCTTAGTACACTGTTTACTTCAAATGGGACTGTTCAATCTATTTAAGTAAAAAGCGGGGTATAGTCTTAAGAGGGGAACTCATGCTAATATTTAAAAAGAGAAACAAAACTATCACTATGCTTCAAAGTATAATTATAACAAGTTTAAGATTTAATGCATAGAAAAGATTTAATGCATTTAATAATATAAAAATTAATAGATTAGGGCTTCCCTGGTGGCGCAGTGGTTGGGAGTCTGCCTGCAGATGTGCGGGACGTGGGTTCGTGTCCCGGTCCGGGAAGATCCCACATGCCGTGGAGCGGCTGGGCCCCTGAGCCATGGCCGCTAAGCCTGCGTGTCCGGAGCCTGTGCTCCGCAACGGGAGAGGCCATGGCAGTGAGAGGCCCGTGTACCGCGAAAAAAAAAAAAATTAATAGGTTAATTAATAGACTGAAATATTTAAGAGAACGGATTTTGTATTTTACTGGCTGTGTGACCTTACTTAACCTTCTCTGTGCCTTTGTATTTTTATTTTATTTAAAGGAGAGCTTTTATTTATTTATGTGGCCCCACCGTGAGGCATGCGGGATCTTAGTTCCCCAACCAGGGATCGAACCCATGCCCCTGCAGTGGAAGCACAGAGTCTTACCCACTAGACTGCCAGAGAAGTCCCCCGTGCCATACTTTTTAAAAAATCTAAGTTGCGAAGACTGAATAACTTAATATATAGTAAGTGCCATTTGAGGTTTATTGTTACTTTGGATTAATCGTGAAAAGACAGAGGAGAGGCAAAGCATCACACTTTCTTTCCTTTAGGTATGCCATATAAAAGTATAAGTCAAGCTTCTATAAATTCTGCATACATAATACTATTTGGAACACAATAAATATAAAGGCAAGTGATACTTGCAAAAAAATTTTTTTAAACTAGGCTATACTAAGTAAACAAACCTTGCTTTAAGAAAGGGACAAACAGATAAATATGAATTAATGGAAGTTGTAAAAAGCAAAGGTGAAGAAAGAGCTACGTATAAACTGTCATCTGAAAGCGAACAGTATGTAGCTCAAGTTAATTTCTTTGCACTACATGTTCACTTACAACTAGGAAATACATTTTGTCTAGCCTAAAAGGTAACCACCCACTATGATATTGTGTCTCATTATGCTAAATATCAAGAGAACAATAACATTAAGTCTTTAAAATTATATGTTCTATTACCATTTTGTAATGTAAGCACCCTCAAAAGAGAAAATAATTCACTTAGAAACCCCAAGTTCTACCAACAATTTAATATAAGAACTGGGCTGATATTCATTACTTCCGGGTTTTGCTAAAATATGTCTTTGATCTTCTTTACAAAAAAGACTGAATTAAGAGTTTTACAATTAGTTCTATGTATTAAACAATTTAAACTAATTTAAGGAAGACTGCTGGATAAAGGTAAACTTTATGCTGATTTTCTATCTGCTTGATCTAGAAAACAGAATAAGAATGGAAACTGGGGCAAAATGTGTTGCCCCATCTGAAAACTTTATCTGAGATGATTAATCATGTGAGGAAGAGATTTCTAGTGAGGCATACATTGTTCAGCAATCATTAATCATTGTTGCAACAGTTTCAGCCCCTTGCGTAATGGTGATCAGGTTATGTTAATCACATAAGATGAAGAGATGTTATCACTTAGCAACATTAACATATTTGAATTATTTGCATAGTAGGCAACTTTATATACATAAAAACTTTGAGAATTACACAGGCAGTCTGTAAAATTAGGGCAATGTTCATTTTCCACTTTGATTTGCCTATAGCAAGGTATTAACCCTTACAAGGTATAACCACACTTCTAAAATGAAGCAGTTCATTACTCCACAATCCTGGTTTCTGGGAAATACTTGGAATTTACACAAGTGGTCCAAATAACCCAAATCACATTAAAACCTATGCGTCTTTCTTCCTAAATCCTCACTAACCTAAACTAGACAGTACTAAATATAAATTTTAATCCAATTAATGGGGATAGATGACTCTACTTGAAATGAATAAAACTAATTCAGTTAAATATTTCCTCCTTGCCTCACCTCATGTTTGATTTTTATAGCTAAATTTTTTATATTATCTCTCAAACTTCAGACTGACCAAATTTTATGGAAAAAAACATTAGAACCAACCCCTTTACAACCTAAAAGACACTTAATAATGAACTCAGACCCTATTCTACACGTCTCTACAGACGTTATTCTATCCTTATAAAGAACCATGACAAGTAGCATTATTCCCAATTTTAGAAAGGTGGAGGCTCAGAGGCTTTCATAAAGTTAAATAGCTACCAAAGTATATGGCAGAGGTAGTAAGATAAAAATATTAATAATAAGGGGGAAAAATACAAGCCCTTCACCTCAGTCCATTATGTTTAAGCCCATATTCTGCTTGGACGTTAGCTTTTTTTTTTTTGCCATTTTAAAAAAAGTGAGGGTGTTAACTGACACATAACATTATATTAGTTTCAGGTGGACAACATAATGATTTGATCTTTACAAATATTGTGAAATGATCACAACAAATCTAGAGTATTTTAAAATTTCTAATTTAACATGGAATGAGGAATTCTTTTTTGCCTGAGGTTCAACTGCTCACATTTAAGGATATGCCAAAATGAAGTTCAGTTATTTTTCATAGAAATTCTTTTAAGATATCTAAATTATAAAGAAATGAATTTTGGTAAGATGGTCTGCCCAACTCCAATGTCCCTGAATTTCATTCAAGAAAATCATATAAGCTAAACATAAACCATAATATTCTTGCTGCTAAAATGAGATTTATACTTATTCACACTCCCTACGCACCTACTCCCTGCCCCCCCCGCCCCAAAAAATAAAACAAGAGTCACTTATGAGTGAGGGCAATTTTATTTAGGTGTACCTGAGTAGTCTGCAACCAGATTAATTCGTCTGGCACATTTAGGATACTGGCCCAATAAAGTACCTTTGTGAATAAATTCTTTGGGAATTGGGAATTATAAATACTACTACAAGTAGAAAATGGCCAAAAGCAGCAGATGGGGGTGGGGTGGTGAAGGGTTGTTTTGCTTTGGTTAACATTTCCACTGCCCCTAGATTTCTGGCCAATCAAATCATATCGTACCTTGGGAAGGGAAATTGCTTGATGCAGCGGCTGAGCCAAAGTCAGCAAAGCCTCCAAATAAATCAGCTGATCCTCCTAGAAATTAAGTATGAGGAAAAAAAACTGTCAGAGCCACAGCACAACTGATAGCACTTTTAGGAAGCCATTTTAGCACTGCACTCAAAAAATACCCAATACTAGAGCCCCAAGACCCATCATAAACAGCTAGTTAGTTGATCCAGCTTTTCATGTCACCATGTTCCCTTTAAGCTACCACAGGACAGACTCTCTTACAGTATCTCTCATTTCTGTAACTAGTAATATAATAGATACTACAACTGTGGTTACAGTTACCCCTTACTCACATTTCACGAACATAATATAGGCATGTAGTTTATCTGGCCAATTATGCTCTTTATAAGAATCTTCAGTGGATGCTAAAACCTGGGTAAAATGTTGCTGGGTAATCAAATCATCACTCCACAGATTAATTACAAATAAAAAGAGATTAAGCTACTTTTACAGTGCAGAAATCAGATAGATACCACCTTAAACAAGTGCTCAAACTTAATGTCACTAACAATCGGACAAAATAGCACTCATGGGTCTTCTAATATAAAGAGACTAAAAAAGAAATCATCATCCAAATTCTTCCCAAAAATATTTAACCTGACTCCAGTCATGAAGAATGAATCAGACAAATACAAATTGAGGGACATTCTGCAAAACAGCTGTCAAGACTCTTCAGAAAATGTCATCATAAAAGAAAAAGACCAGGACCACTCCAGACTAAAGAAGCCTAAAGAAACATGGCAAGTAAATGAAATGGGTGATCCTTGACTGGACTCTGGATATTTAAGTAAGTGCTATACTGAAATGACGTAATTGAGACACCAGGGAAATATGAATATGGTCTATTATACAACGGTACTGTTTCACTGTTAAATTCCCCAAATATGATAATTATATTATGATTGTGAAGGAGAATGTCCTTGTTGTAAGGAGATATACGCTGAAGTATTTTAGGGGCAAAATGTTATGATGTTTGCAATTCTCTCAAACGGTGCACAATAAATAAACAAAACCAAAAAAGAACTAGAGAGAGACAAAGAAAATGTGACAAATTTTCTGCAGTTTGACTTTTATTTAAATAAAAGGGGAAAAAAAAAACCCAAAAAACCCTTTAAGTTGATCTGCATAGTAATCAGTTTTAATAGCTATAGGAAGAAAAATGAATGCAATGATTTAGGTGGACAATTTTTTCCTATTGTTTACTTGCAAATATTTGCAAAACACTTCCATTTTTAATCCTTGAAAAAAAAACCAGTAGCTTTTTGCTACTTCCAGACTGGTGTTTTTAAAGGGGTGAGATTCAAATCATAAGGCTGCAGATCAATCTGCATGCATAACATCACATTCTCATACAAATTTTCATTTGTAAACACTAAATAGGTACGAATATTTACTTTTATCTATAATTTGAACAGTAACATTGTTAAATTTTATATTCCACTTCTCCTCAATTCAGTTATCAATGAAACAGCAATAGTCAAAGGATCTAAAACCTTAAATAGTTGTCCTTATTTTTGTCCTTAAAGATTTCACCTCTTAAGAGTCACAACCTTAGAAATTTAGAGCGGCAGTTCAATTATTGTGCTTTTACTGTTATGTGAACATTATATAGGTTACATCACAGCTGCTTAGCCTGCAGTGCTTAGAAACTAGCCAGGTGGGACTGGAACATCTGGGCTGCACTCAAATACCACCAGGGACAGCTTCCAACATCTGGTGCCATTTCTGAATTGTCTTATCGCTGCAAGACATTCTGTCCCATCTGCTACACTCAACTGGGTTAATTAAACTAGAACCATCTCCCCTTCTTAATAAATAGCCAGCAGTAATAAAAGGAACAAATCAGTTTCTGACACAGGTGAACTTGGTATTTCTTTTTAAGGCACATTTACTGTAGTCAACTATCAGCAGGCCTAACAAATTCCTTATTCCTTCACCTCATTACAGATGCACATATTCACATGTATACTCACTCACCGTGAACTAACTTCCACCAAGGCCAAGGTTCTCTACTCCTAGCAACAACTACAGCTCATATGTCTGCTTTTGCTTTATCCAAAGGAAAATATCACAGTGATTTTTCTCTTCTTTAAAGGTACATATGTCATAATAAATGTGACAATAGGTACAAAAGATCAATGAGCTATATTTTTAAACTATATAAACAAGCACATATATTAATAAAATCTAGCAGGGAAATCAATGGTGTGAACAGTTGCTGCTTAATATTCGTAAGTATGTCTTCTGTAATATTCCTTCATGTTAAAAATATTGATCAACGTATACTGTTAGGTAACAGAATGATAGTTCATCTTTTATTATAACATTAAGGGATTTGAAAATAGGGGATTATTTTCATTTTCTTCATCCAAGCAGTGAATAAACATCAATATGTAATTTATTATGCCAAATGAGTTCGGAATTTTCAAACCTTATCCAGTCTGGGCTACAAAGAAAATTCATGCTGTGGAGTATAGCACTGAATACTGTGAATCACATCTTCAAACTGGGTGACATATTTTATTTTTGTCCTATCCTGAATTTAACATTTCAAATAATTATTTTGTTATTCTATTGCTCTACATTCTAACACCTAAGCTAAAATTATACTACGTTCATAACTTGTCTATAGCAAATATTATTCTTTCCATCCACACTACAGGGAGTTTAATTTCAAACATGACTAATTTAAGAACACTGGAGGTAAAAGAGTGGAAACACACCTAAGAATTTAACAAATAGAAGCCACCTTTCCTTGAAAAGGATTTAACTTTTCTCCATCTTCTGAAGTGCCACAGACTATACTTCTACTGTGTTTTACATAATGTGATCCTCAACTTTGGAAACTATCTCAGAAATTAAAAATCTCTTATTTCAATTAGGAAAAGTTTCTCCCTCCTAGGAGGGACTATCCAAACCTATATGCATGATGTTATTCATACCAATGCCTTAAATTTAACAGACATTTTCTATACTTAAGCATTTTTTCCCAGATAACTTCTATCTAAGGGAATTTAAATAAGAGTCTACCAAAAATTGCTGCATGTGGAAGACTGCTAAATTTCACAATAAGAGCTACCCTTCAAGATTCCCACAAGAGGTGTCATTATAAATGAACCATTTCCATCTGCCTTTTCAGGGAAGCAAGGAGGTTATTTACAATTACCAGCTGGGAACATGTATTTTCCAAAGCAACATTGTGAACAGGAAAAATATAGTTGAACTAGACAGTGCTTTAACTATAAATGGAAATATTCTTTAACGAAGAATTTAATCTAGATTACGTTATGAAAACTTTTGCACAAGGAGTTCTAATAAATACAAAATTAATAGAAATGCCAAAAATTGTAAACATATGATGAAGAACTAATATAAATAAGTTTTTAAAAAATCGATAAGGATAAACAACCCCAATTTAAAAAAAAGGACAAAGGACATGAATAGACAAGTTACAACTAGCAGTATAAAACCATGAAAAGTTTCAAAGTCAGTCATCAAACACATGCAAAATAGAATGAAATATTATTTTCTCCTTACCAAAATGGAAGATTTTGAAAGATGCTACTTCACTACTTTATAACAGAGAGAAGTTTGGAAACAAATCAAAACCTAATGTCCAAAAAATAAGAGGCTGACTGGTCAAGTAAATTACAGCATATTTACACAATGTTAAGATTATAAAGCAATTAAAAGGTCTGTAAAATACCAACTATAATAAGGAAATGGTCATGAGATTTTAGATGAAAAAGAGTTTACAAAAAAATATAATAACAATAAAATCTTTATCTAGAAGCCTGAAAAAGATTTGCAACATAATAAATGCTTAATTTACAATGCTTGGTGTCAGTTTATTTATCTCTTGTAAAAATAAAGTACAGTGTGTGTGTGAGTTGTGAAAAATAAATAAATAAATAAATGCTTAAATAAATATATTGACTGATTATATAGAAAATGTTTAAAGAAAGACTATTCACCAAAATTATTAATAGTTAACTTTATGCACCTAAGTTATGGTGAATTACTTTTTTTCCATAAAATTTCTAAAATGAGCACACACTACTTTTATATTAGTGAAAACATAATATGGTAAAACATTTTATTCTTAGTAAACTTAGGTTAAACTAGAGACAACGCCCATGAAAATTCTAAATGTAAGTTGGGTTGTAATAACCAGTAACTTGGCTATAACAAGGTGGTTCACATCCATGTAAATATCCTCAACTAACTTTAGTGATAATGGAGTACAAGGCAACAGGTTCAAATGTAAATGTAATGAACATTTTGGATTTTATATACGTTAATCTTAAAAGATATTTTTTAACAACCAAAAATTCAGAAGATATTGCAAGCCTTGTAAAGTCTTTATATTTTCTCTTCAACCTCATTCATTGTACTAGAAACAACTTACGTAGTAGTATGTTAATCAAGACCTAAATTCCTTAATTACAAAAGGGACAAAAGGAGACAACGAAAACTCTGAAGATATACTAAAAATGAAATGGAATGGTTCTTGGCATTATATTTGTAACTGGCTTATTTTCTAAATACATTATTATTCATTTAAAAAATGTTTACTTAGAAACATACTATGTATAAATGTCACCAAAATATCATTTGAGTACAGATTTTAAAAGAACATCACCAGAGTGGGACATTTATCATCAGAGTCTCAAGAAAATTTTGATGAATGGGTTTCACATGTGTACTTTTAAACTTGGTTGATATTCCACAATGATTTTACCACATATACTTCTGAAGATGCTAACAAGAAGGATGAAATAACACATAAAAAAAGAAAATCTGAGCATTTTCTCCAAGGAGACATTTATCTGGTGAATGGTACAGAAGCTGTATCTGCTTAGGTTTACAGTTCATGTCCATATTACTTGCATGACAGCAGTATTATAAATATAGGCACATATGGGAAATGACACCCAAATGGCATACCAAATAGCAATGCTAATATGGTAGAGTCTTAGACTTTCTTACATGTAGGTGCTAAAGATTTAACATCCAATTTTTTTTTCCACTGCTGAATTCAATTTAAAATATATTACTACTAAAATATTTAAATAGAAATTCATAGTAATGAAATTCATCTTACTGATTGGAGGGGGTTCTACACAAAGTGGTTAAACTGTTTCAAATAGGAGTGAACTTTAAAAAATAATTATGGGGACTTCCCTGGTGGCACAGTGGTTAAGAATTCTCCTGCCAATGCAGGGGACACGGGTTCGAGCCCTGGTCCAGAAGGATCCCACATGCCACGGAGCAACTAAGCTCATGTGCCACAACTACTGAGCCTGCGCTCTAGAGCCCACGAGCCACAACTACTGAGCCCTGTGCCACAACTACTGAGCCCTGTGCCACAACTACTAAAGCCCGCACGTCCAGAGTCCGTGTGCCCCACAACAAGAGAAGCCACCTTAACGAGAACGCAATGAGAAGCCCGCACACCTCAACAAAGAGCAGCCCCCGCTCGCGGCAACAAGAGAAAGCCCGCGCGCAGCAACGAAGACCCAACGCAGCCAAAAAAAAAAAAAAAAAATTAATTAAAAAAAAAGAGTGACCGTAACAATAAACAGTGAACAATTAAAAAAAATTATGATGTCAACCCATTTTCGGTTGGTTTTTAGAAATTATTAAGATAAAAACATTAAGGCAAGAAATATTCCAAATTTCATTCAGACTTTGTCTCAATTACTGTATTAATATTAATTGCTACTTCTATTTAAATAATTAGCCAATCTACTGCTTGCACTGGAGAAGAAAAACCACTCAAAGGTTTCTTGCCAAGCAAAGGAAGCATGCTGGTATTTAATAATTCTCTCTGCTCAAAGCAATCTGGCTAACACCAAGGAAAAAAGTTAGATTCACTCATCTGACCTTCCTAGTTAATTCTTCTCTGATTGCTCCATTAAAAATTTTCACAGATGCATGAAAAGGGCTCTTTAATATTTCATACCAGGAAATCCAAAATAGTTGATATTCTGTGACACTAAGTCTGTATTATATGACTACATGCTAACTACCAGTTAATACTACTATGAAAATCTTCAATGTACAAAAAGACAGCACATAAATTGTTAAACAACTAATGTAGTTGTTTGCAAACTTGGGCATGACAGTTCAATAGAGTTTAAGGAATAATTTTACGAAGTTACATTTACAGAAAAAAGGGAGTGGGAACTGAAGAATCTCAGAAATTGGATTGAACCAGACACCCTAGTAAGTTCACACCTAGTCTAAGAATTAATTTTATGATAGTAGGCAAGGACAGGGAGAAAATAATAGGAGACTTTAAATTAATCATATGTACTAAACTATCAGTGAGAAGTAATTTTCATCATAAACACTAATGTAAATTTTAAAACAATTCAGTTTTGAAAAATTATTACACACAACTAGAAACAACAGATTTACTTTGACATTATTTCTATGCCAATCTCGCCAGTTACATTTTAATGTGAAATGAACTTTAAACATAAGTCTTATTTCTTAAGCTGTTTTGACTTGCAGTACAGTTTATTACGACTCCATAATCATCAAATGCAACCTAAAATAATCAATTTTCTTGAAAACAATTTATAGGGAATTACTCAAAAAAATCTAGCACATACTGGACATCAAACTGAAGAAACCATTAATCTTCTCTGTGAGAAAATCTTGGTAAATGGACTATTCTTTTGCTGCAGCCCTCTTTAAAATATGTCACACTTTCACAGAATGCCCCTTTCCTCCAAAGCACTCTGTATGTTTGTAACTAGGTAACTACTTGTGACTCTTTGGTTAATGATTACTTCCTCCACTTGACCTTACCATGAGGGCAAGAACTGTTTTACTAAGCATTATACTGCAAGCACCCAGGCCAGTGTCTGGTTCGATAAATGTTTAGTGAATAAATGAATGAAAAGTTTAAATGAACTCTAGGCGTGGGTAGTTTGACAGCCAGAATTAAGATTTATGGAAAGACAGTGAAATGGGCAGAGCAGTCCATTTTGCTTATAGAAAAAGCAAAGGGACCCCAAATACTCAGTGCTAAAGAAATTGAGAGAGATTACTGAATTACCAGTCAAATATTTAAGTGCTCACCTTCCTTATTTAAGGCAATTAAACACTTCCTCCCAAATAATGCTCAAAGTGAATTAATTTCACATTAAAAATCTAATGCAAAAAAAATTTTTTTTTTAATTTTCATTCCATCTTTTATGTGCCATTAAAAAAATTACTCTGAAACCAAGAATACTATTGATAAAAAGAAAAAGCCAATATGGAAGCTTACCTGTTGATTGGCTGGTGCCATCAAACAGATCAACAAGGTCACCAGATGACTTGCTGCTAGGCACTGAAGTCTGAAAACACACACAGAGCTAAATAAGCTTAGAAAACATATTTCTACTATTTTTTTAAAAAAATCTGCTCTACTCATCTTTAATTCCCAACTGAGACACAAATACCTGTAATTATCTTAATAAAGGTAGATTTCCTTTTCTGAAAAAAGAGAAGTGACCTTGAATCCTTATGGAGAGATAGTATTTTTAAATGCCTACCATTGTAAAAGTCCCTAACATCCACACTCCTCTTTTCCCTAACTCACTTCTTTTCGGAGATCAGACAAGATTAGCCATGTCCACTACTCCTGGGTTACTTTCTCATTTCTTACTGCATTTCACTCTGAAAAAACATACCTTCCAGATCCCACTCAAATCTTAACACAGAATCACTTGAGAAGCATTAAAGAAATATATACGCCCAGCTCCATCACAACATACTGAATCATAATTGCCCAGGTTGGGATCTTGGTCTGTACAGTCTTAGAAAGCTCCTTTAAGTAATTCCAATGCATAAGAAGGTCTGAGATCTACTGGACTGAAGGCCAACATCCTATCTAGCTCCTATCTAGCTCAGGTCAGTATAATTCTATGTTGGTCTGATATACCTTGACATCTGTTTTATATTTAGTTCCAAAACTAAACTGTGGGGCTGGAGTTGTAATATGATTTTTCTCCTATACATAGTTCTAAGCACCCTAATGCATAGGTCCTCAATGTTCAATACATACACGTTAAATTAGAACAGAAGTGCTAGGCAATAGGAAAACACTGTAAATTCCTAGGCATGTTAATTTGAGCTTTGAAGATTAAAACACTATATACTGTGGTTCAAAAAGGCCTTGAGGTTGAAAGAGATCTGAAGCAGCTGAGTAACTTGCTGAGAACTTCAGAGTTCTATGCATTTTTTTGGTAATAAAAACAAAGTCAAAAAGCTTACACTATAAATTTAAAGTATTTATGGCAGTGACATACATTCAGGCTGTACTACATATTGATACTTAAAATCCTTTTAAGATATAAAAGTCTCAGTTTACTGTTAAAAAAATTATACAGGTTGGATGATTTTCCCCATGCAACCATAAATGAACTCTTCATATAACAGCCATCATGGATTATTTGGGTTTTAATTATGACTATCTACCAGATCTTAGACAGTCATCAGTAAGCAACTGTATCCACAGTAGGGGAAAACTAAGACCACAAGGAAATAACACATCCATTTCCCCCTTTTAACTACAACTAAAGTTGACTTGTAATTTTGAGGTTTTCCTCAAAACTAAAACGAGCACAATATGGGCGAAATTATACACCAGAAGATATGTGGGAAAACTTGACACAGTTCTTGACACTAAGTAGGACTAGCTTTATTTTTAGAGTCCCCTGCAATTTGCAAGATACATTAGAAAAATATTTTCCCTAGCTTTCAGCTACATTTGATGCAAAGATACAAGCTGGGTGAATACTAGTGGGGGGAGAGTAACAAAACAACTATTGAGGCTTTCAGGGCAAACCTCCCTCTTAGGCAGATTTCTGTCCAAAAGACTAGCTTGCAGCCAGGTATCTATCAGGTGGATTTCATTTCTGTGCGGAATAAAAAGTGAAGACAGTTACAAGAATTAGTGCTGCTACTGATCAATACTGACCACAGGGCAAATAAACCTTCTTTTCAGAGGAACGATCTCTGTATTAAACAAGACCAGTTCCGCTATATAACTACTTGTCATATATACAAGTGGTCATTTCTTACAATTTCCAAACACTACCATGTTTTCCTTAGTGAATCTCACACTTGGTACCAGTGGTGGTGTCCAGAAGGAAACAGATGCACTACATTCTGATTCACAACCTTTCCCAAGTGAACCAAGAGTGTTATTACTATTTTCATAGAAAGTACATAGATAATCATTCAGCAATTGGACAGGTTTCTTCCTCCAAAGAGATTTCTTATTATTAATGACTAATACATGCCAGATGATCTATAATTAATATGATTACCTAGAAATGCCTGAGACTACTAATGCAGTAATTCTAAAAGTAACTTATAAGAATAAAACTGTGTATAATGTGTAAACTCGTGCCATTCCCACCTTAACTGAAGACTGAGGTGTATGAGCTGAAGCATTCTGATCTGGACTTGCTTTGTCCCCTGTGTAATGTGCTGCTGCTCCAAGATCAATGGTTTTGGAAGGATTTGCTGTGCGCTTGTGTCTTGTGGTGGTGGTCTCTGTGGCCTGTGTGATATGGATATGTTTTGTCGTCACAGTCTCCTCTTCATCTTTGAATTCACCTTTGGGAGATCTGCCTCTTCTTGCTTTCTTTTCCTCATCACTGTCACTAAAAGATATTAAAAAAGAAGGAAAATAATAAGACTAGGGATTACTTTAAAATGGAGCCCTCAGTGATTTGAGCTAAAGAATTTCAAATGCAGTAACTCCAAAATTCCACACTTTGACTATCTGACAGGGATCAAGAGAATGTTATCTAAGCTATCTGAATAATCATATGTATGCACTGGGGAGCGGAAGTGGGAACCCATCAAATTCCCCAGGTAAGTCTAAAATACTGCTACAAAAAAGTATTTACATAAATGTGTACAAATAAAAAAGCCTGAAATAATTCAAGTGCTTATTTATTATAGATTTAAAGCTTAATTAAAAAATAAAATAGCAGGGTTATTCTCATATCAGAATCAATTGATTAGAGTCTAGGAGCTCAAATAGCTGCATTTGATAACCATTTTCTTGAAATGGACTGTGCAACAACTACAGTTCCATTTATATAACATGATTCTGTCACTGACTCTCATATACTAATGCAAATATATAATAAAATACTATAATTTCAATGGATATCTTTTAAATATTATCCTATCTGCATTCCAATGATTAAACTCTCATCTGTAAATGCAGAAAAATGAGGTAATGCACTTTACAAGAACTGTGCTCTATTTTACTATATAGAATCACGAGATCAAACTTTCACAAAACTAAGAAAACTGCTTTACAGAAAATTTAAATATATTTAAAATATTTTAAAAGAATTCCTTTTCAGGCACATTCAAAGATTTTTTCTTCTTCTTAACATGCGAAAGGAAAAAAATACAGAACGAGTAAAAGAACTGTGTTTTTCATATGCCCCAAATTAAATATGTCAGTAATCTATGAAAATATAGGTCATACTCGAAAACATTTTAGTCCAAATATCCATCTGGATTTTTTTTTTTCTGGTATAAACTGACACAGAATCTTAATGAAATGTCACAGGAAGAATTTTCAAACCCCTAACTTTTGTTTAAATCTAATAAAATAATGAACTTCATTATCCCTCAGCAATACCTTAGATCCCTGGATCATCAGATGCCCAATTGCAAAATAAGCTATCAAAGTTCTTACTGGGAAAAAAAATTCCAATAAATGGCCTGAATAAAAACATACAGGAAATGTGATCAATTTTAGAAATAAATGGACACAGACAAGGAAAGTGTGTCAATACTAAATGCAAATGTCTGACATAGCATCTTATAAACAGCTGCACTGTATATATGTGTGTGTAAATACACACACACACACTATATATATGTATAAATCAGCAGCAAATATACTAAAAATGGAACAATACAGTGAAAATTCGCATGACCTGGGAATTCCCTGGCGGTCCAGTGGTTAGGGCTTGGCACTTTCACTGCCATGGTCTCGGTTCAATCCCTCATCAGGGAACTAGATTAGCCTGCCCCCATGCAAGGCTGACATGCAAATTCATGAATTTTTCCATATTTTTGCACAAGGCATTTTTAGGGAAGTGAAACTACTCTGTATGGTTCTGTAATGGTGGATACTATGCATTTGTCAACTATACAACACAGTAAACCCTAATGCAAACTGAAGAGTTTAGTTAATAATATTGGTTATCAATTGTTAATAAATGTACCACACTAATGCAAGATGTTAATAACAGGAGAAACCGTGTGTGTGTGCATGCATTCTTGCACTCGGAGAGGTGGGGTTATGCAGCAACTCCCTGTACTTTATGCACAATTTTTCTGTGAAGCTAAAATTGCTCTAAAAAATAAATTAAAGAAACAAACAAATAAAGCTGAATTTCAGATAATGCCAACACCCAAAACAAATAAAAAAACCCAAGACCCAGCTGTGTCAATTTAGTACCCTTTCCAAGAGACCCAGAAGACAAAGTGTTAATAATACCTGCATCTTTCTGGAGAGTCTTCTCTATCTTTCCTCCGGAACTTGCTGATGGTGTCGTCAATTGTGCTTCCAATTTTATCACTCAGTTCACCTAATTTATCACTGAATGGAAAAGCACTCTTGCTTTTATCCCAGTCCTCATCCCATTTTGATTTAGGCTCAGGATCATATCGTTCACCTATATAAAGCATTAAAAAAAGAAGCAACTCTAAGGACATTAAATTCAAAAGGTGTCTATAGTCCTTATTTCTGAAACTTTTCCTCATAATAAAATAGTTTTCAAAGGAAAACAGAAAGCTCCCACAGTGCTGAATCAACACAATTGCAGCAAGGCACAGCATGTAGTGCCAGTCATTAAGTGGCAGGAATGCAGATTCAAAAGCTTTTGTTTATGAAAACTAACACAACCTTAATGCACAGCACAGCATATCAGGAAGTTCTTAAGGGCTGCTGAAAGGAGTAGAGGAAAACACAAAAACCAACACAAGCTATATAAGCAAAAGAGAAATGGAAATCTTTTGTTTTCACAAAAGTCACTTAATGCATTATATTTCATTCCCATTTCTTAATGGTTTTTCAATTATTAGAAAAGCACTGGACAGCAACAATCTCTTACAAAACACCAACTACAGGAAACACTACTCTGAATGCTACATATCCCAATATACTGTAAAGACTCATAACTGTCATTCTTTACCATCAAACTAGAAAAATAAATGTAATTCATGGCATGGGAAAGCATCCTTCAATTATTTTAAAAAGAAAAGAATATTCTAACTACCAAAAACTATACAGACTAGAATCATGAAATATGCTCAAGCAGTTCAGAACAGTGATGATCTATTCGAACACCAAGTCCAAACATTATGCTGGGACTGGCAAAACCTAGGGAGCCTCTGTGTGAATTTGATAATGGAGATAGTAGATCACTGGCAGTGAAAAAAAGCCCCAAAATGTCAAGATTTGTTTTAGTCCTTGACTTTGAGGGCCTAAAGAAGAGATAGGAATTACAGGCGCTAAATGGACCCTTTTCCATTTCCATTTTCATGTCCAAACTCAAGAGGCAAGAGTACAAGGTGCAGAAAAATCATGCGTGGTTAAAAAGAAGACCGAAAATTAAGGCAGGGTGCAGAGAAAAAGGAAAGACCAATGAGAAACAGCAAAATAATCAAAAGGTGGATAACTGAGCTTTTGTTTAAACTTTGGTTAACAAGTTCTGATGGCATACATGCCCTTTGGAGGTCGAACAAAACCATTTTGCTGAATTACTCAGTAAAACTGCAAAGCCAAAATTTTCTGTGAGAGTTTGAGGATTTAAAAATATGTCTACTAAATCTGAAAGTGACCACCAACTTAAAGAGAACATGAAAAAAATGTTTTCTAGACAAAATTTAAGCCAGGATGGTATTATAAAAATGAATGGCTCTCCAACAATGTATATGTACACTTCAATAACAATGTGATGAACTAGACTTTGAAAAGAAACAAATTTACAGGATAAATGAAAGCAGGTGAAAACTAAATTAGCACGGTGGACATCATACTAAATGAGTGCCAGAGATACTGGATATTGGCAAAACATTATCTAATGTCAAAATAAAAAGCATGTAAAATAGCTAAAGTTGATTAAGTCTCTGAATAATATATATAACATTAAAAATAATTTATAAAAGAAGGCAATGCACAGGACATTCAACTCTATCTCTAATGCAGATGATGTAATTAGTTCACTCTAAGTCTAAAAACTTACTCAATTGTCTAAATTTATCTAATTATATATTGTGCTGATTAAAAAAAGGACTACTAGCAAGTAGAATGAGGAAAGGAGTGGCGAACAGCTCTTTCTACTCAAAAACACATTAAACTGCTAAAGCTACTTTGAAAAATCTAAAGAATAAAATATTTACTTGGGTAAATAATTGAAAGACTTCTTACTCCCCTAAACAAATAAAAACTCCAAAACATATTTATGTGATTTATTTAAGAGAAACATTTTTGCCCAATTCAAGAACTGACTTAAATGTGATATGGGACATTAAAAAAAGGAATTTTTCTGCTGTTAGAAACATTAACCAATTAAGTGCCGTATTTTTAATTTGAGGGCAAGAAAGCAGAGGAGCAAAGGAGCGAAGACATTTTATAGATACCCGCAAGGTAAGAAATAGAAGATTTTTACACAGTTACAATGAAGGAGCTACGAGATCTCAGTATAATTCAAATATAAACAAACTTAGATATGGTTGGGGGGCAGTTAGAGATCCCCAATATGCAGCTGCTAAGTATACGTGGCACTGGCCTGTCTGTGTATATACAAAATGACAAGGGACTGTCAGTGTTCAGAGAAGACAGAACGAGTCCAAAGGAACATGAAAGAGAGTTCTTATTTTCTGTATCTGTTTCAAGCACCTGCCTAGTGATCTATTTTAGGAAAACCATATTATTACATTAAAAATAAACATGAGAGATGAATGTTCTAGCTGTTCTTAAATATGTTAGGAACAATACAGTGATAGGCCTAGATGAAAAACTGATGGTATTGTCAGTTACCTTTTTCTACATCAAATTAACGCAGTGCTTAATTAAGGGAACAGACTCAGGATGGACTAAACTGTAGCTCTATTTTTGGCCAAAAATAGAACTAAACTGGTTTTGAATTAGGAGGATGAATCTCTTCATCAAACTTTTTTTTTAATGCTCTACATGGTAAGTTACAGAAATCCTTTTTTTTCTTAGAATGGGAACCCCAAGAGGAAAGGGCATATATCTATTTTATTCTCTGTATGTCAACTCAAGGTTTCGTCATTCAATAATGCTTAATGGTTAAAATCATATTCTTGAAACACAAAAGTAAAAAATAGAAAGATTCCTAAGACCCACAGGAGCCAAAATGAGTATTACATATATCTCAGTATTGTATGTATTCAAAATAGCATTTTTGTCTTCTGTATTTCAATGATTCTTAAAATACACCCAAGAAGCTAAACTGATGCTTAGGTGCCAGTCTGTCTTTGATACTCACTGTATCTGAATCCTCCAACACTGTCTGAGGAAACCCCAACATATTTGTCTTTGTTCTTCTTTGCTTTCTTTCGCTCTTCACGAAGCCTGTCATCATCCTGGGCAAATTCAACCAATTCTTTCACCTTCTGGCGAATATTTATACCTTGATCCTTGCCATGCTCATCTGTGAGGATGGTAAGGGAGAAACAAAACCTTAAGAATTCAGTTAATATGTATCAAACTCTTTAACACACACAAAAAAGACATGAAAATTTCAACACAAGAAACCAACTTCAATATTTTAAAGTGAATAAAAAGAGGCAAATTGTGTTATTGAATTTTGTCATTTCCTCATCAAATCCTAAGTCTTGAGATGCAATTTTGGCTTATAAGAGAGTGCAAAGATGAACTAAAAAGGACCACAGATAACGGTTCTATGCAAAATCAATTAAAGATCCACTAAAAATGATTACTAACAATAACCATACAAAATGGACTAATATCCAAAAATGTTATTTTCTTTTTCTATGGTATTTTAACAAAACAAAACAAAACGTACATTTTAATGACTGAAAAGCACCCAAACGCCTTCGTCTCCCCAATACAAGTTTGGAAACACTAATTACCAGGATTTAGTGTAGCTGAAAAACTGAATTTTTAAAATGCTTTCAACTGGGGTATGCTACAAAATGAAATGTGGTTCATTCTGTATCCTCTTTCACATTCAAAACACACTCTGGCCTTGCTGCCTTTGCACAGTAAATATTATTTGGTGGGAGGAAAAAAAAACCCCAGCTTCAAACAGATGTGTGTGTTTTGGAGCTCTAACCTTTTCTTCCCATATGATTAAAGCTATTCCTTTATGGACACCACAGGGGACCAGTCTCCAGTGCATATTTTAATATAAACCCGAACACTCATGTTGTGTTGGTTCTGTTGTTATTAGCCAGTATTTTCTGCAAGTTCTTGTCTTCACTAATTAATACTCTAGGGCCCCACGTCTTGGATTCTGCACTCGTCACACAACCAGCAACAGTCACATTCTAATTAGAGTGGAGAAGCTTCTAAGCTGGTTCAGGTGACTGACAACTCCAACTACTGTTTTAATTTGCTTATAGGTTTTTCCATTGCTCACCTACAAAGTGGTAATTTTCCAGGGATCGCAAATCATAAATGTGTTCTCTGGCACTTGTAACAACACGCTCTGATCCATTCCTTATGAGGTAAGCTAGGAGCAGCAATGACTGTAAAAATACAAAGCACCAAATGAGATTTAATGAAATAAATTCTGGTAGAGCTCTGGTAAATGGCTAAAAAAAAAAAATTCTAACATTAGCAAATAAATAATCTCTGTGTGCGTATGTGTATGTGGGTTCTTTACCTTACATTAGACTTTAAAAGTACCTTTAAAAACTCTTACTATCAATTTAAAGTTCCTCTTATACCAAGCGTACTAAGTAATTATAAACTGTCCACTGGATACACGTGTCAAAAGATTAAAAAAAAAACTTAGATGTTAAATATCTGAATGTATGATATAAATGAACACTAAGCTTTTTAGAAAGCTGGTTCAGTTTTAGTGTTAGAAGCATCAGTTTAAAGAGAACAATTATTTGGTAATTATATGACCTCACAGCATTTTTCCCAGATAAAATTTAATTTGGGAGGTTTATGATGTGGCTTTTGTTCTTGCTGCTTGCTTTGGAAAATATAGATATTTTCTGCTAAAAAGGTGATTTATGCTGACACGTAAAAAAAAAGAATCAAAGGAAAAAAAAAACTCGCTGCCAACAAATATGAGAAAAGAATGTTTACGGGATTTCTTTTTGAAGTGATGAAAATGTTCTGGTTTAGACATTAGTAACTACTACACAACTTTGTGAATGCACTAAAAACCAATGAATTATGAATTCTGAACTTAACTTTGTTTGGAACAAACCTCACATAAAGATGATTAGATCTATGAAAATCTAGTTAGGTTGAAGAAATTGAGGGGCAAAAAACCCTCATTCTACCAGGAGTTTATTCGTTAAAAAAGTAGTTTACCCAAGAATTATTAAAACAAACAAAAAGCTCTAATTTAAAAAATTAATTTATAGAAATTTAAACTATTTCATCACTACTACTGTATAAGCTAAAGGAATGACAGTGAATGTTTTCAGAGACAAACAACATCAAAAACATGGAACTAAATAAAGCATTGATTTTCAATACTGAAAGCCAGAAACGTTGCTTTCAAAGTTTCAAATATAAATATAATAACACCATTTTGGAAAGCACAGAAAAACTTTCTGAGCAGCAAGAAAATATCGTGGGGATGGAAGAACAGATTACTATCTTGTTTTAGAATTCTACATTATATGATGAGATCAGTATTAAATGAAAAGAATCTAACAAAAGAGTACATATTTGCAAATTTTAAAAAGTTAGAATTTTAATGCTTTAGAATCTCCTGTTATGCTTAAATTTAACACATATTTTTGGTGTACAATACTGTAATAATACTGGCAAATTTTTATGTAGAGATGACAAAGCATATTAGAGGGTGGTTTTCATCCTAATTGCTCATACACTAAACATGCATACTACTATAGATTCATTACTTTCGATATGGACAAATATATGAAGAGTGGTTTATGGTGACTAGAAAACAGAACACAAACAGCAAATCTACTTCTTTTACCTGTTTTAGAATATTCTATTCTAGGATTCAACATCCTTCATAATCACTTATGTATGTACACCTTAAAACTTCAAGCATTTGTCTTCAACGTGTCAAATAATAAATACAGACTAAAACCCATACCTTATAAACTCTTCTCCAATTTTTTTTGTTGTCTTTTAACATTCGTGACCAAAGCATGTTCATAAGTTCTGGAAATTGTTCGTACATAAATGTAGCCCTGAAAAAAGAATAATTTTCCTTAAGAGTTTGCAGTGTGTTAATTCTGACAGTAGATGGCAGGCTTGTTCTGTGTTTTCCTAAAGAGCTTTAAAAAATTAATAAGCTTAATTCAAAAAACTTTAGATATGCTTCCTTAAAAATGTCTTTCTTATATTTTATACAATATTGAGCACATTCATAAGTCCCACTAATTAATATATTTTACAAGCCCTTCATTCACTGGTATAATCGTCCAGATGTTCATCAGGAAAAAATTTTCCTAGCTTTATTTTAAGTCATTTTATATGCATTTGTCAAAATTTTAACAAAGTTTGTCTAAACTTCATTGAAAAAGAAAAATTTTGTTTTACTTTTCTGAGCTAATATCTAAGGGGAATGGATCCTCTGTAAAACTTCCCCCACTAATACATGAATGATTATATGCAAAATTTATATCTGGCAGCTAAACAGTTTAAAACTGAAAGCAAATTTCACATTTCTGGGTGAAGATAGCTGCATTCTTTCTGCACTGCTGAGTCAAATTATCACTTACTTGGCAATCTCTCCCATGAGTTGCCCAGAAGGTCCCCAAGGATCGTCATTCGTTGCTTCTCGAACCTTAGACTCTATCTCTGAATAATTCATAACCACATTGGTGCTGCAGAGAAAAAAAATGCATGCACATACGCACAAAGATTAGCATCAAAACTGAGAAACACATGAAAACTTAATAATGACACTACTGGGTGTCCTAATGAGATACCTCTACAGGGTGGGAAAGAAAACATCTTTTGTGCACAAGCTACCCTGAGGACACTATATAACACATTTAAGTTATCTTTAAGAAGATTTTACTATTCCATTAGGCTTCAAGAATACAGATGAGAGATTACATTAGAGCTGGCATAAGTCCAGTAAGAAATGGCTTTAGGTCAAATTAAAAAGGAAATTGAACATGCTACAGTCTATTATAAAGCTGTCATTTTGCTGGCCAGACCTGGTTTACATGCAGTCTTAGGTTTCCTGTTCACAGAAATTCTTTAATGAGCAAAATTATATAAAAGCTAAATGTTATTTATACTGTATAAAAAAAGCAATGAAAAATCAAAGATAAGTCTAAAGATGTTTAGAACCACTATGAACATTTAACTGTAGTCCTTGTCTTTTTTCACTTACTGTACCACATGTGTTTTCTATGTCACTGTGTAGTCACTGTAACCCTCAGTGGTTGTTTTTTTTAAATTAATTAATTTATATTTTGGCTGTGCTGCACAGCATGTGGGATCTTAGTTCCCCAACCAGGCACCGAACCCGCGCCCCTGCGGTGGTAGAAGCGCAGAGTCTTAACCACTGGACCGCCAGGGAAGTCCCAGCCCTCATTTCTAATGGCTACATAATATTCCATCTGGAGACTGCATCATAATGTATTTAACTTTCACTTAAGACTTCAGCAGTGGTCAAGAACATGGATTCTAGGAGTCAGAAAGATCTGACTCCAATTAACTTACTTTGTGATCTTTGGCAAAATTATTTTGTGGGTTGGCCAAAAAATTCGTTCGGGTTTTTCCCATAAGATCTTACAGAAAAATCTGAACGAACTTTTTGGCCAACCCAATACTTCTCTTAATGTTTCCTCAAATGTAAAATGGGAATAAAGAAGAAAACTACTACTATCTCAAAGGGTAACATACCAAATGATACACAATGGTACAGTGTCTGACATATAGAGGAAGTGCTCAATAAAAGTTAGCTATTATTATTAGAGATAATATCACCTATTAGAATTTTAAAATATCAATATTAAGTAATATTTTTATAAGAAAGAACTAACTTTGAAAAGAATACCTTACAATTAAGAGATGAGATGGCAAAATGTGTGGTTGTTAAAAAAGAATTTCTCATGCTTATATGGATTGAAGAATTCAAAGACATTCTGAGGAATACATACTGTGGAAATGTGACATATTATAGTAGTACTCATTTGACATGTAACACTCCAATTATTACTGAACAATTGTTATATAACAGATGCCTGTAAATATGGTAATTCAAATCTTCCACTTAAAATTGAGTTTTAGAAATAGTGAAAAAATAAGAATTTGGTTAACTCTTATTACTTATATCTACCCCACTTTTGCTGTACGGTTTTTCAGTCATCAAAAAGTTGTTTTAAATAAGGAAGGCTTGATTATAATTGGCACTCGAGTCTCTCAAATATAAATTTCAAATTTATTACAAATACTTCAATTAATAAACAGTTCAAATTTTAAAGGAACCATTATGCATATATATGAATTGACAAATCACAGAATAAATATGGCTTCTAGATTTACATTCAGAATACTGTTCTATTAAGGTAGAAAAGCGAAATCCTATTACTTTCTTTCTCCTAAAATATCAACTGTTTGATAACAAATACAGATTATTTCCATGGCACTAAAATAAATCCCTGGTCTCCACTGCCTCCTTCAAAATTTAAGACTATTAATGAATGTATTTTTATAAAAACCCCATAATCATTCTATTAAAAATTTTATGTATAAATATAAAGAAATAGTAACTTTTTTTCTAATTTTGTTAACAACTGAATCAAAATAAAATTAAGGCAGGCAATGACACATTTGCAATTTAAGATGCCACAAAATAATGGATTTCAAAATGTTGTTTATCCTACTGGCTGAAGAATGCACGGCTTAGGCAGTTAAAAGTGTAGCTGTGGGAATGAACAATAGCAATTAGAATTATAATTCATCCAAGCATTTCATGACCAAGAATGCACTTGAAATTGTTTGCACTGTTTAATTTGTTGGAGAACAAGATGAAGAGTTAATCTCTAGCTCATGTACATGAAATATTTTTACTAGAGCCTTCATAAATGCTGTAGCTTTCCGAACACTACTTTCCTTGTTCAAGCTACAAAAACCCATGGGTCAAATGAGAAAGGTCCTGTTTCCCTAACCCTTCACAAGATTCTTAGCTGAAGGCCTATATGTGTTTGAGTGCTGTGTGTTTAAGAGGAAGAGGTGGCAGAGAGCCAATAGCTTAAGAATCTCCCTATTTCCTTGGTTGAGAAACCATGGGAACTATGTAAAAGGACAATTTGCCATTAAACACACAACATAAAATATAAAATGGCAACAACATGGAAAACTATGGCAACAATAGTAACAAAAAGTAACAAAGTTAGAACACCTCCATGAAGAGTATCAGGCTCTATTTTAAAACCATTTTCTAACAATACCGCTGCTTTCCAGAAACTGGAATGCTCAAGATGAGATCCGATGGCATAAAGAATTCCAAAACAAAGTATTTTTAAGCTGCACTTAATTCAGAAACAAATATAAACTAAAACAAAACAATACTGTATAGTTTGGCCTTATTCCAGGTCATTTAAAAATAACTGTTTCTAAAAAGGTAGAAATGGCATTTTGATCCTTCCTTTCCCATGTTTTCTATTGCCCTCAATCCACACCCTACCCATAATTCCAATGCCCTTTTTAAGAAAGGAAAATAACTCCTCCCCTCTCCCCCAAAAAAGAAAAGTTAAAAAAAAAAAGTTATGTCCAGATGTGAAAGGAAAAAACATTCAGCTTAATTCCTAAAACTTCTTATGACTGACACAAATGTTTTGAGAATGGATAATTCAGACACTAGAGGGGGATCTCTCATCAGTTTTTTAAAACATACAAAATTCAGACAAAGGTCAAGGATCTGTTCTGCAAACAAAATTAAAGGAAATTACCAGGGAGTGACCAGAGTGAAAAGTATAAGAAGCTGCTCATGTTCTGAAGATTTTTACCTTAAAGTAATATTGAACCACTGCTTTTTTTTTTTTTTTTTTGCGGTACGCAGGCCTCTCACTGTTGCGGCCCCTCCCGTTTCAGAGCACAGGCTCCGGACGCGCAGGCTCAGCAGCCATGGCTCACGGGCCCAGCCGCTCCGCGGCATGTGGGATCCTCCCGGACCGGGGCACGAACCCGTGTCCCCTGCATCGGCAGGCAGACTCTCAACCACTGCGCCACCAGGGAAGCCCCTTCGTTTTGTTTTAAAGTTATTGTAAAGACTTTATTCACTCCGAGCTCAGGAAAAAATATTCAGCAGTATTTTCTATTAGGTGGTTAAACTTGTGTTTTTTCATACGAACATCCACACTTAAAAACACAGGAGAGTCAGAAAAACAGAGGCAGCAAGAGACAGAGACAAATACAGCATTCAAAGTAATGGCTTTAAATAATGTATTTTTTCTTCAAACTGTGTTTTCTTTTTTTCTATATTTTCCAAAATTTCCCCTATGAACATTATATTGTAACCAAGGGAAAAGTATTAAAATGCCATTAAGAATACAAATCGAGTACTATATCATCATTAGCAACACTTTAACTATTTATAGGCAAATAAGCATCATGGTAGACCAAATTAGTATTATTTGTACTTCCAATGTCTTGTTATCAGGCTAGTAAGTGTAGCAAACTAGTAACTAAAATATATGTATACAAACTAAAATATGTATACCAAATGCTATGTGTGTAAAACCACAGGGACAACTTAGGTACATAATATTGAAATTAATGTGATTAAAAAAAAAACTGTATTAGGGAAGAATAATTCCCAACATCAAAATCTATATTTAAAAGTGACCTCTTGATCTTAATGCCACAGATTTCAGAAGATACTTTTACGATACAGGTAAAACTATTACGCTCCCTCTAAAAATATCAATCTTTAAGAAACTTTTTAAAAACAATAAAATACCCTTAAAATGAACAGTGAAAAAGACAGTTTTCTCAGGTAACAAATTACTTATGCCAGAAAAATCTGTTCCTTTTTAAAAATGTTTCTAACCAAAAGAGCAGAGAAACAGTTTTAAGAATACTTGCTCTAAAAGCTAGATAATGGACCATGTGACATTCATTTTTCATCAGGGGATGATGGTCTTCACCACATTACCCTTATCTGCAAGGTGAACATTTACAGGTTCAATACTCATATTGCTACCCATCCAAAAAAAAAAGCTTTTTCTTGATCTGAAAATGAAACACAAAGCAATGAATTATGTCTTAACACAAGCAATGGTTCAGTAGAAGAATTAATGTTGCTAAAGCAGATGTTATTATCATATTTGATTATACAGTAACATAGTTATATAGCTACAGTGCTAAAGCAAGGAAAAAACTACAGTACTCCATCTGTATCATAAAAAGAAAACTAATGAAATATTGATAAGTACAGAAGAAACAAATAACAAATCTGATGCTTGCCACTTTCTCTCTAGTGCTACCACGCTGCCATTACTAGCAAAAGCCCCCCTACCAAAAAATAAATAATTTAAAAATTTGAGTGAGGAGAGAGGGAAAAATATTTAATAGCATCTCCTTAGTAGAGAACTTTAAATAAACTTACACTCAGGATCACATGACTAGTAAATAGCAATAGATGTCCAAATTTTGTTAGGCTTTCTAATTCTAATTAAATGTAGCCCATTTTCTATTATGCCATAATGCTCTAAAATCAGAGAATTAGTAGTATCATCTGAGCTAAAAGTCTACTAATTAATATGTAAGATGACATCACAAATTGTGCTACTAAAAGAACTAAATGCTGAATTAATGTTTAAAAAGATATATTCTCGGTCATGGAAATTACATTTTCTTTGGTTTTAGTAAAATTAAAAACAAACTATCCAGTTGAAAAGAAGGAAATCAATGTACCCCCTCTTAAACATACATATTCTTAAAAGCAAGGTAAAGAAAACAGTTTAAATAGGAAAGAACTGCAATTGAAGACATCTAAAACCTGAGGCTCTCAACCATTCTTCTGCAGTAACAAGATTTCAGAAAAGAATAACCTGCTTACTTAAAAAAAAATGCCCTATTTCAATCCACTTATAGGTATGTAGTATGCTCATGTGCATATTATTTATGACTTCACCTATTTACACGGAGGACTGTGCTGGATTATGTACCTTCTGTTCTCTTCTTCACTTTTCAAGAGGGAACATTAAAATGCTATAATATTTAATTGCTACTTCTAAAAATAATCAACAAGAATATGCACTGAAATATTACACCTCTTCCTTTAGCTATCACAGTAAAAAAAATAAATAAATAAACCCAAATAAATATTAAAGAGCAATCTGCTGCCAGGTTTTATTGAGGGAGGAAGGGGGTCCCATAGTCCTTTTTAAAGCTTCTAACTTTTAAAATATGACATTAAAACCACAGAAAATGTATTAATGTTCAAAACAACATTTTAACTGTTCCCTCCCCACATATTATTATGAAAAGTACTCCTAACTGACATAACTATTTTTGAAATTCTAATTGTTTTAAGTTGTAAGAAAATTAAGGACTTTATACTCTTTTCTTAATCAAAAGCTATTCTCACATCAATTCTACTACCAAATTCTTTGATCCATTCTGAGTGATGCTGGCCTTCAATTTCAATAAATACTTCAGACCAGTATTATCATGGGGTGGAGAAATGAACTATAGAATTTTAATCACCTGTGATGTTTTACTATTACTGAACACTGTTGATAGATATGGCTCAATATTCTCGTAATCTTAACTCAAAAATTTACACTGCATTTGTACTACTTACAGATAAAGTGGAAAGATAAATTGTACAGAACTGTTTTCTATAAAAGTATTTTTCATTCCGGGGGGGGGGGACAAGGCAGAGAGCAAAATAAAACACTAAACACTACTCTGCAGGTAGAAGGAACTATAATAAACCCGTAGCATTCTTGAAAGATGAGCTGAAGACCTTTGTGTATCTTTAAAATTGTGAAAATAAAAATGTTAATGTAGACTCCTGACAATCTCCCAGATTCAATCAAAAATTAAAGTATCCTGTGCATATTATACTTCCTTAACACAGGGTAACCAATATTTAGATTCACTAAATTTTATCTCTTAGGTGAGAAACTTTTGCATGGCAGAACACTTTCCATAAATTTCTTTTACTGATTCCATATGGATTTGATTGTGTCATCAGTCCAAGGTACTACCAAACCCTTAAATGTGTTCCTCTTTAAATACACGTAATACTTCTATTTTCTGCCTGTGAATCATCATTTTCTTAGGCTCTGCCACATTCAATACCAGTACCAGAGGTTGGCTTTCTTTTGAGTCGTTTTTCACACACAAAAAGTTAAGGTGTTACCACAGCCCCAGAACTGGAGCACAACAGGGCTGAGCTGCAAGGTGGATGCCAGTGACTGGCTTATTAGCTAAGTGACTAATTCCCATACTGCAAGTCAGATTTGGATCATGACAAAATTATACATTATTTTCTGTTAACAAATCTTCTAAGATCTGTTATAAAAAGTCAAAACTCTGAACAGAAAAATCTATCAAGACTCTACCGTAATTTAGAAAGGAGAACGGTTACACAGCAGGAAATGTAATGTAAAAAAATTTTATCTAAGAACTTTTATCAGTAACTGACACCGACTTATAACGTACTTTCTCTTCCCATCTCTAAAAACAGCCATTACAGATTATCAGTATTCTAAATGATATCTTTATCTAAAGATTTCAAGCTTAAAAACCAGCATTCCAAATCTACACAATTTCACAATGTGCATTAAAAAAATACTTGGGCCCTTGCTTATGTAACAGTTTACCAAACATTCCATGAAAATTTCCAGTATTGATTCAGTATCAGTTTGCACAAGCCAAAATTAACCAGACCCACATCTAAAATTTCTGAGATTCCTAACTGACTTGTTCATCATTTAAGTATAAAGTAGTCCTAACATGTAACTAGCAGAAATAATAAATCTTATGAATTTTCCCCCCCAAAAAAACCCCCAGAAAAATCATTATTTTATAGTTTATGTAGAATTCAAGGTAAGGGTACATAAGATGAATAATCATTAAAGAAGTCAATACTCCAAATTTAATTTCAAATGGCAAACTTTGTACCAGACTAGAATGTATACATAAATTGATCACTGGAGAGATAATTTACAGAAGCAGTAACTAAAATACCTCATTTTATATGAAAGATCATTAAATATTTATAGTCCAACATAAAGTCTTTTGGGAAACACTAGAAACCACATATAATTATTTCAATTTTCAAAAAATACAGGAATTGATCCAAAACAAAAAAATACTTAAATTGGGATAGTAGTTGGATTTCTGCCCCTCAAAGTCTGTCATTTAATTCATTTTTCCAAAAGGTACCAACCCCTTGATCACTATTAAGTGTGACTTAAACTGGCAACTTTTCAAGAAAATAGTTTAGTAATTTATGTAACAGATGTGCAAAGGAAAACTACATGGATGAGATAAGCCAAGAAAAACATCCTGATGTCCACAACTAAATTATGACCTGTGGGAGAAACTATAAAACTATTTCCCTTTCCTTACAACTTCAGTGGTTAGCAATAGCAAATTACATAACCCATTTTATAGCAGCCCTTATTCAGACATTAAAATGAGCCTTGACTCCAGGAACTGTTCCAAAACACAAGGGCCACACTAGAGGAAAACATTGCACATCTATGTATTTTCATGATCTGATTCATCTTTTATGATTATTTTGTAGAAAAGCAAAGTGATATGTATATTAATTGATCAATAATTTATTAGAAATGAATAGGGCCTATATCTTGTCTCAGATCCCTGGACAAATCAACCACTGATGTGTCTCAGTTTCCCCATCTGAAAGGTAGTTCCTATGTATTACAGAGATTAAATGAAATGACATGTAAAGCATTTAGCACACATGGTTACTTTTCTGCCAGTATTTATCATTTTTAGTTTGAAGATATTCTTTATATGGCTCCTTAGAGTACACTGGCATTAATACTTATTACTTACCCATCTCATTCACTGCTGTGGGACTTTACAGTCATGGTAACTGGCAGCCTATCTGACCCCGGTGTGCACACTGAAATGAAGATTATTGTAACTATACAACAAGGCAGGATGGCTATTATTTAAAAATGGCCAAAGATCTGGAAATGAGTTTCACTAAGAGACAGGACAAGTATCAATACAAGCCCTAGCACAGAACTGCCATTTTATGCTTAACAGAGTTTGTATTTTGAAGTTCACTCTCCTTAATCTTGGTACACCACCAACCATGAGCTAGGGTTTTATTTTTACATTAAGCAGCAATTTCTCCTGTAGTGGTAATCTGACATCATCTGATAATGTCTCTAATTTTTTTGGATTCACTAAACTAACTCATAAATATCAGCTACTGAAGCCACACATCCCAAAGCAAATTACACAAAAAACAAAGACTTTTAAGCTATTATAAGAAGAAACATATTTAGCATGAAGTTTATATCTACAATTTGGGGATACTGAAAAAGTTGCAGAATTCTGAGCTTCAAAGTACCAAAAATAAGGCCCATGTAACTCACTCCATGAGGTGTCTAGCTGAACAAAGGATGTTAGAAAAGCCATGACACCCAGTTTCTCTATCCTGTTTCCTCTGTAACAGCAAAATCATTATACTAGGAAATGTCTGGATGTTCACAGGTCTTGATGGTTTATATGGAAGCCCTTCTAATGTCTCTCTAGCATAAGCACTGCTAACATGACCTGGGCAGCAGACGATAGGCTTAGAAAAAAGCTGTCCCAACATAGGCTAGTCCCACAATGCTAAGGAGTTATTATTTTCCAGAGAGGCACTCTGGCAGCAGTAAGGTTTGGGAAGGCTGGAAAAAGGGAAGGCTTTTTGAGTGGTTCAGGGAAGCAGAATGAAAAGCTCCTCCCAAGATGTTGCAGAAATGGTGCTTGGAACAATATAGCAACAGAACAGGCAGAGGCAGCCACCACTAGGAAATTCTTCCTTTCATGGCCATAGGAAAAAAGCTCTCACAACACAAAATTGTATGAACATTAACCACTACCAACTATATAAAAACACATGTGCATGTGGACAAAGCCTAAAGGAAAAAAGCCCGTAAGAAGTGTTGGGGTGGAGGCACATTTGTTTAAAATTTCACTTACACAATGAAAAAACATGATCTTTTTTTAAAGAAAAGAAAAACAGTACTTGTATATAAAACTTCTTTTCACTTGCTAGGTAAGTGTCCATTGGCTGGAGGAGGATCAGCTTGCACCCCCCTGCCTCAGCAGCCTGTGTGTTATATCAATGCTCTGTCTGCACAGATAAAAAGCTTTCTAAGAAGACAGCTATGGATGGAGGGCCAGAAGGTAAAGGTATCAGGTTGCTCTCTGCCCCCTGGCTCCTGCAGAACACTGCTGCCTCAACAGGAGACATACCCAAGGAATGAATGCCAGTCCCAACCCAAAACCATTTTCTTATTTCCAGCTGACTTTTTTTTTTATCACATATCTCTGTAACTGTTATGATTTTCATTTTTTATTTTCTTTTGAAACAGTACTCTAGTGTTTTGTGAAAAATACTCTGGGAGACATTAATAGGTGTTGTGTGAGAAATGTGTTACATGGTAAGGTTTAGGAAATGTTATGTAAAACAAAGGCAACTTTATTACTGCAACACTTGTTGGAGGCTTTACTATTCTCAAGTGCATTATGAATCTCCAACAGGGACTATATTAAACATTTCTAAAACTTTGGGGACAAGACACCTTTTCCCTTGGGACATTTTGAAAGTGTCCCAAGAAACCCACTTTGATGTATTTTTTTAAAAAGGCCCTTTCTTCCAAACTTCCAAAAATATTGTCAGTTGATACCTTTTACCTTACCATTATTTTTAGTATCTGTTATTTCTCATTTTTAACCTAATGAAAACCTTTTATGTTTTAAACTCTTATCTGTTGACTGGCTTTCAGCCTTTTACCTTACTTTACTTCTTATTTATTTTTATCACACTTAAAAAAAACTCTTGATTGAACTTTATTGTTGATCTAAGTTATACATATACTTTTTCTTTTTTTAAATTTGGCTGTGCCATGCAACTTGCAGGATCTTAGTTACCTGACCAGGGATCGAACCCAGGCCCTGGCAGTGAAAGCAGTGAGTCCTAATCACTGCACCGCCAGGGAATTCCCTCAATATTATTTTAAGACTCATCTGTTTTACTCTTTTTGTAAAGTCCTTTCTGCATTGGGTTTTAAAAAACTTTAAAACTTTATTCCAACCCCTTCAAAGTTCTCATTTCAGATTCAAGTTTTAATTTCTTAATCCTCATTTAATAACCATATGTTAAACATCTTTATTTCCTATATATTTTACTTATTTTATGATATTTTATAATGCACAGCTGAACAAGAAGAACCACAGCAAAGAGCTCAGGAAAAGAGATGGATGGCCTCTGCCCATGGCCCCTTACTCTCACACTGGTAGCTGCTTTTCTAGGCTCCCTCATGCAGAGCTAACATTTTTCACAAGGATCAATTAAATACATATATGAGATACCCCAAAAGAAAGTCCCAAGAGCGGGAAAAAAATGATTATTCTTACAAATTAGTGCTGCTTTCTAACAATAAAATGTTAGTTCCTATGTATTTGAGAGGTAGCAACATGAAGGTAGCTTCACTGTTTTGCATCCTGATATATAATCTCAGGGCACATCATAAAGCTGGGCAGGCTGGGTGCAGTTGTTGGGATGTCTGGAGTCATCTTCAGGAGTCTTTTCCCTCAATGCCTACTTCCCATTAATTTCCAAAACCTGTTCAATCTGCATTAAAAATACAGGCACTACCTCTAGCCTAGACTCCTACAAAAGCGTTTAACAATCTCTCCATTTCAGGTGTATTCTCCTTTTATTCATCCTCCAAAGCACAATCAGATTCATCTTCCTAATATTTAGTGTTGGTCATGTTAGTCTACCACAAACTCATTACCACCTTCCCCTTGAAACATCTTCCTCCTCCTGTACAGTGAACAGTACCATCCTGGGTTATGGCTTGAACATCACTATTGATTACTTCTCTCCCGTCTTCTAGCTAGCATCCAATCCATTCCCAAGTCTTTTCAACCCCATTTTCTAAGTATCTCTCAAATATGTCCATCCACTTCTAGCTACACACACTGCCACTACCTTGGTCCAGGGTGACCACCATTTCTCACAGGGATTCCTGCCAACAACCTTGTAACCAGTCTCTCTGCTTCCCCTCTATCTTCCAACAGGCTAGAAACAAAGTGAACTCTTGCTGAAATACAAATCCTATCTATCTCAGCTCCCATTTTAAATCCAGCAAAGTCTTCCTTATTACCTTCAAGATGAAGTCCACATTCCTTCATATGAGATACCAATTTATTTCTTCAGTCCCATCACTGTTATTTTCTCCAGGTCTCTGCACATGCTATTCCCTCTGTTTCTAAATCCTCTGCCCAAACATCCCATCCCCCCCACCTAATCTCACCTTATCATCAGATTTTAGCTTAAATGCTACTTCTTCCAAGAAATCTTCCTTCAACTCTGGGGATCTGCCTATGTGCTCTACACAGCAAAGCACATTATGTGCTTTCTATTACCTTGAACTAAAACTAAAACCAGTGCACTATATAATGGACGTGTTTGTTTACTTGCCTGTCTCCCCTTCTAGACTGAAAACATCCAGAGGACACAAATTGTCTAACTCACTTAAAATCCCCAGTACCAGGAACAGGCTTGGTGACAGCAGATGTTTAATAAATATTTATTGACTAATTAAACAAAAGGATTAAAATCCTTATAGCTTCTTTCCTCTGACTAAAAAAAGTCCTTGTTGATCATGCAGGTGATCAGGACCTACATAATCTGGACTCAACCTATCTGTCTAGCCTTTTCTCCCACTACTTCTGTTTCATTTACTTTACAGGATAATCATACTGTATTACTAGTTGGAATTTAAACATGCCCTTTACTTTCTTACCTGAGTAACTGTTCACTCCTGGAATCCCCACCTCTTCTTTCAGTTAAAATCAAGCCTAGTATTAAACAAAGATGCAAAAATGAAGACTTCCTGACTCTTTCCAGCCCATAGTCTCCCTTTCCTATGAAGAAATAAACATTATGAATTATATTCTGCCCGTACAACGGCTATGTATGAATTTATCTTAATTCCCTTAATAAAATATAAGTTTTTAAAAAGCAAGTAGAGTTGATTATTTGAGGACTCTGTATTTGTTAGTTTATATTTGCTCACTGAAATGTATTTTTAACACCAAAATCAATATTCACAGTGCTTTTGTGGTCATTTGTGAAGAGTGCAGCAAAACATTTGAGTCATCTGTCATGCATTCCCAGATGAAGTCAAAAAGTTGATGCTCTGTCTTCTTGTTTGAGTTCTTGTACTGTAAACAAACATCCTTTCTCTGGTCTATTCAGTACTGCTTTTTCACATCTTTATGATTTTTCTTGATTTCATTGTTTAATATGGCCCCCAAGCTGACTGCTGAAGAGCTGTCTAGTGTTTCTAAAAGTAAGAAGCTTATGATGTGCCTTTCAGAGAATATACCTATGTTAGATAAGACATGAAGTATAGTGTACTTGGCCCTGAGTTCAATGTTAATGAATCAACAATATTAGAGAAGGTGACTTTAAACAGAAACACACATAAAAGAAGGTTACTAATTGGTTGATGAAAATGTGACCAGAGGCCTACAGGAAACTAACCCAGTACTTCCCCTATGAACAAAGGTTCAGTGTTTGCAGTGACTTTTTAAAACATAACTACCTCAAATAATCAGAATTGACTGTACTCCATGTTATGCATTTTTGTTTCCCTCTCAGTGCCTAACAATGAATGCCTCACATAAAATGGGTATTTAATAACTGACCGGTGAATACATAAATGAAATCTATGATCTCCTGGTAACAGAGAGGGGCGGATGGAAGATAAGGAAGCTGAGATTAAGATATGAATAGAGAGGACTAAAATAAACACCCACTGACCAACAAATACACAAAAGAGAATGACATAAGAAATACTACCCTCACAAAATTTCTTTTTTAAAAAGCTGACATAGAATGTTTCAATCTCAGGCTTTTTGGAATCACAGCAAGAAAGACTTGTTAATTTACTATATATCCCTTAAAATTAGCTTACTGACCCCTAGCAAAGACTTAAAAAGTTAAGATACCTTGGCATAGGACTTCTGTGTCCCACAGAAACATGTAAAGAGCTAAATATGAAATTGAAGGCTAAAAAAACCCCCCAAAAAACTTCAGACACTTTAAACTTCCTACTCATGCTCAGTATCAACTACGAATTTGAGATCATCATGAATTTCACTTCTCTAGATGCTGGAATTCTAATATACAAGCAGCCCTCCCTTTGCATGGCACCTTGTTAACTGAAACTCATACATACTGGACCAGGCCCTCACTTGGCACAATCTATTACCACAGAAGAACTGAGCAAAGCAAAGACTGCATAGCAGTAATTCTTGTGTGTTCCTTCCAAAGTAACACAAATGGCAGAGGTAAATGAGCACATTTTATTGCCTGCTTCACATTCTATTCCATAAGATGGCCATATATATTTGTTTATTGGTTCTTAAACACTTATGTAACTCTACAGGCCAGGCAATGTCTAAGCCCTTTAAAAACAATTCATCTAATTCTCCTAACAACTCTATGAGACAGTATTATTATCCCCATTTTACAGATGAGGAAACTGAGGTACAAAGAGGTTATCTCACTCTAGGCCACACAACCATTAGTGACCTCAGTATTTGAACCTAGATGATCTGACTCCGGAGATAAAGGTCCAGAGCCTACACTCCTAACTGCTATGCTATAATCATGACTTTAACCAGTGCCCCCCTCCTACTCTTGTCCCCACCCTCAATCTATTATTCAACTCAGTACCAAGAGTAAGGTACATAAGTGAGATCATTTCACTCCTTTGCTTATCAAAATTCCTCACTGGCTTTATACATTTAAAATAAATCCAAACTCCATGGAATGGCCTACAAGTCCCTGAGCCTATCACTTCTCTTCCACATGCTCTTACCATATTGTTCTCTAACTTTCTCACCAGCTCTTTCCCCACTCTGGGTCTTTGCTCACTCCATAATGCCCTCTCTCTGGAACACTCCTCCTTTACTCTGTGTGCTCTAAATTCTTTAAGTCTTAATGTAGATACCATATTCTCAGGTCTCATCTCACCACCCTAATTAAAACAGCCCATTCATCATTCTCTACTTCAGCCCCTTTTCTTCATAACACTCAAAAAAATACGTAATTATTTTGCTTACTTGTTCTTTTTATCTCTCCCCACCAAAACTTGCTTACAACTATACTTCAAGTATCTGAAAGAGTTCCAGATGATCAGTAAATACTCATTAAGTGAATAAGCCAGGTTGTGCTGTGGCTTCCTGCAGTCCTTAGTACAACACCTCATTCTCTTTGTTGTATGGGTATCTGACATGAGAAGCATACCTATAACTTGAGTTTTCTCTATCAGAGATTATCTAAGCATTAAGAATATAACTCATTCATTAAAAGATGATCATCACCATTTATTCCAAAAAACTCATCTGAAAAATATTATCAGTCTAAAGGGAATGTTAATTATGTAGTTATTATTTTCAAATTATTCCTTATAAATCTCAACATGAACAAAGGGATATTACCTATGTTAAATTCAAACACCAGTGTTGTATCTCCAGCAAATTTCTCAAGCTATTCTAACTCTTAATGTTCAAATTACTTTTATTTAATTATTTAAAATTGTACAATTTTGCTGCGTTTTAACATTTATGCATATATAGTTATTTTTTTAATTGTTCAGAAAATGAGACTCTCAACATATGGCCAGTTTTTTCCAATTTAAGTCAAAAGCGTTTCATATTCCAAATGAGTTTTATCTATTTGGTTTGGGGGTAAAGTAGGCATAAGTCTACACTTAAGCTATACATCCTAAGATTATCTACAGGAAATTAATCTTCAATACTTATTTCTACAAATATCACAAACATAAGTATTTTACATTTGCTAGCTAAATAAAGCACCAACATCCAGCATTCTAATTAGAACAGTACTGCCATAATTAAGTGAGACTTAAATTACTCAGTAATCAGCTGCTAGTATAAACAATTCGAAAGCCAAACAGGAGATATAATAAAAAGTATGTGAAGTACAGGTAGATGGCTGTAACATGAAATACCATTAGGAAAAGTGTACTCTGTGACAGCATTTTATTGACATAATCAGATTATCTACAATGTATATACCTGTATAGCAAGTGCTTTGATTTTTGTCTTTTCATACTTAATTGATTCACTGAAAGCAAATTACATTGCTGGATGTGGGAATAGCAGGAGAGAATAGCAATGCAGCATCCTTCACAAATCTTATTCTCTTAAGGTTTAAAAATATGAAAACAAAATGTTAAACTTTAATTATCCAAAAGAAAAATACCACCACCACATTTCCAAAGAGGTCTTTATCCCATGTGCCACCTCTCTGTACTGTAGGTGTTCCTACATGTAAGAAGTTCTAGCAACATCTTAATTATGACAAAAATCTCTCTCATCTACCAAAAAATCTCTTTTTAAAATCTGTCCCACTGCTAAAAAGAACCAAAGCCAGGGGTCCTTGCAGAAATGGCTGACTCCAGGGCTGAAGCAGTGAAAATACAGGACAAGCTTGAAACACCTTGTGCCAGAAAGGGCGAAAAAAAATAAAACGGCATGACGAAAGGATACAGGCCAGCTTCATGGGGCTCTCACTGGCTACATCAGTGACAATTTGAGTCCTGAAATAAGTGGCAGACAGTAATGGATTACAATCCACTGAATAAAATGAAAATCCATGAGAGAGGGATGGAGGAAAGAAAAAAAATAACAGCTCTTGCTTAAAGTAAACTGATAACTCTGAAGAGAAGGGGAGGGATGAGCATCACTATTTTTAACCATTATAGTAAAGACTGGCTCAAGCAATCATCTGTAGATGCTAAATCCAGGGGGGAGTCTGATGAGGAGGGGGTCTCAGAGTATCTCCCCACAGATTGCTTATTACTTGCAATTAGATAAATAGTGACTACATGGTAGAGGAGTCAGACAACACCTTGACTGAGTGACCAAAATTAACATCACTATTGAGCAACATATAGAAATTGTTTTCCCCCTGAAAAGGACACAGCATCACTGAATGGAATTTTCCAGCTCAGAAAACATAACCCGAGGAAGTATCAGCTAAACTTAAATTGAGGAATATTTTATAAAATAACTGGTCTGTAACCTTCAAAAGTGCCAGTGTCATTTTTGTTAGGAAAGAAAGGTTAAGGAACTTCATTAAAGGAGAGTAAAGAGTCATGACAATTAAATACATGATCCCGGATAGAATCCTGTACTGGAGTGGGATAACTGGCAATATTGGAATATGGGCTACAGGGAGATAAAATTATTGTTTCAACGTTAAATCTTCTGAATCTGCTAACTATATCATAGCCATATGGAGAATAAACCTTGTTCTTAGAAAATACACACTTAAGTCTTGAGGCAAAGGGGTCATGTAACCTACTTTCAAATGGATCAGATGAGTGAGTGAGTGAGAGTGAGAGAGAGAGAGAGAGAGAGAGAGAGAGTGTGTGCACGCGCACAGAGAAATAGACAGTAGAAGAGGAGGGAAATGACAAGTAATTATGGCAAAATCTTAAAAATTGGTGAATATGGATAAAGGGTATACAAGTATTCTCTTTACTATTCTTAAAACTTTGATTTCAAAATAAAAAGTTATTTAAAAATCTGCCTCACTGCACAACACTGTGAATGTGCTAAACGCTACTGGATTCAACACTTTAAAATGGTTAATTTCATGCTATGTGAATCTTAACGGCAATAAAAAACATTTTTTTCCCTAAAACTACCCCTCTAAGTAACACAAATAACTTGGAACAAAGTCAAACTTCATGAAAGGATTGATTGGTTTATTTCTTTTTCATTTCAAGCTGTCATTTTCTTGATTCTATAATTTGGAGAACATTTATTTCAGTGTCAAATTAGGCAGTAACTAGCTTTCTCAAGTGCAATCATTCCTCCATTAAAGCATCGAAGAGTTTCGATAGAGTGAACACTATACATTATGCTTTTAGATATAGAATGCATCAGTTTTAATGTAAAGGAAGTTTATCACAGTTAAAATGCATTATGAAATTTAGGCTCACCTGACTTTTTATAATTAGTATCATTCTATTTTATAATTAAATTATAGTAAAAAAGAACAATTAGTAGCATAGCATATGCAAATCATTCTTTTGGTACACCAACTACCACACACACACCCCAAACCACGTTAACATGTCAAGCAGTGTTAAGTACTTATATGAGTAAAAAATCCTCAAGGTTAAACATTTCACACAACTTATAAATAGGCCAATCACACCCTCAAGGACTCTCTTAGGATTATTCTAGTTACAAAGTTCTCATGAAAAACAGTAATCTATTACCATTTTTTTTAATGACAAAAGTTAATAAAAGCTAGCTAAATGTTATATTTAGATACAACAGTAATGTTCTATTTATGACTCTAAATAACTAGGACACCCATTCCCACTTGCTAGAAAAACTTTTAGTTAAATATTTAGCATAACGTATTTATTTGAAAATTGTTCTGGAAATACCAGTCATTTCAAATTCAACTGTATATCTTATGACACACGTTAACAATTCAAGCAGAAGTTCCTCAAATGCAACTTCTAATAAATTTTGAAAGCGTAAGCTCCTGAGGTCCATATTTTTTTTAAAGTATGGGAATATTATTCCTATTCAACAACCAGAAACAGTCCTTCTCTACTTTAAGCAGCTTCAGACTTGCATTGTTTTGTGTGTAAGTTTAATTGTGAAACAATCTTTCCTATTGCTGACAGTTGCTTAAGGTCACTTGCTCAGGTTACTTAGTAAATCAATTTTTTTTTTTCCAAAAAAGAAAGGACAGTGTGATGTTTTTCTTATCAAGAGATGTCATATGTTAAACTGGTTTCAGAAGCAAATCAAATAACCCAGTGTATTAAAAAAAGAGTACAGCATAAGAATTCTTAGCATTATAAATCCCAATTCTAGTTTTTACAGGTATAATAAAAGAGTAGCTACTAAAATAACAGTAAAAATTTTACTGTTAAAGGGGTTTAGAGTTTATTAAAATTATTTGCCAACTTTTAAATTCCTACTCTTTAGAACTAATCTAAGGAATGACAGTTTTTGTTCACCTATATCTTATTTACTGAGAACACAATGGTAAACCTTTTCACAGTATATTAACTCATTTAATTCTCTCAACATTCCTGGAAGGTAGACCTTATGCCCATTTCATACAGAAATGCACAAAAAGTCTCTTGACTTATGATGTCTTCCCTCAAATTACTCCTCCCACCCCTCATTTAAAAATAAAACTGAAACCCAAAGAAGTTTGCTCAGCTTGGGCATACTCATAACAAAGTATCTTTTAAAATATGTGGCACCCTATTTAAAATACCCTATTAAGGTAAGTTTATTAACTGTATTATGAGACTCCTTCAGGAAAAAAATCTAAAAGAAAGTACTAAAATTACTTAAGCTTAAAAAAAAGCATAAAACCCTTCTAAGAGAATGAGAAAATTATGAAACATCCTGCACTGGGACAATATGTGAAAACTACATCTTTGTAGACACAAATGCTTGACGTTGTAGTTTGATCACATCACTTATAGATGTTTTCACTTCTATGTGATTAAGTTCAGATGCACTGCCAAATATCAAACACTAACTGAAAGTATATAACTAAGAAATCCTATCAATAGAATAATAAAATGAGAAATCGTGCACCTCAGCAGTTATAAGTTTGTAAAACTACCTGTAAGTGAACTCAAATAATTTAAAATTTTTAAATAAAATTTAAAACTTAAAAATATTAAGTCAGCAATAGTTTTTTCCCCCATTTTCATCCATGATCGATTAAACTTAGATTTACTCAAATGCATTTCCAAATCCCAAAAACTAGGCTCAATTTTTCTGACACGAAGGAAATTGTTTCCAGAACCTCACTACTAAAATTTTGAAGCCTATATAATTTATTTCCCCTCAAACTCAAACAAACACAAACCAGCAAACATCTACACTTTAAATTATTTAATCTGGACTATGTGATTGGGGTAGAAGGGGGACCTCCCTTTGCAACAGAACAGCTTAGACAGTATTCAGTAATGTCATCCCCTGCTTGGAACCATTTGGGAGTAGGTTCTTATCAGTGAGCCCACATCGTTTGACCTGTGTTTAAGATTTTTCACTCCATGTTTGATTCCTTATTTGGCCTTATCCTCCTTTCAGCAAACACATATTTTGAAATACCAGGATCTATCTTTTTCATTAAGCCTTTGCTCTGTCTTAATTGTTCTTTCCATTCTCTGAATTTCTACAGTATATATACCTATGCCCCAAATTCAGATATCATATCTTATATTATTCTTTTTCATGTGCTTGTCATGTGCATCCACTTCACAGAATCATGAGCTGCTATTGGAACCATAAGGTCTGTCAGTCAGTTTACAGTACTGTACAGTGCTTGTTGTAGATATTTAATAAGCACTCACTGAAAGATCCTTATAAGATATGGCGAAGATAAGTAAGGATATCAGTAATGTATTTTCAGTTATTATATACCATTTAAAAAAAACCTATGCCAAAAACATACTCCTTGGATAGGTACATAACGAACTAAGGAAAATTATTCCCAAATTATTCAATCTGAGCATAAGAAAAATTGGGAAAAGTTGTACATAAATCAGGGTAATAAGACATAGCACTACAGGCACAGCTAACTGACCACAATATAAAGATCAAAAAATTGTGTGAAACTTATTAAAGTTGTGGAAGCTGGCTACAGGGGACTAATTCTGAAACACATACTACAGCTCATGACTGTCGTGACATTTTTTTTTAGGATTAATTACAGTGAGCAAGTTCATTACAAGAAAAAAAAGGTTTCCTTTTTCACCTACAACTGTTTGCTCCTCGATCATTGAGGGGCATCCTACTTACATTATTCAGAGTATTACAAGAGGCCAGAAAAATTTTCTTTTATGACTGGTACATATACGGAAGAAAGGAATAAATACTCATTGAATTTGGTTCAGAAGCTTATTATAAACTTTTTTCAAGTAATTTTTAACTTGTTTAAGGCATACACTAGTAATTCACCTCTATTACAGTGAATAATGTCTTGTACAAGTTAGCAAAAACTGTTAAATATATGTTCTGAAAGCAGACACTAGATTTAAATCTAGACTCTATTTTCTAGATATGTTACTTCGGGCAAGTTTCTGGACTTCTCTGTGGTCATTTTCCTCAACCACAAATTGAGAATAATAATAATGTTGTCACTATTGTTCTTGGCACATGACAAATGCTCAATAACGATTTGTTTTTATTAGAAATATCTGTACTTAAAAGATTTCCTCAGTAATATAAAACAACTTACCAAATTTAACATACTCATTCAAAAGAATATTTATTGAACACCTACTGTACGTCACACACTGTACTTGGAGTAAGTAATATAGCAGTAAACAAAACAAAGTCCCCGCCCTCAAGGAGCTTATATCCCAGAGGCAGCAGACGGAACAGATTATAGGATTAAAATTTTTATTTGGCTTCATGAGAAATGAGCCACACTTCAGAAACCCATTCAGTACCAAACTTATAACTATAAACCAAACATATCAAACTAAGGATATTATTTTTAACCATTATGGTTTAATTTCAAGTAAAAAGTTTTAATCATACAATCTTAAGTCACTTTTAAAAATTACAAGTGATGAATATGCACTGTTCTTTAATGATTTGCTAAAACTGCTAAAACTGCATAGAAACAAATAGCAAGAAAAATAAGAAATTGAATTTTAAATATATGTCTTCTTTCTATTATAAAAATAAAAGCTACCTAAGGGAATTCCCTGGCAGGCTAGTGATTAGGACTCCATGCTTTCACTGAGAGGGTCCCATTCAAGCCCTGGTCGGGGAACTAAGATTGCATAAGTCATGAGGCATGGCCAAAAAAAAAGAACCCTATCTGGACGAGAAATTTTTTGAGTGAAACATTTTTAAATGCATACATACACGTTTATCACATAATGGTGAGTTTGTGTGGAAGTTATAAAAAAAATTATTTATATTAGAATTAGGTAGAACTTACTCTCCTAAGAATTTCTAAACTAAATACAATTCGTATGTCAAGAGAAGACACTCCAAAATAATTGGCTAACTAGACTTCTCTTAAGTACAAACCACTCTTGGCTATTGTTGCACATTAACAAAATCACTCATATTTACTATAGTCATAGTCATGAGGAGCTATCAATACATGGGAATGCATTATGTTATTTTACCTGTATGAAATTTTCTGGCTAAAGGGCTCTGGTAAGCCAAAAGAATTTCTTGCCAGTTTGGGAGAGTGTACTGAAAAACTGGAAAGCACACTGCAATGTGCTTTCCTTATATATACTGCTCATCCATTATCAGAGATTATGAATTGGATATCACATTTTAGAGGATTCTTTTTCTTGATTTTGTTCAGTTTCTTTAAGGATAGACTGTCAACTTCAAATTGCCCTCACAAAATAAATCTTTTTATATTTTAGAAGAAATATTTTAGATTAGCAGCATCTTTAAAATCTTGAGAAAATACAAAACAAGCTGAATAAAAATTAGCAGATGGAAATGCAATATGTCCTTCCAAAGACTTTATTCCTTACTTATGTCTTTTGAAAGAGTTATTTCTGTAATATGCTTTACAATATTCAAGGCATTTGTGATTTGGTGAACACAACATAAGGCACATATTACAGATATTTTTATAAGTTCTCCTATACATTGCTTAACATGTCTATTGAGGTGAATATACATTGAAAATGATGATTTATGGATTAAGACACAGCTCTTATATACTTGTAAATAATCTACTCTGACATTTTCTTTACTCCTTCAAACACTATATTCCTTTCACTTTTTTCTACACGTTATAAATTGTTATAAATTACTTTTTAAATTATACAATAATGACAGTGTTTCAAGACTTTATTTTATGTCAAGTGCTATGCTAAGTGTTTCACATAAATATAATCCTCACAAGAACCCTGTAAAATAAATACCATCCTATTTTATAGATGGGAAAGTTTGGAGATACTGTCCCAATCCCCAAGATCACTATTTCTTAGTGGTGGACGTAAGATTTCAATCCAGTTCCGATCTCTGAACCACACTTCTTCCCAGATCCAGTAAACATCACATGGCGGTGTCTAAATATAAAAGTGTGTATAGGACTTCCCTGGTGGCGCAGTGGTTAAGAATCCGCCAGCCAATGCAGGAGACATGGGTTCGAGCCCTCGTCCGGGAAGATCCCACATGCCGCAGAGCAACTAAGCCTGTGTGCCACAACTACTGAGCCTGCAAGCCACAACTACTGAGCCCGCCTGCCACAACTACTGAAGCCCACGGGACTAGAGTCTGTGCTCTGCAACAAGAGAAGCCACCACAATGAGAAGACTGTGCACCACAATGAAGAGTAGCCCCCGCTCACCACAACTAGAGAAAGCCTGCATGCAGCAACAAAGACCCAAAGCAGCCAAAAAAAATTTAATAAAAAAAGTCTGGAGAGCTAGCAAATTACTATAAAAATATATAGATGGGACTTTCCTGGTGGCACAGTCGTTAAGAATCCACCTGCCCCATTGCATCATCATGCCAGTCTTGGCCGCCAGAGGCTCGCCCCGCATTCTGTACCCCTCCCTCCCCCCAGCTTGAATGAGCCACAGCCCCCTAATTAGCTGATCCTTTAACCCCATCCTGTCTGAGTGAAGAACAGACACCCTCAGGCGACCTACAGGCAGAGGCAAGGCCAAAACCAAAGCTGAACCCCAGGAGTTGTGCGAACTAAGAAGAGAAAGAGAAATTTCTCCCAGCACCCTCAGGAGCAGCGGATTAAATCTCCACAATCAACTTGATGTACCCTGCATCTGTGAAATACCTGAAGAGACAACAAATCATCCCAAATTGAGGAGGTGGACTTTGGGAAAAAGATATATATATTTTTTTTCCTTATTCTCTTTCTGTGAGTGTGTATGTGTATGCTTCTTTGTGTGATTTTTGTCTGTATAGCTTTGCTTTTACCATTTGTCCTAGGGTTCTGTCTGTCCATTTTTAAAAATTACTTTTAAATTCTTTTATTTTTAATAATTTTTTTAATAACTTTATTTTATTTTTTTTCTTTCTTCTTTCTCCCTTTTCTTCTGAGCCATGTGACTGACAGGGTCTTGGTGCTCCAGCCGGGTGTCAGGCCTGTGTCTCTGAGGTGGGAGGCCAAGTTCAGGACATTGGTCCACCAGAGACCTCCTGGATCCACGTAATATCAAAAGGCCAAAGCTCTCCCAGAGATCTCCATCTCAATGGTAAGACCAAGCTGCACTCAACGACAGCAAGCTACAGTGCTGGACACCCTATGCCAAACAACTAGCAAGACAGGAACAGAACCCCACCCATTAGCACAGAGGCTGCCTAAAATCATAATAAGGCCACAGACACCCCAAAACACACCACCAGACATAGACCTGCCAAACAACTAGCAAGACAGGAACACAACCCCATTCATTAGCACAGAGGCTGCCTAAAATCATAATAAGGCCACAGACATCCCAAAACACACCACCAGACATAGACCTGCCCACCAGAAAGGCAAGATCCAGCCTCATCTACCAGAACACAGGCACTAGTCCCCTCCACCAGAAAGCCTACACAACCCACTGAACCAACCTTAGCCACTGGGGATAGAAACCAAAAACAACGGGAACTACGAACCTGCAGCCTGCAAAAAGGAGACACCAAACACAGTAAGTTAAGCAAAATGAGAAGACAGAAAATCACACAGCAGATGAAGGAGCAAGGTAAAAACTCACCAGACCTGACAAATGAAGAGAAAATAGGCAGTCTACCTGAAAAAGAATTCAGAATGATGATAGTAAAGATGATCCAAAATATTGGAAATAGAATAGAGAAAATACAAGAAACGTTTAACAAGGACCTAGAAGAACTAAAGAGCAAACAAACAGTGATAAACAACACAATAAATGAAATTAAAAATTCTCTAGAAGGGATCAATAGCAGAATAACTGAGGCAGAAGAATGGATAAGTGACCTGGAAGATAAAATAGTAGAAATAACTACTGCAGAGCAGAATAAAGAAAAAAGAATGAAAAGAACTGAGGACAGTCTCAGAGACCTCTGGGACAACATTAAACGCACCAACATTTGAATTATAGGGATCCCAGAAGAAGAAGAGAAAAAGGAACGGACTGAGAAAATATCTGAAGAGATTGTAGTTGAAAACTTCCCTAGTATGGGAAAGGAAATAGTCAATAAAGTCCAGGAAGCGCAGAGAGTCCCATACAGCATAAATCCAAGGAGAAGCACGCCAAGGCACATATTAATCAAACTATCAAAAATTAAATACTAAGAAAAAATATTAAAAGCAGCAAGGGAAAAGCAACAAATAACATACAAGGGAATCCCCATAAGGTTAACAGTTGATCTTTCAGCAGAAACTCTGCAAGCCAGAAGGGAATGGCAGGACATATTTAAAGGGATGAAAGGTAGAAAACTACAACCAAGATTACTCTACCCAGCAAGGATCTCATTCAGATTTGACGTAGAAATTAAAGCTTTTAAAGACAAGCAAAAGCTAAGAGAATTCAGCACCACCAAACCAGCTTTACAACAAATGTTAAAGGAACTTCTCTAGGCAAGAAACACAAGAGAAGGAAAAGACCTACGATAACAAACCCAAAACAATTAAGAAAATGGTAATAGGAACACACATATCAATAACTACCTTAAATGTAAATGGATTAAATGCTCCAACCAAAAGACACAGACTGGCTGAATGGATACAAAAACAAGACCCATATATATGCCATCTACAAGAGACCCACTTCAGACCTAGGGATACATACAGAATGAAAGTGAGGGGATGCAAAAAGATATTCCATGCAAATGGAAATCAAAAGAAAGCTGCAGTAGCAATTCTCATATCAGACAAAATAGACTTTAAAATAAAGACTATTACAAGAGACAAAGAAGGACACTACATAATGATCAAGGGATCGATCCAAGAAGAAGATATAACAACTGTAAATATTTATGCACCCAACATAGGAGCACCTCAATACATAAGGCAAATGCTAACAGCCATAGAAGGGGAAATCAACAGTAACACAATCATAGTAGGGGACTTTAACACCCCACTTTCACCAATGGACAGATCATCCAAAATGAAAATAAGTAAGGAAACACAAGCTTTAAATGATACATTAAACAAGACGGACTTAATTGATATTTATAGGACATTCCATCCAAAAACAAGAGAATACACTTTCTTCTCAAGTGCTCGTGGAACATTCTCAAGGATAGACCATATCCTGGGTCACAAATCAAGCCTTGGTAAATTTTAGAAAACTACACTGGTATCAATTATCTTTTCTGACCACAATGCTATGAGATTAAATATCAATTACAGGAAAATATCTGTAAAAAATACAAATATATGGAGGCTAAACAATACACTACTTAATAACCAAGAGATCACTGAAGAAATCAAAGAGGAAATCAAAACATACCTAGAAATAAATGATAACGAGAACACAACGACCCAAAATCTATAGGATGCAGCAAATGCAGTACTAAGAGGGAAGTTTATATCAATACATCCTTCCTCAAGAAACAAGAAACATCTCAAATAACCTTACCCCTAAAGCAATTAGAGAAAGAAAAAGTAAAAAAACCCAAAGTTAGCAGAAGGAAAGAAATCATAAAGATCAAATCAGAAATAAAAATGAAAAAGAAATGAAAGAAGCAATAGCAAAGATCAACAAAACTAAAAGCTGGTTCTTTGAGAAGATAAACAAAATTGATAAACCATTAGCCAGACTCATAAAGAAAAACAGGAAAAAGACTCAAATCAATAGAATTAGAAATGTAAAAGGAGAAGTAACAACTGACACTGCAGAAATACAAAGGATCATGAGAGATTACTACAAGCAACTATGCCAATAAAATGGACAACCTGGAAGAAATGGACAAATTCTTACAAAAGCACAACCTTCCAAGACTGAACCAGGATGAAATAGAAAATATAAACAGACCAATCACAAGCACTGAAATTGAGACTCTGATTAAAAATCTTGCAACTAACAAAAGCCCAGGACCAGATGGCTTCACAGGCAAATTATAGCAAACATTCAGAGAAGAGCTAACATGTATCACTCTCAAACTCTTCCAAAATATAGCAGAGGGAGGAACACTCCCAAACTCATTCTGTGAGGTCACCATCATCCTGATACCAAAACCAGACAAAGATGTCACAAAGAAAGAAAACTACAGGCCAATATCACTGATTAACATAGATGCAAAAAACCTCAATAAAATACTGAGAAAGAGAATCCAGCAGCACATTAAAAGGATCATAGATCATGATCAAGTGGGGTTTATCCCAGGAATGCAAGGATTCTTCAATATACGCAAATCAATCTATGTGATACACCATATTAACAAATTGAAGGAGAAAAACCATATGATCATCTCAATAGCTGCAGAAAAAGCTTGTAACAAAATTCAACACCAATTTATGATAAAAACCCTCCAGAAAGTAGGCATAGAGGGAATTTTCCTCAACATATTAGAGGCCATATAAGACAAACTCACGCCAACATCATTCTCAATGGTGAAAAACTGAAACCATTTCCACTAAGGTCAGGAACAAGACAAGGTTATCCACTCTCACCACTATTATACAACGTAGTTTTGGAAGTTTTAGGCACAGCAATCAGAGAAGAAAAGGAAATAAAAGGAATCCCAAGCAGAAAAGAAAAAGTAAAGCTGTCACTGTTTGCAGATGACATGATACTATACATAGAGAATCCTAAAGATGCTACCAGAAAACTACTGGAGCTAATCAGTGAATCTGGGAAAGTAGCAGGATACAAAATTAATGCACAGAAATCTCTTGCATTCCTGTACTCTAATGATGAAATATCTGAAAGAGATATCAAGGAAACACTCCCATTTACCACTGCAACAAAAACAATAAGATACGTAGGAATAAACTGACCTAGGGAGACAAAAGACCTGTATGCAGAAAACTATAAGACACTGATGAGAGAAATTAAAGATGATACAAACAGATGGAGAGAGATACCATGTTCTTGGATTGGAAGAATCAACATTGTGAAAATGACTATACTACCCAAAGCAATCTTCAGATTCAATGCAATCCCTATCAAACTACCAAGGGCATTTTTCACAGAACTAGAACAAAAAATTTCACAATTTGTATGGAAACACAAAAGACCCCAAAAAGCCAAAGCAATCTTGAGAAAGAAAAACAGAGTTGGAGGAATCAGACTCCCTGACTTCAGCCTATACTACAAAGCTACAGTAATCAAGACAGTATGGTACTGGCACAAAAACAGAAATATAGATCAATGGAACAGGACAGAAAGCCCAGAGATAAACTCACACACATATAGTCACCTTATTTTTGATAAAGGAGGCAAGAACATATAATGCAGAAAAAGCGTCTTCAATAAGTGGTGCTGGGAAAACTGGACAGCTACATGTAAATGAATGAAATAAGAACACTCCCTAGTACCATACACAACAGTAAACTCAAAATGGAATAAAGACTAAATGTAAGGCCAGACACTATCAAACTCTTAGAGGAAAACATAGGCAGAACACTCTATGACATAAATCACAGCAAGATCCTTTCTGACCCACCTCCTAGAGAAATGGAAATAAAACCAAAAATAAACAAATGGAACCTAATGAAAGCTTTTGCACAGCAAAGGAAAACATAAACAAGACGAAAAGACAACTCTCAGAATGGGAGAAAATATTTGGAAATGAAGCAACAGACAAAGGATTAATCTCCAAAATTTACAAGCAGCTCATGTAGTTCAATATCAAAAAAACAACCAACCCAATCCAAAAATGGGCAGAAGAGCCAAACAGACATTTCTCCAAAGCAGATGTACAGATTGCCAACAAACATATGAAAGAATGCTCAATATCACTAATCGTTAGAGAAATGCAAATCAAAACCACAATGAGGTATCACCTCACACCAGTCAGAATGGCCATCATCAAAAAATCTAGAAACAATAAATGCTGGAGAGGGTGTGGAGAAAAGGGAACCATCCTGCACTGTTGGTGGGAATGTAAATTGATACAGACACTATGGAGAACAGTATGGAGGTTCCTCAAAAAACTAAAAATAGAACTACCATATGCCCCAGCAATCCCACTACTGGGCATATACCCTGAGAAAACCATAATTCAAAAAGAGTCATGTACCACAATGTTCACTGCAGCTCTGTTTACAACAGCCAGGACATGGAAGTAACCTAAGTGTCCATCGACAGATGAATGGATAAAGAAGATATGGCACATATATACAATGGAATATTACTCAGCCATAAAAAGAAACAAAATTGAGTTTTTTGTAGTGAGGTGGATGGACCTAAAGTCTGTCATACAGAGTGAAGTCAGTCAGGAAGAGAAAAACAAATACCGTATGCTAACACATATATATGGAATCTAAGAAAAAAAAGGTTAATGAAGAACCCAGAGGCAGGACAGGAATAAACACGCAGACATTGAGGATGGACCTGAGGACACGGGGAGAGGGAAGGGTAAGCTGGGACAAAGTGAGAGAGTGGCATGGACTTACAAATACTACCAAATGTAAAACAGATAGCTAGTGGGAAGCAGCTGCATAGCACAGGGAGATCAGCTGGGCACTTTGTGACCACCTAGAGGGGTGGTATAGGGAGGGTGGGAGGGAGACGCAAGAGGGAGGAGATATGGGGATATATGTATAGGTGATTCACTTTGTTATAAAGCAGAAACTAACACACCATTGTAAAGCAATTATACTCCAATAAAGATGTTAAAAAAAAAAATTAGTAGAGGGCTTCCCTGGTGGCGCAGCGGTAGAGAGTCCTCCTGCCGATGCAGGGGACACGGGTTCGTGCCCAGTCTGGGAGGATCCCACATGCCGTGGAGTGGCTGGGCCTGTGAGCCATGGCCGCTGAGCCTGCGCATCCGGAGCCTGTGCTCTGCGATGGGAGAGGCCACAACAGTGAGAGGCCCGCGTACCGCAAAAAAAAAAAAAAAAAAAAAAAAATTAGTAGAAAAGAAGGAAAAGAATAAAGAACATTGTCACCAGTCAGAAAAAAAAAAAAAAGAATCCACCTGCCAATGCGGGCCACACGGGTTCAAGCCCTGGTCCGAGAAGATTCCACATACCGCGGAACAACTAAGCCCCAGTGCCACAACTCCTGAGCCTGCACTCTAGAGCCCAGAAGCCACAACTACTGAGCCTGTGTGCCACAACTACTGAAGCTCGCGCGTCTAGAGCCCGTGCTCTGCAATATGAGAATCCACTGCAATGAGAAGCCCGCGTGCAGCAACAAAGCCCCAATTCAGCCAAAAATAAACAAATAAATATATTTTAAAAATATACATATATGCACACATTCACATAATTAGACTAAACAATGAAAGCTCATATGCAGTGACACGTTAGGAAAAAAAAGAATAAACAGTTAAATACATTGTCCCAGAATGTTAAATAATGTCAGCTGAGACTAAAGAGAGCTAAATCTTTATACATAAGACCCATTACAAGTACTAAAAATGTACTTTGAATCTATGAAGTAGTCTTGCTGCCCCCCAAATTGGAACTTGAATTTATCAAGTGAGTAGATAAAATTACCAAATTGCAGGAAATACAGAGGTTAGAAAAACACTTAAACAACCCTATGGGATCCAATTAGCAAAAACCAAACTGAGGAAAGTACAAAAAACTCAGTTTCTTTAACATGTAAACCTTAAGAGGGAAAAAAAGAAGGCAGAGATTGAGCCTACACATTAAAAGAATCAAGAGATATACCCACCAACTCAGAAACATCAAAGAGGAATCATGAGGCAAATGAGAAACAAATGCTAACTGGGCATTTGATATTAAGTAATCATCCTTTTTAAAAGGTGTGATAATGGTATTATGGTTATGATAAAAAAAAAGTTGACTCTTTACTTTTTGTAGATTGATATACTTATAGATGAAATGATACAGTGTCAGGAATTTGCTTCAAAATAATACGGAGTGGGGGCGGGAGGCAGAGGCACAGATAAAGCAAGACTAGTCAGACTGTTGAAGTTAGGTCTGTGTACACAGAGGTTCATTACAACAGTCCCTCCAGTTTTGGATATATCTGAAATCTTCCATAATAAAAGCCAAAAAGTAAATTCCAACCAGACAGATCTAAATATTAAAGATAAAACAATAAAATTTCTTCAAGACTAAAAAAAGTTATTTAAGCTGCCTATACTCTTCCTTTTTTTCTTAAAGGAAATATTAAATAAACATTGGAAATAAGTAAGAAAATAATACAAGAGCATAGAAAAAGGTTCAACTGTGGAGTCATACTGTAAAACCTAGGAGTGAGTACTATTAAGTGGTACTTAAAATTAAAAAGGCCAACTACTTTGAGTGGATGCATAGTAAACAAATGAAAAACTACTTGAAAACAGGAAGGGCACAGGAAAATGTAAGAGGCAGCTAAGAGCTTTTTAAAAGCACCTTGGCAATGGTACTAAACAGACTAATTTGAACTACAGAAAATCACTCCTAAGAAATGCTGGCAAAGATAAAATCATCTTTCTTTGCAATTAAATTCTTAATATCTACTTGTGTCCAGTTACTAGAAGAGAGGAAGGAAGGATAATGAATTTACTGTTTCAGCAATAACAACTGGTTTAAAGAAAAGTTGATGGGGGAAACTAGAAAGCTGAAAATCACCTTTGTTTTCAAGTTCTAAGAAGCAAACTGAACAGAGATTTACTGGTAAGATAGGGAAATAGGGGGAACACATCCGAGGACTGAAGTGGAAAACCAATGATAAGTTCAAGTGCACCAATTTGCAGTGGCAAATTTCTTGAAGGCAGGTATTGTATTTTTCAAGTTCAGAAAATACAGTACTATTCCAAGTAATAATAAATGTATTATCTGTTGAAATAACTGAATGAAATATTTTCTATAAAAGCAAAGGGTTCTCCCTCTGGAGTCAGCTAGACTAGATCAGTAGTTTCCACAGTTCTATTACATTATGTGACCATTTAGAAACTAAAATCATGCAAATAACACCAAAAAATCAACTTATGGGGGAAAAAAATGCAAGCTATGCTTAAGAGAATAACTTAAAATGGAGTATCTATAGCAGTTGCCTTAGGACCCTAGCCAGCCCTGTTTGAATCACTATCATAAAAAAAAATAGGGGCCACTGATGAAATAGATTTACTGTTAATACTACTCCCTGCATGAAAGAGAAGGATTGGCTGGGCTTGAACAGTAAGTAGCAGTTTGATTGACCACTACCAGGTTACCTTCACTGCATTTCCAAAATTTGAAGAAAAAAGACAACGGAACTGTAGCAACTTTCAATTTATACGATAAACAGGATAACAAAATATAAAAGTGTTCAATTTTATTACAGCCTCAAATAAAGGGAGGCAGGTCAAAGGATGACAATGGTCAAGCTTTTCCCAGTTGGTGGGAGTGGTGCCACTTATCCTCTCCTGCCACAGCTCTCTTTAATGCAACTCGAGTACAAGTGGGAGGAAACTGGCACTCCAAGCTCTGGCTGGCCTATGGTTTTATCTGCTTTTCCTCAGTTCCACAATGTTCTGCAAAACAGAGCCATTTAATACCACCAGCAGGTGCAACAATTGTGGAAAATACCTCCCCAACCTTCCATAAAATCTCAAAAGCCAGTATTTGAAATATATCATTATACTTAAGAACTGCCACCATGCTGGATCTAACAGTAGCTCCAGAGGACACATTTTGAAAGACCACATTTTTCTTTCTGAAGTAAACCTTAATAGGTAGGGATATATGCTAAATGAAAGTCCTAATTTTCCAGAGTCATGGGTTGCACTTATTTACTGCATAAAGCATTTAAATATAACATTTATTGATTGCCACATTTAAACAAAATTCCTTTTTCAGCTGAAACTTTCTCTGGAGGATAATGACTTCCTAAAATTTATCTGCTCTTATGAAATATATGCTCTGTTTCTTTGCCCCCTGATAGAAATTCATGCCTCCAATATGCCAGTTGGCATATTGGCATATTGTTGGCAAAAGTCTTACTCTAGCCCAATCCCATCAATTTAAAGATAAGGAATCCAAGGTCTAGAGAGTCATATGAGTCTGCCTCAGATCAGACATACGGCTAATTTAAAAGGCAGTATCAGAATCTGAACCCAGGTCTCCTAAACCTCTAACCAGTGCTCTATCATATAAAGCCTCATTTCTATTCAACAAAGCTCTCAGAGCAGTCCTTAGTCACTTCATTGTTTCCTCATTTGCAAGTTTCCTCATCACCTTATCCCCTTGATAATCAGAACAGCGGTTCTATGGATCTGCTTCACCTTCATTATGGCAATTTAAGGTGAAGAGTCTAAATGCACACAGTGCCACAGGTACTGGTTCTGTAAAATGCTTTCATTTGGGGGGAACAATTTCTTCTCTCCTGCCAGTGAAAGATGAAAATTAAGTTCTGAGTATTCATCAGTAAAATAACCTCATGTTGTAATCCTAATATCATGTGTCAGACACCCACGAAATCTTTAAAAAGTCCTTGGTGGCAACGTTCTTACATGTTCTTGAATAACTTGGTTCAAGTCTCCATTCTAAATTGGGTAGTAAAAAGGAAGAGAGAAGTTATTTTTCAACAGCAGCTCTTCCATTAGATTGACTTGCTGACTATTTATGTGACAAATTTAACCTGCAGCACTTGAAAATTAGTAACAAAGGTGTTAAAAACAATATGAAATGAACAATTAAAGCAGAAATATTGCCTTGATTTGTCTCCTAAAAAATGTACAGTCTCTTCAAATTTTTGAGTACTACAGATTTAGTCCCCTAAGATAAGAACGTGTTTTTTTAGTGGTTTTTCTTCCACTGTCCTCTGGCTAAGAAATAAAGAGAGAGTTTTGTAGAGGCTTTTGGATTTTTAAAGACTATTTAAGCTGGTATCCTAGACTTACACCAAATATTAAAAAACCAACGAACCTGGATCTGAAAAAAAAAGGCAACATGATTTTATTTTATCTTTGGAAAGCAAAGGTTATATAAATAGCAAAACAAACCTAAAATAAAGGACTGAGAACTTAACGGTCAAATAAATAGTTGATAAAGCAAAATCACCAAATCACTTTCCAAACATGGAGCTTCTCTCTTAATGAAGTTTAATCTTACTCTTGATGCAGAACATCTGCTATAGTTATCAAAAGCATACTGATCTAAACCTACTGTATTAAGGGCTTTATATGCTATCTAAGTCCTTAGCCCTTAATTCTCACAACAACACTCTAAGTATCTATCATATTTTCATACTGCACCTGAGAAAACTGGGGCACTTCAAGGTTAAGTAATCTGCCAAGGTTACAGAGCTTGAATCCAGCTCTGCAGGTTCACAAACCTGTGCTCCTTAGGCACTCTACTGCCTTCTTGGTAGCACAGAAAACTTGAAAATATGGTCAGACTCTAAATTCTATCTGATGTATTACCCAAGCCACTGTGAATTTTTTTCTTATTGAAGTATAGTTGATATATAATATTAGCTTCGGGTGTACAACAGCAATTAGATATTTTCATATATTATACTCTGTTGAAAGTTACTATAAAATATTGGCTATATTCCCTGTGCTGTACATTACATCCTTGGATCTAATTTATTTTATACCTAGTAGTTTGTATCCCTTAATGAATTATTTTTTCTGGGGTCAAGAAAGCCTCAAGAATTTGCCATCTACAGTTCCTGATTTTAGGTTGGGTGAGTGGCACAAATGAAATGTTTTTGTCACCACACGTTGTATCATCACTAAAACCCGAGAGGAAGGGGAAAATTCTTAAACTTTATTTCCTGCTGGCCTAGCAGACCTTACTTAACCACTGTTATCTATCTGATACACTCAATTTAAGTGTAAGATACTAAAGTTACGACTTAAATCTTAAAGAAAATCAACTATATATTAGTCTTTTTACCTGTCAGGGAAGTTAAAAGTAGATCAACAGGATATAAACCTGGGTTGTTTCCTTCTTTAGGGGAAATTTCTTGTTAATTCAATGACTTCTTAATTAAACCAAATGGAACAAGTGGCCCTCCAAAAATGAAGTGTAGTGGAAAAGGAAACAGAGGAAAAGAATCACAGTAAGCTATGTGGTGATCTACTCTCACTGATGTTAGAAAAGCGAAGGATCAGTCTCCTCTTGAGTAACTTCAGTCTGACCACAGTGGCCACTTGTTACACCTACCACCCACTCCAACACTTCAGGTTCATTAGGAATTAAAAGAAACCCAGCAAGGTAAAGGACACCTCCCGACCAGGCCTAAGGTCTCTGCACCACACTCTGAGGTGCACAGAGAGCCAGTGAAGTGAGTCCTCCACCCACAAGCTTTCGCTGCTGCCCAGGAGTCAAAAGCCCAAAGCCTGGGGCCAAGACAGCTCTCCGGCCAGGGCACTGACCCATCTCTAGACAACCCCGCCCCCTCCCCGACCAAAGTGTCTGTGCCTAGAAGGGTGGCGGTAGGGGCAGGGTGAGGACGGCCTGCACAGGAGAGAAGGGGGCTAAGAGGATGTTTCGAACGAGGAAGGGTCCCTTCCCAGACTGGCGGTTCGGGACGCGGCCCGGGGCCGAGGAGACAGCCGGACGCCGCCATGATGGGGCCGGCCGACACGGGGGGCGTGACGCGGGAGGCCCCGCGCGCACACCCGGCTCCCCTTTCCCCCCGCCCCTCCCCCGCGTGGGCCTCGGCCACAACTGACCCCAGATACTCACGCTTTGTCCACCAGCTCCCGCACCTTCCACATGTTCAACATCGTGCCCCGAGCGGGCTGAGCCGCCACCTCCCTTTCCTGTTCCCCACGGACCCCAGAACCCTTCCGCGCCGGGACAGATCCAGGCCGGGGTCGCCGCCGCCTCAAACTCCCCCAGTCAGCGCCTTATCGTGCCACAGCCGCGGCGCCGCCAGTGACACGTCGAGACGCGGGGACAGAGGCTCTGCGTGGAGCGGAAGTGCCCGACTTTCCTCCCGCTGCGCGCGGGGCACGCTGGGACTTGTAGTTCTTTCAGCGCGCCAAGCGGGCCAGTTAAGCTGAGAGAGTTCCTGAGGTAAGATTAGTAGGGCTCCTCTTAAACTCTCGGGGTTCTCCGCACCCCTCCCCAGCCCCCGACCCACAGAACCGGAAACTTTAGGGGTGACGTCGGCAGTCTGTGCCTTAACAAATCCTCCATGCTCACATTTCAGAACCACCGGTATAGAATCTCGTCACACAAACTTGTTTTTCCAATATAAAGCATTATTATGTTATGAATAATGATTACATATAAAGAAGTGTGATTGGTGTATGTATTCCTCACTGACAGAAGCAACGCTGAATTTGGTTCCAAATGTCCAAATATACTTCCTTCCCAGGGCTTTAGTTTACATCCTTGTAAATTGAAGAGATTGTATTTTAAAACCTATCCCACTCTAATTCTGTGATACGGGGCTCTTATATTTAGACAGCTACTTGATATCCTTGTTAAATACTGTACTATAAAGCTCTGAAATTCAGTTCATACTCCCTGGGAAACTGTATAAAAACAGCAGTACAACACTATGACAGGCCCAAGAACTTGGCAGGTGTATATCCTTAAAGCGTAAGTATACATCCACACTGCATTCATTGTTTTATTTAAATGGTTGTTGTCATTTTATTTTTAACTTACTCATTTTTGACAGTGTTCATGTTAAAGCCACAAGCAACCTTAAAGTTCATTTGGTCCAACTGCTTAAATTTTATAGATTTTTCATTATACAAATTTTTACAGAGCATTTTCTGTGTGCCAGGAGTGGGGAATACAGCTGGGAAGAAGACAGACAAGGCCTCAGCTCTCTTGGATCTTAAAGGTCCTTTGGAGGAAAACATAGTAATCAAGGGAACATTTACGATAATTGCAGATAGAAAGTGCTTGAAGAAAACAGAAGATAATGTTATGAAGAATGATGTTCGAGGAAAATAACATTAGGGAGTATTTAGGGCCTCTTTGAGGACTTTCTTTTTTTGGCATGAAGGATCTTAGTTCCCCAACCTGGGATTGAACCCGTGCCCTCTGCAGTGGAAGCCTGGAGTCATAACCACTGGACCGCCAGGGAATTCCCCTGATGACATTTTATTTAAGCTGAAACTTGAATGATAAAAAGGAGCTGGCAAAAAACAAACAAACAAAACAACTGCAAGAAAAGAATTCCTGGTGAAGGGAACAGATGATGACCCTGATTCACAAAGGAGACCTGAAATTGATTGCTGCTAGTCATGAAGCTAGGTAACAATGATATCAAATCAAGAATCTAGAACATGTGACCCCTCAGTTAGTTCTTCAGGTCAAATCACCCCTTCGTATTGCATCCACTTAATAACTGGAAGCACCTCTGAAAAAGGGTTTCAGTAAGACTTCCGGGATTTCAACAAGACAAGCAAGTTGAAAGAATTGCCAGGCAGAAAAGTACAAAAAGCAGAAATCAGGACAAAGCTATCTGAGAGCTTTGTCAAGATAGGATTGCTCAGGCAGACAGAAGTAAAGTGAGTTGGAGAGTGGGTGGGGAGGGGCAGGTAAAGAGATAGGCAGAGAAATGGGCCTTTCGAATGAGAAGTTTGTGTTTCGTGTTGAAAGGACTGTCCAGCTCAAGATTCAAAGGGTGGAATGTGGCCTGGGGAGATAAGAAAGGGTAACTGCTTCCCATAAATAAGAGCTCAGCAAGTTAACTTTCAAACAAGCGGGTTCAGGGTACACCAGCAGAATGAGCCCGGCATAAAAATAATCACCTTCCCTGCCCTCGGCCTGTTTGCACATTCATAGTAATTCATAGTCAGCTTCACCAGAGTTACCCAGAGAGTACAATACTGTTATCTACTTTGCCTGATCCAACAAGTTTGAAAGTGTCTAGATTTATTCCAGAGTCGTCACCTGTGGTGTTTTCACAGTTGACCAATGCCATCTAGAATATAACACAAAAAACCTGCCTGTCTACCTTTGATTTAAGAGAGCCCTTAATGGACTCAGAAGAGCCAGACAAGGAGAGTTTGTTAAAAAGTGCTCTGGTCTCTAAAGGCTAATCATTTGCATTTTAACAAAGTGTTCCATTTTTACCCTTTATCTTGCAAGTTTGGGAGCAGTTTCCATAGTAACTTCTTTGTGGCAATTTAAATGTGTCCACAGAAAAATAAACAAGAAAAAGTCCCACCTACCCCTCTTCAGGAAAACATATTTTTCACTAAATGGGCTTTTAGTAAGGCCAAACCAACACAAGGTTTGAAAGCAAATGTACGCAGCAGTGTTATTTATGTGCCAGGAGCAATTGTAAACACTGCTTCTCTCCTATGACTGGCTCCTTGGTGTTTCCTCCAGAGGAGTTTGATTCCCAGTACAGGGCTGTGGCAGCCATGGGAAGGCTCCGGCCAGATCTATCTTTAAGAGAACCAGTTGAGAGGAGTGTGGATGACCAGCAGCTCCGACAGCCACTTCTTAGGGATCAGCCACAGCATTTATGCCAAGGCTGTGCTGTCACTGGGCTGCTCCCAAGTAATGACTGAGCAAGGTGTTCTGGAATGAGGCTGTTTCTGCCCAAAGCAGGACTCCTCTGCTGGGCCAGCATTGCCTTGGGCTCCCCACTGACCTGGCCCACATTTCCTCGGAGCTTTGCTGCAACTGGACAGATTCTCTTCCAACCCAATCTTCCTTCTCCTTTCTCTCTTGACAGAACTTCCTTGTAGTCTGAAACTCTTCCCACATACCCCTGTTCCTTCTTCCATTTATCCTTCAATAAATCTCTTATACTTCTAATTCCATCTTGGCTTTTGCTTCTTGCAGTATCCAAACTGACACAAGAGGCAAACAGTTGTACCTTGGTTTCAGTACTTGGCCCAGCGAGGGCTGTTTTTGATCACACCTAACTATTCCTCTCTAGAAGTCAGGATACTTGGTTTCGAATCATATTATGAGGGTCACCACAAGAGCTAGGCAGATTGTATATTGCATGACCCCAGGACCATTTATGTGGACTACCATGAACTGTCAGACAATTAACCACAGGCAGGAAGTATAAAGTAGTGGTTAAAAAGTGCAGATTTTGGACTCAGACAAACCTAGGCCCAAATTCTGTATCTGCTATTCAGTAGCTTGGTCATTCTGAATAAGTTAATTAAACCAGTATAGCATAGTGGTTGTGAACAGGGACACTGGAGTCAGATTGCCTGGGTTTGAATCTTAGTGTTGCTGCTTACTAGCTATGTGACCTTGGGGAAATTATTTGACATCTCCGTGACTCAGTTTTCTTATCATAATGGGGATTACAGAAACCTACCTTAAAAGCTTTTTCAGACAATTAAGCTAATGTTTAAAAAGAACTTAGAATAGAATCTAACACAAAATAAACACTCAGTAAATGTTAGTAACCTTGCTGCTACTACTACTACTGCTGCTGCTAGTAATTGTATTAATCTGTAAAATTTATTCAATATTGCAAGTATTTAGTAAGCTCCTACTATGTTGCAGGCACTGTGCTAGGTGGTAAGGTGGTAGATGTATAATTGTAGATAAAACAGACACAGTAAACAAGCAAATAGATATGGTAAACATACTAAATTCAAAGTGATGTGCTGAGGATTGAAGTAATACATATAACTCATTTCACATTGAGTCCTGCATGTAGTAAGTGCTCACTAAATTCTACCTCATCATTATTATCAAATCCCTTATGTGGATCTCAGCTTTTATCCTTATAAGCTGAGGGGTTGGTCTATCAGAATATCCTAAACCTAGCCATACATCAGAAATCCCGGCACATCTTTCAAAATTTCAGGTTCTCTTTCCTAACCTTTGAGTTATTGACTCAGTAGATGTATTAATCCCTATACTTTCGGTCACAGATGACAGAAACTCTCAAAGCTAGCTTAAGCAAAGCAAGAGAATTTGTTGACCCAGGAGACAGAGGAGTTCGGAGATAGAATTTGCCTCAGGAACTTAGCAGATATGGTCAGAACTCTCTCTGATTTTCACTTTCCTTCATTGCAGATAAGTTTCTTCTAGTTGGCAGGAAATAGGGCTACCACTGTGTGGAGAGTGGGTTGCATTTTTTTCGATTAGGCAACCAGTGGGAAAGGGACACTTTAGTCTTTCCTCCACTGAGTCTGATAGCACTGGGGATGACTGATTAGCCCAGTTTGGATCATGTACCTATCTTGGGGCCGTGCATCATGGAATTGCTAGTCCTAGGAGAACCATGTAGGCTGGGGAAAGAAAAGTTCTCTGAAGAAACGCTGAAGAAAGCCATGCCTCGACAGACGAAAGCAATAGTTATTTACTACTGCAGGTCTAAGGTAGGGTCTAGAAATCTGTATTTTAAAAAACCTCTTAAGTGATTTTGCCAGGGCTTGGGATGCCTTGGGTTAGATGACACAAGTTTCTTTCTAGCTCTGACTTTTTTTTTTTTTTTTTTTTTTGGTCCACATCACACAGAAGTTGGGTTGTGGAGAGCAAAAGAGAAAAGAGTGCCATGGGGATAATTGAAAAGAAAAAGAAGCGATGAAGAAGTAAGGAGTTAAGTGGAGCCGCAGCACCGTGCAGCAGGTAAGCTGGTAGGAGGGCATGCCCTCCCTAACTCTCTGTTCTGCTGACAGTTGGGCTCTTCTTGGCTGAAATTCGGTCTCCTTTCAGGGCTGTTAGAGGGCTTGGGTGGACCTATTCAGAGAGCCTGGTAAGTTCTCTAAAGGGCTAACACATTCCAGGTCCTTCTGCAAGAATGCGCAGGTGCTGGCAGTAGGTGAGATGGAGGCAGAAGTGCTCTTGGAATCATTTTTCTGCCTCCTGGAATGCTCTCTCCCCTTCTGTCCCCTGACCACAGGGGAGCCCAGGGTAGATGTGCTGCTCCCAGTGGCTGGGCCTCTGAAAGCTCTATTCACAGGAATCCAAGTTGCCGTCAGTGAAGCAACTAGGCAGCCTGTGACTGTGGGAACTGATCCTGCTTTGTCAAGTGAGATTCAGGGCTGAATTGGGTGGATGTCAGAAAGGATGGGCTGGCTGGTTTCTGAGGCAGGGTCTTTCTGCATAAGGGCAAGCGTCCTGGGAAAGCCCCCAGGTGTTCAGAGTTCACAGGAGGCTTTGCTGGTCCTTGAACTCTTTATCAGTTCATTAAAAGAATTGTGCTGTAGTGGAAGAGCTCACTGCAGTGGACATCAAAAGAGTCTGACTGAGAGACCACTGTTCTTTAATAAACAGAATGAATGTGGGTAAAGACTGGAGGTGAGGGGAGAGGTCAGTCAGCACAAGACGTGCTTTTCTGGTAGGAAAGAGTTGACGTTCAGTGTTTATAGAGCATCTGCAATGTGCAGTGGGGTTAAATAGTTGACTAAAACCTGTTGTTACCCAAGGGGCTTATAGTCTAATATGGAAGATAGACTTATAAACAAACAAGCAAAAACCAGAGAGAGATGTTTAATGAGGCAGTATAATGGGGGTGGTGGGGGGAGGAAGGTCAGAGCACCAGCTGTGATATCAGTGGGATTTGGTTCACAACCCATAGCTGTGTGACCTTGACTGAATTCCTTGACCTCTCATGCCTTGGCGCCCTTTCTGGGTAAATGGGGCTGAAAAGAGTCCCTGACTCTTAGGACTTTGTTGTCGGCGGTGAATGAGATGACATACATTAAATTTCTAGCACACTGATTGACATGTAACAAGGACGGATTAAATAAGACCTGTTATCACTGCTAAACCGTTTGTGTTCAGAGATCATGGGTGAGGTGGAGAGGGTATTATAACAGGTTCATTAAGTCTTTAAATAAATATGTGTTTGGGCATTTACCCCATTGCCAAAATCATCCTGTGAAAACACACAAATTCCTGTTCTCATGATGTTTAGTCTGAGGGAGTAGGTGGATGTTAAACAAATAACGCTGCGGTAAAGCTATCATTGCACACGATGAAGAATGCTGTAGAAGAAAAAGAACAGGGTGCTATGAGAGAATGTAACAGTGGTGTTTCCTGAAGATGGGATAGGGACAAGGGCAGGGAAAGGCCTCTCTGGGAAAGTGACATCTAAAGTGAAGGTGGAAAGATAATTTTGAGCTAACAAGGCGGAGAGAGGAAGAGTATTCCAGATAGAAAGAACAGACTGTACCCAGGCCCAAGGTAGCATGCGGCTCGGCATGTTCCTGGATGTGAAAGAAGGCTCAGTGTGGGGGGGGAGGGGAGGGAAACTGGTCAGAGATGAGCTGGGGAGGTGAGCAAGGGTGTGCTGGTGAGTCAGCTGCTCAATCAACTTTCCAGGGACTTCTCTGCCTTTCTCCGTGCCCTCCTGACCTCTGTGGAGTACATCATCTGCATCCTCATGGCTTCTGGTTTCCAGTTGGGTTCAATGTTGTGAGGGTGGATCAGAAAACAGGGGGAGAGATATTTCCTTCTCCTTCCTTCCTGCTTTAGCAACAGGGTTCTGGCCCTCCATGGCCACTGCTGGTGTCAGGTGGCCCCCCTTCCATGGCCCCAGCTCTAAGTTTCCCTCCCTTTTCTCTTCAGGCTTTGTGTGGCAATGTTCTCACCCTGAAGCTAACACCTGGGTGCTTCCCCATACGATGTGTTTCCTCACCCTGCCTGCACGGCTGTAAATTGTCCCATTGCGGTGTTCTCTTCGGCTTAACTCCGAGTGTGCCAGCGTCCGCTACTGGGAACCTGACTGATAGAAGTAGTGACGCTACGGAGGGACTTGTATGGCAAGTTAAGAACCTGGCCTTTTAGATTTCTATCTGCAGTGCAAAAGAAGCTACAAACATGCTTTAGTCACTTCCTTGTCACTTTATCTTCTTCCTGCTACCGCCCCGTTTCTCTGCTCCCTTTAACAGAGGGCTGTCTTCTTCACAAACAGGCTCCTCGTCATTACTTCTGAAGCCACAGTTGATCACTTCTTCCTTCTCCAAAACTCCCTCTCTCTTAGCTTTCATGACCCCACAGTCTTTTAGGTCTACATGTCGACTCCTTCACAAACCCTTTGTTCCTCTCCCTGGCTTGTAGATGTTGAGGGGCTGCCTAGGACTTCTCTCCTTCTCCACTGCCATCGTCAACCATAATCATTTCTCATCTGAACTACTGCAAATGCTTGCTAATTTATTCTTCCAAGATCTTTTTGAATCATAAATCAGACCATGTTACTACTTGCACAAAATACTTTATTGGCTTCCCATGGCACTTCGAATCCAAACTTGAACTGTCTGAGGTCCATCCCTGGTCTAAACAGCTGTATCCTGGAGGATATACTGAAACTGTGACCCTCTTATGGGTTAAGACTCAAGGCCGGTTCTGAGAAAAAGGGTGCTAAAATCTGTCATTGACAGTGTGGCAGTACCCCTTTTTTTAACACTTAAAAAATATGTTTATTCCAGCCAATCCTTCCTAGAATAGGTCTTCATGGTATTGACTGGATTTTTATAGCATCTTGGACTTTCAGTTTAAGTTCGGAAAGTTGCCAAGGTTTGGTTCACAATTTGTTTGTAAACCCTCCCTTGCAGTAGGGTTACTTCTGCTACTCTTGTTGATGTGTTGATTTGACTCGTTTCTTCTTTTTCATGCTAAGTATCTATTCTGGTGACAACTTGTTATTATAGAAAAGGAGTGTCATGAGTTTTGTTTGGTTTGCAATAAGTTTCTGACTATAGAAGCCGCTTTTCCTGTGTGTTAGCAGTTCTCTTGAATTATCATTTGAGTCTTAAGGCTTCTGGTGGGCGTTATCTAAACCTAGTTCCTGTTGGGCGGGTATAACATTAGAATTTCCCCATCTTTGATGATTCATCCTGAAAAGTAGTGGGTCACTGATCTGGCCTGGGAAGCCTAAGAACTGACAGATGCAAACACCTGTTGGGAGGGGAAGGATGGAGAAAAAGATAGCAAGGATTATTATCTTTTTGAAGTACAGATTCATACTCTTCCTTCAACTTTTTTTTTTTTTTTTTTTTTTTTTTTTTTTTTTTTTTGCGGTACGCGGGCCTCTCACTGTTGTGGCCTCTCCTATTGCGGAGCACAGGCTCCAGACACGCAGGCTCAGCGGCATGGCTCACAGGCCCAGCCGCTCCACGGCATGTAGGATCTTCCTGGACCGGGGCATGAACCCGCGTCCCCTGCATCGGCAGGCAGACTCTCAACCACTGCGCCACCAGGGAAGCCGGTTTTTTTTTTTTTTTAATTACCAAAAGTAAAATATGTTCATACATCCTCATATATCTACCCTTTGACCCAACAATTCAAATCCTAGGTATTTATCCAAGAGAAATGGAAATCTATGTCAAAATTCTTGTGCAACAGAGAACTATATTCAGTATCCTTTGATAAACCACAATGGAAAAGAATATAAAAAAGGAGGTATGTATATGTATAACTGAATCACTTTGCTGTACAGCAGACATTAACACACTGTAAATCAACTATACTGCAATTAAAAAAAAAATTCTCATGCAAGAATGTTCACTGCAGCTTTGTTCACAACAGCCAAAATCTGGAAATAACCCAAATGTCCATCAGCAGGATATGGACAAATTGTGATACACCATTTGAATGGAATACAACTTAGCAATGAAAAAGGAATAAACTACCAATGTATACAACAACCTGGATGAATCTCACAGGCACAACAGTGAACAAAAGAAGCCAGACACAAAAAATTATGAATCCATTTATATAAAATTCTAGAACAGTTAAAATTAATCTAAGGTGAAGTAAATCAGAACTGGTTGCCTGAGGTGGAAAGAAGGGTGGGGACAGCAGAATTAAAAATGAAAGTGATATACACTCATTTCAATAAATGAAACAGTCCAAAAATATGTAAAGAAAAGTTGATCCTTTTCCATTTATTTTCACCCCTCTATGGTAATCCTGTTAAAAGCATATGCATTTTTCCACACTGTCTTCATGTTCCTATAAATATAAACAAATATACGTGCACATATGTCACTTTTGCTTTAGGATCATACTATACATGATGCTTGCTTTTTAAAATACCTGCTTAATAATATATTATGGATATCCCTCCAGTTCAATAAATATAGATCTAATTCATTCTTTTTAATACTGGTGTGGTTCCTTAATATGAATGTACTGTAATTTATTGAACCATTTTCTTATTGATGGATAATCAGGTTGTTCCTACTTTTTATTTTTGCCACTGTGAACAATATTGCAATAAAGTAGATCTTTGCACATCTATCTTTACTTATGGTGTTTAGAGTAGATTCTCAAAAGTGGGACCAGGGAAAGATATGTTATATGTTTTTTTATTTAAGGATGTTGCCAAATTGTATACCAAAGAGAGGATAGCAGTTCTTTCTCTCACCAAGCAACATATTGAAAAGCCCATTTTGTCAAATCCTCACCAGCACTAGATGCTATTGCTCTTTAGAATTTTTGCCAATTGTATTGATAAAAATATGTTGCCTTAATTTCAAATTACTCCTAACTGTGGGAAAAAAATAGTTTTCATACCTTATGTAAAAGTCCTTTTTAACATCCCTCCCATTTTTTAGTCCTGGTTCTTCTTAGGCAGTATGGCTCACACCCTTCAAACTTGTATTTTCAGGTGTATTGGGAGATGAGAGGCAAGCATGGCAGGGAAGGAGCCATTCCCATTCTTTTTGTTTGTCTTTTCTCTACTTCAGATATTCAGCCTAATGGGATGAATGAAATGAGTGATATACCCAGAGATATGAAAGCAGTTGCAAGCCTTAGCTCTGTGGCACAGGACAGAGACACCAGAAAAAGTGACTTGAACCTGAAGTGTATTCCTCAGCTGAGTTTGTCACCAACCTTGCTTCCACTAGCACTGCATTTCCTTCAGCCTCTTTGCTGCAGATGTTAGCTGGCTTAAGCAGAGTTAGTTAGAAAGGCCTTCTCTGAATACCCTGCCTGAAGTTGGTTCTGTCATTGCCTATCGTGCAGCCTGCTTATTTTCATCCTGGTACCAACAAGGATCTGTGATTGTCTTATTCATTTATTCACTTGTGTTGGGCAGTGTCTCAGAGCTCAAAACAGAACATAAAACAGAACTCAAGAGGGTTTAATTGAAGAGAATGAAGCCAGTGGACCCTTCATGGAGCCAAGGTCAGGGTTAAGGGTATTAATAAGGATGTCGAGGCATCTGGGACTAAGCAGCACTGAGGACCCATTACCATCAGTTTCAGGTCTCTATTGCTATGTAACAAGGTGCCCACAACTTAGTGACTTAAAAAAAGCAACCACCATTTATTTGCTCACGATTATTCAGTTTGAGCAGGGCTTGGTAGAAATGGCTCATCTCCGCTCTGTACTTGGTAGAGTTGGCTGGGGAAATTCAACTGGAGCTGAGTGAGGGTCCAAAATGGGTACATTCATACATCTGGTACCTCTGTGCTGGGGTGGCTGGACTGGTGAGTGGTGGGCTAGACTTGTCTCTCTTTCCACGTGATCTCTCCCTGTTTAATAATTTAGCCTGAGCGCTTATTAGGTGGCTGGGTCCCGGGAAAGTCAAAGTGGAAGCTGCTGGGCCTCTTAAGGACTTGTCCCAGAACAGACAGAGCATCACGTTTGCCACATTTTTCTGGTCAAAGCAAGTCACAAGGCAAGTCCAGATTCAAGGGGAGGTGAACTAGATACTACTTTTTAAGGGGAGGATCAGCTTGAATATATAGGTTGAAATGAATCATTAGTAGCTGTCTTTTCAGATAATCTGCCACACATGCTTCAGTATGAAAAGACAGAGGAAGAAAGTAGAATTTCCAGTGAGATCTGGTGCTATAGAGGAAGTCTATCCTACAGGAGATGTAGTAGTTGAAATTTACTGCCAGAACTGTGAGGCTGAGGCAGGGAGAAGAAATACCCTCACATCTCTCTTCCTGCTGCCTAATTTCTTGCTAGTAAAAGGGAGCCTGGTTTACACAGTTCTCAGAGGTGAACCCTACCTCTCCAGAAGCAGGTCAGAAAAGGCCTTTGAATAGGTTGGGGATGGGAGAGCCACTGAAGAGAAGCAGCATATTTTTTATTATCCATTTTTCATATTAGAATATGTTTCATCAAGAGAAGGGAGCATTTATCCTGATCACATCTGATTCCCTGGGTATAGCAAGTGCCTGGCACTTTCCAGGTACTCAATAAAATGTGTTGAATGAATTGAGTTCAGTTACCTGAGAGTCATAAACTTGACGGTCCTTGTTTCTGATACTGCAGAGGAAACACCTGAAAGATGGCAAGATAGAGGTTAATGAGAAATGAAAGCAGCTTGGTCCTAAGGCCAGAGCTTCACTTTGGGGCTAGTCATCGTATAAAGCATGATGCAAATTTCCTAGAGAGTGACATGGAGTGCTACTAGAATACTTTTAGAGTCATAACAACCAATCTGACCTCCCTGGTGATTTTCTGAGCATTATTCTTTCCTCACTGGGTTCCCTGATGATGGGCTTAGATGCCCTGAATTGATTTATCTGTTTTCCTTAATGTAGCACCTGTAAGAAGCTGGAATTTATTTTTTTAATTGAGATATAATTCACATATCATAATAGTCTTTTAAAGTGTGAATTCAGTGATTTTTAGCATATTCACATCACACTAATTCCTGAACATTATCATTAAACCCGTATTTGTTAGCAGTCACTTACCATCTCCCTGTCTTCCCAGTCCCTGGCAACCACTAATGTACTTTCTGTCTCTGTAGATTTGCCTACTGTGGACAATAGATATAAATGGAATCATGTAATATGTGACATTTTGTGTCTGGCTTCTTACACTAAGCATGATGTTTTCAAGGTTCATTCATTTGTGGCATACATCAGTGCTTCATTTCTCTTTCATGGCTGAATATTACTCTTTTGTATGAATATACCATATTTTGTATATCCGTGCATCAGTTGATGCACATTCATTCTGCTTTTCACTTACCTTGAATAAATAGTGCTATGAACATTTGTGTACAAACTTTTGTGCGGACATATGTTAATTCTCTTGGGTATAAACCTAGGAGTGGAATTGCTGGGTCATATGATACTTCTATGTTTACTTTTTTTTTTTTTTATGTTTACCTTTTTGAGAAACTGCCAGAGAGTTTTCCAAAGTGGCTGCACCACTATACATTCCTAACAGCAATGTATGAGGGTTCCAGTTTCTTCACATCCTCTTTAGAGCTTGATAATGGCCATTCTAGTAGGTGTGAAGTGCTACCTCATTGCGGTTTTGATTTGTGTTTCCCTGGTGGATAATGATGTTGAACATCTTTTTATGTGCTTATTTGCCATTTGTATATCTTTTTTGAAGAATTATGTATTCAAGTCCTTTGCCCATATTTTAATTGAATTTTTTGTCTTTGTTGTTAAGTTTTAAGACTTCTTTATATATTCTAGATACAAGTCCCTTATTAGATATATGATTTGCAAGTACTCTCTCTCATTTTTTTTCCCTTTAAAAATGGTTAATTTTATGTTAATTTCTTCACAATAAAATAAATAAATAAAGTTGTAAGGAAAAGATGTGGAGACATAGCAACCAAAACAAAAACAAACAAAAAAAAGTCTACAATTTCAAAAAAGGGGTGGGGAGGTGGGAAGGGAGCAAGTTGATGTTAAGAATCCTTACCACATTCACAGCAAGCTGTCTGAGCCTAGTGAAGCTACACTTCTCTACTCTAGGGTTATACCTGCCAACTGGAAATGTTACTGCAAGGGTTCTAAATATCTCACAAAGACTGGAATTCTAGAATTGCCTGGTATTTCCCCTTCCTGGCCATTTCATCATAAATTGGGGTCTCAAATTCAAGGGCCATAAATGAACCCAAATCTAGGATATATACTCTGGTTAAGTACCAAAAGTACCAAGTATACTCTCAGGGACAATGGATTTTGCTCAAAAATCCAGGACATTTAGCTGTTAAAAACTACAGCTCTCTGAATGATTCTAACACTCAAGGGATTTAAAGAACTCATACTACGCCAAGGCTGCTGCTGCCGCCACCAAGAAGCCTATGTGCGAGCACAGGTCACTATCCACACCACCCTTCCGCGGAGCCTGTGCAGCCCGGCACTGCCAGGGTCCCGGGATCCAGGGACAACTCCCACGGGAGAACGCACGGCACGCCTCAGGCTGGTACAACGTCACGCTGGCCTCTGCCGCCGCAGGCTCGCCCCACACTCCGTGCCCCTCCCTCCCCCCGGCCTGAGTGAGCCAGAGCCCCCGAATCAGCGGCTCCTTTAACCCCGTCCTGTCTGAGCGAAGAACAGACGCCCTCCGGCGACCTACACTTAGAGGCGGGACCATATCCGAAGCTGAGCCCCTGAGAGCTGTGAGAACAAAGAATAGAAAGGGAAATCTCTCCCAGCAGCCTCAGAAGCAGCGGATCAAAGCTCCACAATCCACTTGATGTACCCTGCATCTGTGGAATTCATGAATAGACAACGAATCATCCCAAATTGAGGAGGTGGACTTTGAGAGCAAGATTTATGATTTTTTCCCCTTTTCCACTTTTTGTGAGTGTGTATGTGTATGCTTCTGTGTGAGATTTTGTCTCTATAGCTTTGCTTCCACCATTTGTCTTGGGTTCTATCCGTCCATTTTTTTGTTTTCATTAAAAAAAATTTTTTTTCTTAATAATTATTTTTTATTTTAATAACTATTATATTTTATCTTTATTTTATTTTACTTTATCTTCTTTCTTTCTTTTTTCCTTCCTTCCCTCCTTCCTTCCTTCCTCCCTCTCTCCCTCCTTCCCTCGCTCCCTAACTCCTTCCTTTCTTTCTTTCTACTTTTTCTCCCTTTTATTCTGAGCTGTGTGGATGAAAGGCTCTTGGTGCTGCAGCCAGGAGTCAGTGCTCTGCCTCTGAGGTGGGAGACCCAACTTCAGGACATTGGTCCACAAGAGACCTCCAAGCTCCACATAATATCAAATGGCGAAAATCTCCCAGAGATCTCCATCTCAACACCAGCACCCAGCTTCACTCAACGACCAGCAAGCTACAGTGCTGGCCATCCTATGCCAAACAACTAGCAAGACAGGAACACAACCCCACCCATTAGCAGAGAGGCTGCCTAAAATCATTATAAGTCTACAGACACCCCAAAAACACTCCACCAAACCTGGACCTGCCCACCAGAAAAACAAGATCCAGCCTCATCCACCAGAACACAGGCACTAGTCCCCTCCACCAGGAAGCCAACACAACCCACTGAACCAACCTTAGCCACTGGGGACAGACATCAAAAACAACGGGAACTACAAGCCTGCAGCCTGCAAAAGAAGAACCCAAACACAGTAAGATAAGCAAAATGAGAAGACAGAAAAACACACAGCAGATGAAGGAGCAAGATAAAAACCCACCAGACCTAACAAATGAAGAGGAAATAGGCAGTCTACCTGAAAAAGAATTCAGAATAATGATAGTAAAGATGATCCAAAACCTTGGAAAGAGAATAGAGAAAATACAAGAAACATTTAACAAGGACCTAGAAGAACTAAAGATGAAACAAACAACGATGAACAACACAATAAATGAAATTAAAAATACTCTGGATGGGATCAATAGGAGAATAACTGAGGCAGAAGAATGGATAAGTGACCTGGAAGATAAAATAGTGGAAATAACTACTGCAGAGCAGAATAAAGAAAAAAGAATGAAAAGTACTGAGGACAGTCTCAGAGACCTCTGGGACAACATTAAATGCACCAACATTTGAATTATAGGGGTTCCAGAGGAGGAAGAGAAAAAGAAAGGGACTGGGAAGATATTTGAAGAGATTATAGTTGAAAACTTCCCTAATGTGGGAACAGAAATAGTTAATCAAGTCCAGGAAGCACAGAGAGTCTCATACAGGATAAATCCAAGGAGAAATACGCCAAGACATGTATTAATCAAACTGTCAAAAATTAAATACAAAGAAAACATATTAAAAGCAGCAAGGGAAAAACAACAAATAACACCCAAGGGAATCCCCATAAAGTTAACAGCTGATCTTTCAGCAGAAACTCTGCAAGCCAGAAGGGACTGGCAGGACATATTTAAAGTGATGAAGGAGAAAAACCTACAACCAAGATTACTCTACCCAGCAAGGATCTCATTCAGATTTGATGGAGAAATTAAAACCTTTACAGACAAGCAAAAGCTGAGAGAGTTCAGCACCACCAAACCAGCTTTACAACAAATGCTAAAGGAACTTCTCTAGGCAAGAAACACAAGAGAATGAAAAGACCTACAATAACGAACCCAAAACAATTAAGAAAATGGGAATAGGAACATACATATCGATAATTCCCTTAAATGTAAATGGACTAAATGCTCCCACCAAAAGACACAGATTGGCTGAATGGATACAAATACAAGACCCATATATTTGCTGTCTACAAGAGACCCACTTCAGACCTAGAGACACATACAGACTGAAAGTAAGGGGATGGAAAAAGATATTTCATGGAAATGGAAAACAAAAGAAAGCTGGAGTAGCAATTCTCATATCAGACAAAATGGACTTTAAAATAAAGACTATTACAAGAGACAAAGAAGGACACTACATAATGATCAAGGGATCGATCCAAGAAGAAGATATAACATTGTAAATTTTTATGCACACAACATAAGAGCACCTCAATACATAAGGCAAATACTAACAGCCATAAAAGGGGAAATCGACAGTAACACATTCATAGTAGGGGACGTTAACACCCCATTTTCACCAATGGACAGATCATCCAAAATGAAAATAAATAAGGAAACACAAGCTTTAAATGATACATTAAACAAGATGGACTTAATTGATATTTATAGGACATTCCATCCAAAAACAACAGAATACACATTCTTCTCAAGTGCTCATGGAACATTCTCCAGGATAGATCATATCTTGGGTCACAAGTCAAGCCTTGGTAAATTTAAGAAAACTGAAATTGTTTCAAGTATCTTTTCCGACCACAATGCTATGAGACAAAATATCAATTACAGGAAAAGATCTGTAAAAAATACAAACACATGGAGACTAAACAATACAGTACTTAATAACGAAGTGATCACTGAAGAAATCAAAGAGGAAATAAAAAAATACCTAGAAACAAATGACAATGGAGACACTATGACCCAAAATCTATGGGATGCAGCAAAAGCAGTTCTAAGAGGGAAGTTTATAGCAATACAATCCTACCTTAAGAAACAGGAAACATCTCGAATAAACAACCTAACATTGCACCTAATGCAATTAGAGAAAGAAGAACAAAAAACCCCCAAAGTTAGCAGAAGGAAAGAAATCATAAAAATCAGATCAGAAATAAATGAAAAAGAAATGAAGGAAACGATAGCAAAGATCAATAAAACTAAAAGCTGGTTCTTTGAGAAGATAAACAAAATTGATAAACCATTAGCCAGACTCATCAAGAAAAAAAGGGAGAAGACTCAAATCAATAGAATTAGAAATGTAAAAGGAGAAGTAACAACTGACACTGCAGAAATACAAAAGATCATGAGACATTACTACAAGCAACTCTATGCCAATAAAATGCACAACCTGGAAGAAATGGACAAATTCTTAGAAATGCACAACCTGCCAAGACTGAATCAGGAAGAAACAGAAAATATGAACAGACCAATCACAAGCACTGAAATTGAAACTGTGATTAAAAATCTTCCAACAAACAAAAGCCCAGGACCAGATGGCTTCACAGGCGAATTCTATCAAACATTTAGAGAAGAGCTAACACCTATCCTTCTCAAACTCTTCCAAAATATAGCAGAGTGAGGAACACTCCCAAACTCATTCTACGAGGCCACCATCACCTTGATACCAAAACCAGACAAGGATGTCACAAAGAAAGAAAACTACAGGCCAATATCACTCATGAACATAGATGCAAAAATCCTCAACAAAATACTAGCAAACAGAATCCAACAGCACATTAAAAGTATCATACACCATGATCAAGTGGGGTTTTTTCCAGGAATGCAAGGATTCTTTAATATATGCAAATCAATCAATGTGATAAACCTTATTAACAAATTGCAGGAGGAAAACCATATGATCATCTCAATAGATGCAGAGAAAGCTTTCAACAAAATTCAACACCCATTTATGATAAAAACCCTCCAGAAAGTAGGCATAGAGGGAAATTTCCTCAACATAATAAAGGCCATATATGACAAACCCACAGCCAACATCGTCCTCAATGGTGAAAAAATGAAAGCATTTCCACTAAGATCAGCAACAAGAAAAGGTTGCCCACTCTCACCACTCTTATTCAACATAGTTTTGGCAGTTTTAGGCACAGCAATCAGAGAAGAAAAGGAAATAACAGGAATCCAAATCGGAAAAGAAGAAGTAAAGCTGTCACTGTTTGCAGATGACATGATACTATACATAGAGAATCCTAAAGATGCTACCAGAAAACTACCAGAGCTAATCAATGAATTTAGTAAAGTAGCAGGATTCAAAATTAATGCACAGAAATCTCTGGCATTCCTATACACTAATGATGAAAAATCTGAAACTGAAATGAAGGAAACACTCCCATTTACCATTGCAACAAAAAGAATAAAATATCTAGGAATAAACCTACCTAAGAAGACAAAAGACCTGTATGCAGAAAATTATAAGACACTGATGAGAGAAATTAAAGATGATACAAATAGATGGAGAGATATACCATGTTCTTGATTCGAAGAATCAATATTGTGAACATGACTCTATTACCCAAAGCAATCTACAGATTCAATGTAATCCCTATCAAACTACCACTGGCATTTTTCACAGAAGTAGAGCAAAAAATTTCACAATCTGTATGGAAACACAAAAGACCCCGAATAGCCAAAGCAATCTTGAGAAAGAAACATGGAGCTGGAGGAATCAGGCTCCCTGACTTCAGACTATACTACAAAGCTACAGTAATTAAGACAGTATGGTACTGGCACAAAAACAGAAATATAGATCAATGGAACAGGATAGAAAGCCCAGAGATAAACCCACGCACATATGGTCACCTTATCTTTGATAAAGGAGGCAGGAATGTACAGTGGAGAAAGGACAGCCTCTTCAATAAGTGGTGATGGGAAAACTGGACAGGTACATGTAAAAGTATGAGATTAGATCACTCCCTAACACCATACACAAAAATAAGCTCAAAATGGATTAAAGACCTAAATGTAAGGCCAGAAACTATCAAACTCTTAGAGGAAATCATAGGCAGAACACTCTATGACATAAATCACAGCAAGATCCTTTTTGACCCACCTCCTGGAGAAATGGAAATAAAAACAAAAATAAACAAATGGGACCTAATGAAACTTCAAAGCTTTTGCACAGCACAGGAAACCATAAACAAGACCAAAAGACAACCCTCAGAGTGGGAGAAAATATTTGCAAATGAAGCAACTGACAAAGGATTAATCTCCAAAATTTATAAGCAGCTCATGCAGCTCAATAACAAAAAAACAAACAACCCAATCCAAAAATGGGCAGAAGACCTAAATAGACATTTCTCCAAAGAAGATATACAGAATGCCAACAAACACATGAAAGAATGCTCAACATCATTAATCATTAGAGAAATGCAAATCAAAACTACAATGAGATATCATCTCACACCAATCAGAATGGCCATCATCAAAAAATCTAGAAACAATAAATGCTGGAGAGGGTGTGGAGAAAAGGGAACCCTCTTGCACTGTTGGTGGGAATGTAAATTGATACAGCCACTGTGGAGAACAGTATGGAGTTTCCTTAAAAAACTACAAATAGAACTACCATATGACCTAGCAATCCCACTACTGGGCATGTACCGTGATAAAACCATAATTCAGAAAGAGTCATGTACCAAAATGTTCATTGCAGCTCTATTTACAATAGCCTGGAGATGGAAACAACCTAAGTGTCCATCATCGGATGAATGGATAAAGAAGATGTGGCACATATATACAATGGAATATTACTCAGCCATAAAAAGAAACAAAATTGAGCTATTTGTAATGAGGTGGATAGACCTAGAGTCTGTCATACAGAGTGAAGTAAGTCAGAAAGAGAAAGACAAATACCGTATGCTAACAGATATATACGGAATTTAAGAAAAAAAAATGTCATGAAGAACCTAGGGGTAAGTCAGGAATAAAGCCACAGACCTACTAGAGAATGGACTTGAGGATATGGGGAGGGGGAAGTGTAAGCTGTGACAAAGCGAGAGAGAGGCATGGACCTATATACACTACCAAACGTAAGGTAGATAGCTAGTGGGAAGCAGCCGCATAGCACAGGGAGATTAGCTCGGTGCTTTGTGACCGCCTGGAGGGGTGGGATAGGGAGGGTGGGAGGGAGGGAGACGCAAGAGGGAAGAGATATGGGAACATATGTATATGTATAACTGATTCACTTTGTTATAAAGCAGAAACTAACACACCATTGTAAAGCAATTATACTCACTCCAATAAAGATGTAAAAAAAATTTAAAAAAAATAAAAGAATTCATCCTCAGATATTTTACATATAGAAATAGTAAAAGCATAACTGAATTTCACTGCATTTTAAAAACACAGTTCAGGGGCTTCCCTGGTGGCTCAGTGGTTGAGAGTCCGCCTGCCGATGCATGGGACGCTGGTTCGTGCCCCGGTCCAGGAAGATCCCACATGCTGAGCCATCCCCGCTGAGCCTGCGCGTCTGGAGCCTTTGCTCCGCAACGGGAGAGGCCACAACAGTGAGAGGCCCGCGTACAGAAAAAACAAACAAACAAACAAAAAACACAGTTCATTTCCAATTCTACCATGCAGCTGAACAGGCTGTGGCTTCAGTGATGCCTGTGGTCACTAGGATTAGAGGACTCCCGGTCCCGGGAGTGCCGGGCCCTTTTATGCCTGTGGGATTTATCTTGACTCCTACTTCTACTTCTGTGACTAAGCCCCTCAGAGCGCTCACTGTGCCGGCTGCAATGTGCGTCTGAGCTTCGACCTCTGTCTCTATCTCTGTTCTTGTCTTCTCTCTCTTCCCTCCTGCTTGATGACTTGTGTTCGTGCTTGGGCTTCTCCTTCCTCGGCTCCCTCTCTCGGTCCTCTGTTCCACCATGGCAGGTCGTCCTGATCTCAGGGGAGCTGGGCTGGGGCTTCCACACCTCCCTAGACTCTGACTTCTGACCCCTCTCTGATTTCTTGCCACTGTGCTTTTTAGAGCCAGGGTCATCCTTTTCCTTTATCATTTTGCTTCCGGGTGATGAAGAGGAGGCTGGCTGCTCTGCCTGTACCTCCTGGTCAGTCTTCTCTTTTTCTTCTTTTCTTTTCTTCCTTTCCTTTCTGTCTTTTTTGTGTTTTCTGGTGGGTTTGCCATCTTCAGAGCCCTCAGATGAACTCAGTGAGGGAGTGTGAGCCCCGCAGCCCCCTCTTCTGCAGCTCTTTGGTCACATCATCCATTTCTTCTGAGTCCTTAGGGGCCCGATAGTTAGACACATGATCCACTCGGATAGTTCTTCCTTTGATCTTGATCCCATTAAAATTGTCAACAGCCAGAATTGTGCTCCTCTGGTCTTCATAGCAGAGGAAACAGAATCCTTTGGATTTCCCAGTCTTCTTGTCCCGTACCAAAACAATGTTAACAATTTCGCCATATTGTGAGAACACACAGATGATGTCCCCTTCAGTCAGCTCATAAGGAAGCCCTCCCAAGAAGATCCAGGCGCTGTCCTTGCACTCGGAGTGCCAAGACACCTTCTCCGCTACCCCCAGCTGGACCTCATGCTCATTCAGCTCGTTGATCAGCTTAACTTTAGTTAAAGGGTTCATCTCTGCGGGTTCACACTCAGAAGCTAGAAACCGACTTCACGCTCAGAACCTAGGAAGCGTCTTCCGGGAGAAGACGTCTGACGCATGCGCAGCCCCGGTGCTACGCGCGCATTTCTTTCTCGCATTTTGTACGTTGTCTTTGTCACTTAAAAAAAAAAATAGGGACTTCCCTGGTGACGCAGTGTGTAAGAATGTGACTGCCGGGCTTCCCTGGTGGCGCAGTGGTTGAGAGTCCGCCTGCCGATGCAGGGGACACAGTTCGTGCCCGGGTCCGGGAAGATCCCACATGCCGCGGAGCGGCTGGGCCCATGAGCCATGGCCACTGAACCTGCGCGTCCAGAGCCTGTGCTCCGCAATGGGAGAGGCCACAACAGTGAGAGGCCTGTGTACCGCAAAAAAAAAAAAAGAATCTGCCTGCCAATACAGGGGACATGGGTTCGAGCCCTGGTCTGGGAAGATCCTACATGCCACAGAGCAACTAAGCCCGTGTGCCACAACTACTGAGCCTGCACACCTAGAGCTCATGCTCCACAATAAGAGAAGCCACTGCAATGAGAAGCCTGTGCACCACAACAAAAGAGTAGCTCCCGCACGACACAACTAGAGAAAGTCTGCGCTCAGCAATGAAGACCCAACGCAACCAAAAATAAATAAAATTTAAAAATTAAAAAAAATCTTATTTATTTATAATAATGATTTAAGACCAGTCAATTGAGTCCTTTTTTTTAACTTTATTTATTTTGGGCTGCGTTGGGTCTTCATTGCTGCACGCAGGCTATCTCTAGTTGCGATAAGCAGGGGCTGCTTTTGGTTGCGGTGCATGGGCCCTAGGCCCACGGGCTTCAGTAGTTGAAGCATGCGGGCTCAGTAGTTGTGGCTCACGGGCCCTAGAGCACGCGGGCTTCAGTAGTTGTGGTGTGTGGGCTCAGTAGTTGCGGCGCAGGGGCTCTAGGGTGTGCGGGCTTCCATAGTTGTGGCTCATGGTCTCTAGAGCACAGGCTCAGTAGTTGTGGCACATGGGCTTAGTTGCTCTGTGGCATATGGGATCTTCCCGGATCAGGGATCAAACCCACGTCTCCTGCATTGGCAGGCGGATTCTTAACCACTGTGCCACCAGGGAAGTCCGTATTTATTTGTTTACTTAGGCTGCACCAAGTCTTAGTTGTGTCATGTGGGATCTTCACTGAGGCATGCCGGATCTTCGCTGAGGCATGTGGGATCCTTAGTTGTGGCATGCAGGGTCTTTTAGTTGTGTCATGTGGACTTCTTAGTTTTGGCATGCAGACTAATTAGTTTTGGCATGCAGACTCTTAGCTGCGGCATGCAAACTCTTCATTTGTGGCGTGCATGTGGGATCTAGTCCCCTGACCAGGGATTGAACCTGGGCCCCCTGCATTGGGAGCTCAGAGTCTTACCCACTGGACCACCAGAGAAGTCCCTCACTTTCTTGATAATGTCCTCTGAAGCACAACATTTTAAAATTTTGATCAAGTCCGATTTATTAATTTTTTTTCTTTGGTTACTTGTCCTTTTGGTGCTGTACCTAAATACTGCATAATCCAAGGTCACAGAGATCTACCTCTATATTTTCTTCTAAGAGTTTTGTAGTTTTAGTTCTTAGATTCAGGTCCTTGATCCATTTTGAGTTAATTTTTGTATATGGTGTGAATTTCATTCTTTGCTTGTGAATATCCAGTTGTCCCAGCACCATTTGTTGAAAAGATTATTCTTTTCCCAATGAATTATTTTAGTTGATTGATGATAACTGTCAGAAGTTATTCCTAATGTCAATAATAATGACTAGAATTATTGCTGGCTCTTATTTTCCATGAAGAATTTTTGTCTCCTTCAATTTGGGTACTTTTGTTTCAGAGGTCATTCCAGGATCTCAGACTTGTATTCTTTTTTTTCCCCCCATATCTACCTTTTAATTTTTATTTTGTTTTATTTATTTATTTTTAATTTATTTATTTATTCTTGGCTGCATTGGGTCTTCTTTGCTGCACACGGGCTTTCTCTAGTTGTGGCAAGTGGGGGCTGCTCTTCATTGCGGTTCGCTGGCTTCTCATTGCAGTGGTTTCTCTTGTTGCGGAGCACGGATGCTAGGCACACGGGCTTCAGTAGTTGTGGCATGCAAGCTTCAGTAGTTGTGGCACATGGGCTCAGTAGTTGTGGCTCACAGGTTCTAGAGCACAGGCTCAGTAGTTGTGGCGCACGGGCTTAGTTGCTCTGTGGCACGTGGAATCTTCCAGGACCAGGGCTCGAACCTGTATCCTCTGTATTGGCAGGCAGATTCTTAACCACTGCACCACCAGGGAAGTCCCAGACTTGTATTCTTGATTAACACAATGCTGAACCCACTAAGGGAGGTGGCTGAGGGAGGACAATGGTGTAAGTCCCAGTCCAAGTTTGAAAGCCCAAGAACCAGGAGTTATAATGTCAAGGGCAGGAGAAGACAGATGTCCCAGCTCACAGGGAGAGAGTGAATTCACCCTTCCTCTACCTTTTTGTTTTATCCAGGCCCTCAACAGATTGGATAATGTCCACCCACATTGAGGAGGGCCATCTGCTCTACTCGTTTCACCAATTCAAATGCTAACCGCTTCTGAAACACCCTCAGAAACATACCCAGAAACACTGTTTTACCAGCTATCTGGGCATTCCTTAGCCAAGACAAGTTGATGCATAAAATTAACAATCACAAGGATTAAATGAGTTTTAATCCTGTGAAATGCATTACAGATATAAAGAAGGCAAATGTCAATGCTTTGGCAAAAGTTGGACTAGGTTGTCCGAAAGCAAGCTTTGCACTTTGATTAATTAACTGGGTGACCTTGCCCAATCACTTAAACTCTCAATTTCCTGTTCTATGAATGCAGGTAATAATGACAAGTTTAACGACCTTTCTGAGTTATCGTGAGACTGAAACAATGCAGTAGGTGTAAAAGTGCTTTGGAAAACTTCTTATTCTAGGAATTGCTTTCATTCTAAAAACTGCCCTTGAATTGTTTACAGTACCAATTTATCCCTGTGCTTGGGGCCAGCCCCAACTGATGTTTACAATAATAAAACATTAATATGAGATTTCTTACAACTTAGCTGGGTAAGGGCCAGGCCCTGGTACTTGCCTCACAGAAAGTAGTTATACAGCGTTTATTAACAACCAAGCTCTCAGGGAACTCTCAACGAATACTTTTGGTGCTGGGGTAAAATGTGACTGAATAATATCAACTGTAGTCTTTTATTGATGACTTAGAATATAGAGGAAGTATGTTTTAAAAAAAAAGTCTCAGATGACCTTATTTACATTGTGGTGCAGCTGGAAGACCTAAGTTTTCATACCCTCGTCCACACACCTCCCATCCACCCCAAGTAGTTATGGGGAGGAAGGTAGTTTGCTCAAGGGAACCCTATTTGAGGAGAGGGGGACAGTGAAGCAAATAAAGGAACCGTAGTAATCCAGAGCACTAACTCCAGTGTTGAGAAAGATACATTTGCAAATTATGAAGCATTTAGGTATGATTCTCTATATCCCTGTGGATTGGTTTAGATTTAACTGCCTTTGATGATTAATGTTAAGTTTTGGAAGATACAAGTAGGTCCAAAAGTTATTGACAGGCCAAGATAGAAGATCTTTGTCACCTACCATGTCAAGAGAGACACCAAAGAGGACTGGACACCTGGAGTATCAACAACCCCCTCCCCTACAGCGCACCTCCTCGACAAATATCTGAGTGTAATGTCAGACTGAGTAACTCAGAATTTGAGATATTTTCCCTAGGGGAAACACCTCCCCTGGTTGGGGAAGAGATATGGCCCTGACGGGGCAAAAACAGTCCTTGTGAGAAAGGGTGGAATTTTCCAGAGATTAGAGAGGAGGGTGGTGCTTTCATATAAGAATATGAGGGTCCAGAAACAAGGTTAGGATCTGGGGGAATTCCAGGAAGGAAATTCCCTTTATGGAGGGTTTAACCTCTTAGGTGCTTTTCCTTTTAACCATGAAAAGTTATACTTAGTATTTAGTTTTATGCTATTTCCCTCATACTCCGTAACTGCCTTTGGCTTCTTCCAACCCTTCAGTAAAGTTTGATACACAGCTTCTTATTAGCTGTGCCTCAATTTCCTTATCTGTAAAATGGAGATAATATCTACCTCTTAGGTGAGGATTAAATTAATTAATACATGTTAATTAATCTGCTAATTAGGGCTTCCCTCGTGGCGCAGTGGTTAAGAATCCACCTGCCAATGCAGGGGACACAGGTTCGAGCCCTGGTCTGGGCAGATCCCACATGCTGTGGAGCAGCTAAGCCCGTGAGCCACAGCTACAGAGCCTACAGTGTAGAGCCCGCGAGCCATAACTACTGAGCCTGCACTCTAGAGCCTGCGAGCCACAACTACTGAGCCCACATGCCACAACTACTGAAGCCCGTGCTCCCAGAGCCTGTGCTCCACAACAAGAGAAGCCACCACAATGAGAAACCCACGTACCGCAGCAAAGAGTAGCCCCTGCTTGCCACAGCTGGAGAAAGCCCACGTGCAGCAACGAAGACCGAGCACAGCCAAAAAAAAAAAAAAACAAATTTATTTTTTTTTAAAAAGTGCTAATTAACGAGTTAAATTAGGATACCCAGCAGCACTTGGCCCATAAAAATGCTCAGTATATGTTCACTGTTGTGCCTATTGTTACCATACCTTCTCCTCTTCCTCTTCTCAAGGCCTTTCTTTTTCTTTTTAATTTGGCCACACCATGTGGCATGTGGGATCTTAGTTGCCTGACCAGGGATCGAACGTGAGGCCCCTGCATCGGAAGCACAGAGTCTTCACCAATGGAGTACCAGGGAAGTCCCTCTCAAGGCCTTTCAGACAGCAAAGGAGCCAGAGCTACTTCCAGTTTTTGAGGCTACCAGTGTATTAACAAATAAGGAAATTACAAAATATGATTGCAAAATATTGGTATGCTTTAAACATTTATATATGACAAATTAATGCTTTGCAACACACACACGAAAAATACAAGCAATAAAACTGCGCTCTTTATGGGATAATTACAATGGTATACAAATTGCGTACTGTGGACACTGTAGCTCAGGGATAGGATACAAGCCTAAAGCTGAAAGGCAAGGCAAACATCAGTACCTTTCAGTCCTGTCACCTTATCTTCCTATCTTTATTTATAAGCCCACTGAGAAAAATCTTTACAGGAGAACTTTAGTCCTTTCATGAATGGGAGGCCAGACCAAAAGTCCCCTCTGCACCCCTCTACTCCCAATCCTTGTGCTCAAGGCAGATTCATAAAGGGATGTAAGGGCCCTCTCTCCCCAGACCCGTCCCACCACCTTTGCAGAGAGAAGTGGCCAAAGACCAAGTAGCCTGAAGGAGCAGTCAAGCAGATGATTCTGCAAGGGACAAATCATTAACGTCCACTTCCACCTCAACTCTTCCCCTAACATTCATGAGGAAGATAAAAATCTAAGGGGAGAGAGAAGCTGACATTCTAGTAGCTTGAGTAATGGCTGGTTGTATAGAATCACAGGTGAGCCAGGCTTCAGCTTCATGGGCTGATCCTTTCACTGTTACCTGTCTTGATGGAAATCTTTCTAAAATGGAGTCTACTTCCCCACGTTATTAAAAAGAGTGTACTGAAAATAAAAAACAGAACCAAAACATAGTCTACAAATGAAAAAGATGGATGACATTTTATTTGAGATACCATGAGCTTGTGAATCATGTCTGAAGAGTTTTATTTTGGCGGAGAGGAATACCTAGAAACTCATAGCAGAAGATAAAAAATGCGCACATATTTTCCACACTATCTCTGTTTTCTTTATATTTCCACGTTGGTGTCATAGCTCTACATATATCATCATGGGGGTGAAGAAAAGGCTTTGTATTCATTACTGTGAAAGTGAACCTGCAGAGAAATGTGACTGCAAGCATTTCTGTTGGATGAGGACCATTTAAAGTGCTTTTTTTTTTTCCTGAAAAAAAAAAAAAGAAGAGTACTAATAGAGGACAAAGCTAAGAAAGCTCTTAAAACTAATTTCCTTAAGAACAAAGGAAGAAAACAAAGTTTTATTTCCAGATTGAGGCCACTCCCTCTTGACTCAAGTTTTGGCCATTATTTCATTCCCTTTTGAACCCCCAAGGTACAGTGGGATACGGGAAAGGGGATACACATTGTAGACCAAAGTCTTGGGTGCTGGTTTATCTCAGGTCCTTACCAGTTTATGGTTTCAGGCATCTCTGAATCTTGGATTTTCTATTTGTAAAATGACCCAGTTTCTCCCCTGCTCCAGGAACATTATAAAGATGAAAAGCAGTAGAGATTTGTGACTATACGTATAGATGTATGATGTTGCCTAGTGCTTGTCCTGGAATCTACCTGTTACTCAACAAAGGGCAGTTGCTATTATGTGTTAGTCACATTTTATTCCCAATTGCTTCCCTTGGTATGTTAATCTTCCCTGTTTTCATCTCAGTTGTTTTGCTCTTGCCCAGTGGGATGCGTGGTATGACCACCCGTTTGTTCATTCATTTATTGATTTATAAGCTTTTTATTATGGAAAACTTCAAACATACCCAAAAGTAGAGAGCGTGGTATAAGCAAGCCCAATGTACCCATCACCTAGTTGTGAGCATTAACTCATTGCCACTCTTTTTTTCATCTGCACTCTGTCTGCCTCCTTCCCCACTGGATTATTTTTAAATAGATCCCTGACATCATATCACCCATACGTAAATATTTTAGTATGTTATCTCTAAAAGATAAGGACTGTTTTAAAAACACAACCTACATTAATACACCTAAAAACAATTCCTTAATAATGTAAAAAATCTCAGAATCAGTTAATGTTCAAATTTCCCAATTGTCTCACAACTATGTCTTTTAAAAAATTGCTTGGTTTCATTAGGATTCATATGAGGCACATAGATAGCATTTGATCCATGTATTTCTTAGGTCTCTGATAATCTGTGGGTACCTCTTCTTTTGTCCTTGCAATTTATCTGTTGCAGAAGCAGGTCACTTGGAAGTTTGGAGTTTTCCAAATTCTGAATTTTGCGGACTGCATTCCCATTGTGTTGTTTAACATGTTTCTCACCCCCACAACACTGCCCCCCCCACCCCGCCCCAGATTCCCTGTAAACTGGTGTTTAATTGTGATCTAATTCAGATTCTAGTTTTTGGCAAGAATATGTCATGGATGTTGTTATGGACTGAACTGTGTCTCCCCAAAATTTGTATGTTGATGTCATAATCCCCGATACCTAAGAATGTGAACTGTTCTTGGAGACAGGATCTTTAAAGAGGTAATTTAGTTAAAATCAAATCATTAGGGTGGGCCCTAATCCAGTATGGCTGGTGTCCTTATAAGAAGAGGAAATTTGGACACAGACAGTTACAGAGTGAAAACCCAAGAAGATGGACCATCTGCAAGGCAAGGTGAGAGGCCTTAGAAGAAATCAACCCTACTGACACCTTGATTTCAGCCTTTTAGCCTCTGTGAGAAAATGAATTTCTTTTGTTTCAGCCACCCAGGCTAGAAAACCAACACAGGTGGTGTTGGGAATTTCTATCACGAGGCACATAGTGAGGGGTCGTCTCCCTCTATGGCAATATAAGCTATCATTGAGGATTTTTTTTTTTTTGCGGTACACAGGCCTCGCACTCACTGTTGTGGCCTCTCCCGTTGCGGAGCACAGACTCCAGACGCACAGGCTCAGTGGCCATGGCTCACGGGCCCAGCCGCTCCGCGACATGTGGGATCTTCCCAGACCGGGGCACGAACCCACATCCTCTGCATCGGCAGGCGGACTCTCAACCACTGCGCCACCAGGGAAGCCCCATTGAGGATTATTGACTAGATCCATTATTTCATTCAGGGTTTGCAAAAATGGTCACATTCTAATTCTATCATTACTTTTTCATTCAACTGGGATTTATTTGTTTTTCTAAAGAGAAATGTTTCCTTCACCAATTGTTTGGAAACTCTGAGAACAAAAATAAATGCTTGATTTTCTCTGTATTCACCAGTATTCAGAATAGTGAGTTGGTTCCCTAGCATCTTTCAGAAATGCTCCTTTTTAAAAATGAACTCATGAAGTTTAGTACATTTGACTTGTTTGAATTAATTACAGTTGTTATTCTATTTAATGTTCAGATTATTCCAACTTTGGCCAAGGGGAACTTTTTCACTATGGCTCCTGAATCCTTTTGACACAACACCAGACTTCTTTAACTGCTTCCTCGCTTTTTATTATTACACGATATCCAGACTTGTCTTTTACATTTTCTGCTTCAACCTCAAGTCAACCATTTTTCCAAGGAAATGGTATTTGGAGGCCATGATCTGAAGATTAGCAGTGCTCATTTCTATTGGGTTTATTATTGTTTTTATGACATTGCAGTGGAGAGATCTTGGCAATACTTTTTTTATTTTAAAAAGGAAAGACATCATGAGTTCATAATAATACAAATTTATTATTACAGGGTATTATGTAATATCTTTGATTTTCATAGTATTTGTATCTATTTTCTCCTAATCTGAAAATCTTGGTTCCTAACAACATTAACAATTACTTATTTGCTTTATTCTACCATGAATATAATAGTTTCAGAGTAATAACAGCAATATTGTTACTAACAATATGATTACTAAACATACTTTAAGATAGTTTTGTAGTTCTTTTTCTTTACTAGGGATACATAGCCAAATTACTATGTTTTAAAATCATGTGAAATAATTCCTTTCAATATACTGTTAGTTTTTGTTTCATTTTGTTTTTATTTCTTAGGAAGTGCCTTTATTTTTATTTTTATTAGTTAATCATGTAGACATTTAGGTGGTTAAAAGTCAAATCTATAAAACAAATTATATGCAGAGTCTAGTTTCTCATCTTATTCCCTCTATCTTGTTCACTCTCTCCCCAGCAGGTAACATTTTGTTTTAAATACATGTAATTTCTTTTATATATATGCATATATATATATATAATATGTGTGTGTGTATATATATACCATAGATATCATGTATGTATAAGCATATATGTATTTAAACAGGAGCTTACTGCAATAACTTTTCTCTGTCTTGTTTTCTCACTCATTGTTATACCTTGGAAATCACTTCATAGCATATTTACAGCTTGGAGAACTCCACTGTGAGCATGGACTATTATTTATGCAGACAGCTTCCTACCGATGAACACTTAAGTTGTAGCCAGTCTTTTTCTATTCCAAGTAATGCAATTTGCACTTGGCACAGCATACACAGAAATTTTCCTATTTTTGTAAGTGTATTTTTGGGATCAAAACTTGGAAGTGGAATTTCTGAGTCAAAGAGAAAATGAAAATTTTGTAGATATTGCCAACTAACCTCCATAGAAGTTGTACCATTTTGCCTTCCCACCATAAAGGAATGAAAAGTTCTGTTTCCCCAAAGTAACATCACAGAATATGTGGTCAATCTTTTGGACTTTTTGCCATCTGATAGGTAAGAAGTGGTATCTCAGCATGGTTTTAATTTACATTTCTCTCGCTATGAGCAAGATGGAACATCTTTTCATATGTTTAAGAGTCATTTGCATTTCCTTTTTTTATGAAAAAATTCCTTCTGACTCCTCCCTTTCTATGATCTCCCTGTAGTTTCCAGGTTCCTGGTGTTCCCCTGTTCAGTCCTCAGGCCTTTAGGTACAACACTCAGCCTTGGACTTCCTACAGCTGTGCCTGCATCAGTGGTGGGAGAACAGTAAGAAAGAAAAAAGCAATAGGTGTTCTCCCCCACTCCTTAGGCTCAAAGTCCCTCTAATGAGAGAGAAAGGCTCCCCTCCTCAGAAAGTAGACACCTGTAGGCCCTGGCTGCTGTTACTGTTGCTATCGTTGCTGCTGTGGGATTGCCTGAGGGCTGGTGCATGAGAGCACAGAGAAAAGGACAACCCCCAAGAAATTTCCATTCTCCCTTAGCATTAGCCCAGCTCTAGAAGGCTTCTCCTGGACCTCTCTTTCTCTGCCTCCTGACAAGCTCTGTGTATCAGGATGTCTAGAAACCAGGTTGGGGATACCAGGGAAAAAAGGGGAAGTTCACAGCTGGTTTGGTGGTACTTCAAATTCTGATCTTCTCTAATTTGCCTTCTATGGTTTAAGTTAAGAAAACTTCAGGCTTTCTAGCCATAATCTACTGGGAGAGAATGTGCTTACATCATCTTACCTGGAACTGGCACTCCTGCCTCAGGGATTTTCCACTTACTTTCTTCCCTGCTTGAAATGCTTTTCACCCAGATATTTGATTGACCAACTCCTACTCATATTTCAGGTTTTAACTCAATTGTCACCTGTTCAGATAAGCCTCCTCTGACTACTCTCTATAAAGTAGCCTCTTCCAATCCTAGACACCCTTTGCCACAGTATTATGTTGTCTTCATAGCATTTATCATGACCTGAAATTATCTTCTTTACTTGCTCCTCGTCTGTATCCCCCTAAATCTATGAAGACAAGGACACATCTTGCTGCTTACTTTCTCACCTGCATTTAGAACATTGACATCTAGAAAGTGTTCAGTAAATAGGTGTTGAATAAAATAATGCAAAGGAATTAAGCAGTATTGGGGTAAAATGAAATTTGTTGTCTGATGGTCTGAAGAAGTGTAATATCATTACACTGAGGCCACAAGCATGGGGTAGTGGCCATGTGGTATGAGAATAGAAATCAAAATTGTGGCTCTCATCTTGGCTGTGCCACTAATTTGCTCTGTGGTATTGGAAGTTTCTTCGTCTCTTTAGGTTTTAATTTTCTCATCTGAGAAATGCTAGATTGAGATTTGTTGAACATGAAAGTCCTTCCAACTTCAGCATCTTAAGCTTTTTAAATATTTAAGTCAACAGTATGCCTTTAAAATTTAGTTACATGATCCAAAAGGATCAGTTATACCAGAAGAACCTGTCTCTCCACAGTACGAAATTTTCCTTTGGCAAGAAAGTATGAATGAGATAATGATGGGAAACGAGGTCTCGGTAGGTTCTGACACTGAAATGATCTGCTCGCTCCTGGCAGTATACATCTATTTCAATCATTATTTTTTCTTCTCCAATCCTCCAGTTAAATCTGGGTTAGTAGAGTTGCACCTCCCCTTCCCACTGTAACAGGTGTGGACCCAGAGATCCTATTATTACTAGCTTGCAGCAGACATCCTGGGCCCGTCCAATTTGGCTTAAATATTTTGGTTTCCCTCAAGTTCCTTGGGAGTTTGGATTTGAGAAACCTCAGGCCAAATCCAAACACATCGAGGCCCTAGAAGTCTGCACCAGGAATGTGGTGCTATGTAAATGAATCACTTTGCTATTTATATTTCTCTCTAGTGTTGGTGTATGAATCATATCCAAATTATTTGCCACAATGGAATCAATAGCCTTTTACAGAGAAGTCTGGAAAAAGGGCCTATTTTCTCCTTTTCTCTAGTTTCTCTCATGTTTTCATCTATTTACTGGTATTAGATGGATACTCATTCACAAAACATTTGCTACATTCTAGACACTGTCTAGCCTTTGGGATGAATCTAGATGCAAGGAGAGCTTTTATTTTCCTTCATAAATATTTTGACCTTTTATTGCTATTCAGTTCTTCCTTTACTGCATCTATGAATCTCTGAAGATAGTGCCTGTGGTTTCCTTAATGTAAAGCTAATAAAATTGTCACTCAGAGTATTTTTAAATGACATGTACAATTATTAGATAGTCTTGCTGCTGGGCAGTGGGGCATAATTAGATTTTGCTGTCATAAAGTATTAAAGTGAGAAAGTTTATGGAGTGTATGTACTGTTTGGATAGAGTTATTCTTCTTTATTTATGTGCGCCCATGTTTAAGAGTGATTCAGGGACTTCCCTGTTGGTCCAGTGGGAAAGAATCTGCCTTCCAATGCAGGGGACACGGGTTCAATCCCTGGTCCGGGAACTAAGCTCTCACATGCCACGGGGCAGCTAAGCCCGCGCACCACAACTACTGAGCCCATACGCCTCAACTAGAGAGAAGCCTCCACACCACAACGAAGATTCCGCAACTAAGACCCGACACAGCCAAAAATAAATAAAATTAAATAAATAAATAAGTGATTCAGAGATTCAAAACTGAAGTGCACGATTGTCACACTTTAAGTTCTGAGATATTCACTACCGTGTTACCATACAAAACACTGGATATGATCTGATTGTTCAATATAGAGAACTGATTAAATAAATTAGAAGAGAATTCAGTACAGCCATTACAATTATTGTAGAGTTGTAGTAATATTGGAATGTGTGTACAATATATTATTAAATAAAATAATTAGGTTATAGCAGCATATGACCCAGTTTTATTTTTTAAATTGTAAATAAATGTATTTGTAAAATATATAAAAATAAGTTAAAAATGTAAAAACTATTATGATTAGTTACATATAAATAAATAAATTATAAATAATTAGTTCATCAATATATTATATACACATATACACACATGTAAATGCACAGATATGTGTGTATATTTATATATGTTTATATATATATTTTACCAACCTCAAGGAAAATTCTGAATTCTCTGTAAATATTAATAATCAGTGATTATCTCTAAATTATGGGTGATTTATGGTATAACATGGTTAATCTCAAGAATTTTGGAGCTAGACCGCATGGATATAAATCCTGGCTCTACCAGCCATGTGACATTTGTTTGGCAAGTTACATAACCTCTACATGCTTCAATTTTCCCTCTGTAAAATGAGGATCATAAAAACTATACCTGCCTCATGGGATTGTTTTGAGTAATAAGTTATTTAAGATAGGAAAAGTGCATAGAATAGTGCTTGGTATATAGTAACACTATGTAAGTGTCATTACAATTTTCAGTATTATACATATTATTAGCAATGATCATGTAGTCTTCTATACTTAGAAAACAATTCAGTAAATGTTATTTTTAACCAAAAACATATTGCATTATTGATGCAATCTTTCCAGCAATGTACCCCCCTTGTATCATAAACATATCAAGTCAAAAGGAAATGACAATGAAAATAATATGCATTAGGGTTTTTGAAGACATTATCTAAAAGCCATAAATACATTCACCCTTTTCTGTCCATTTAGTGTCAAATATAAGCAGATGATGAAGAGTTTGTCCTCCAGCAATGAGGTCTAACTTTGGCACACATCAGAATTTCCTGGAGGTCTTGTTAAAACCTAGATTGCAGGGACTCACCCCCAGAGATTCTGATTCAGAAGGTCTAGGATGAAGTGTGAGCATTTCTAACAAGTTTCCACTTGATGCTGGTGCTGCTGGTTCTCAGGACCACACTTTGAGAACCACTGACCTAGAGTACCTAATGCCATAATCAGGTGGAAGGGCCTTTTTTCAGTCACTCCCAGCTGTATGATGTTCCTTCTCTCTTCCCTCCCTTTCTTCCTTCCGCAAACGCATGGAGCATCTACCATGGGCCAGGTACTGTGTTAGGTGCTGGGGATAAAAAAAAATACCTTGCTTTCTGGAGCTTATAGTTTAGGGGGAAACTTAAGCAAGTTATTTAATCTGACCTCTGATATCTTAACCAGAGAATGAAGAGTTTAATCATTAATTCCTTTTATTGGCAACTATTGGACATTTACTATGTCCCAGGCTCTATGCAAAGCAAAAACAAAACAAAGCTATTTAATTATATAATGTTTTCAGTATTCATAAATATTCTAATTGATCCTCACACCAACCATCCGTGGTAGATAAGGTACGATTCACCCTGTTCCACAGATGAGCCAACCAAAGCTCAGGGAGGTCATGAGTGCCTGAGCTGGAAAGTAGCTAAGACAGACTTGAACTCAGCTCCTTGCTTCCCATTCCAGACAGAGTCTTTCATCTATATGCCATTGTGAACTAAATTTTCTCCAAGATCTCTCTGTGCTCTTTTAGTGACTGTGATAAATACTGGTTGAATTAAATGGTGGTCAGTTTTAACATTGTTTCAGAGCTGTGGGTAATACTTTTAGATAAGCATCTGGAAACTCACTTAACATTGTAGGAAGTACAAGTCAGCAAATATTTATTGAGTATCTCATACACAATAGGGAAAGTATGATGTGTTGGAGATTAAAAATATATATAAAATACAAATGTATCATAAAATATAACGTTAATGTATATAACAGGACATATGTATATATGTATATATTTATATATATATAAATACCATTTACCTGATTGATATACAGATACGCTTTAGTATTTTGACACAGATACCTTGTCATTTCATCTGTGCTTTAGTTAACAGTGGCTCAAGGGACTCATATATATTATATATAATATATATTATATAAATTATATATGACTGTATATTATATAAAAACATATATTACATAACTCCTGTTTTTGAAGTCTAGTAGGACAGATAAATAAAAAGGAAATATAATACTACAACATGATGTGGTAAGGACAATGACAGAAGAATGCCTAGAGTGCTAGGGGACAACAGAGTGAGGACACAAACCCAGCCTGGGGAAAGTTTCCTGGGGAACTTATGTCTCAGCTGATTTGTGTGAGATGAATGAGCAAAAGCGGTGGGGAGCAGGTGATCCTAGCAGAGTGATCCATAGAAACTTAGGCTCCAAGGTGTAAAACAGCAGGTCGTGTTCAGGGAGTTGTATGTTCTTTGCTGGACCTGAAATGTGATGTGTGGCTGTACAAAAGTCTGGAGAGGCGGGCGGGGGCTTAGTAAGCCACGCTTGGGCATATCCTGTATGTGGTAGGAAGACTACGTATCCTAGAGGTTCAAAGCTTGGGCTCTCAAGTCAGACAATGTATCCTTGACCCCACTTCTTGTATGTATTAGCTAGTGATCATGGGCAATTTAATCTTTATGAGCTTTGATTTTCACAGCTGGAAAATGGGGATAATAATGCCTGCTTCTATGGGTTGTTTTGAGGATAAAATGAGGTAATGCAAGTATATCTCTTGACATAGTGCTTATTACAAAATAATCTCCCAATAAATGATAATATATGATAATGTTAATGATGATGATGATAATTATTATTAGAAGGGATCATTATACATAACTGCCTAGTTGTGCATCATATTGTAATTATACTGGAAAGTAAACAATTGGTGATGACTCCCTGGGAATTGACTGTCTTAGAGACCACAGTAGCTTGGACAGAGAAAGCATGGACACGTTGTGTAAGTGACTTTGCATTTCTTTGTCTATCAGGAAAGGTTTACTGTTATTTACCAACAGTGGAAAGACAGAGAAATGACCATGGTTCAGCATCAGGGAGGCTGTCATTAATAATTACTTAGTTTATGCTTTGTTTTATTCATTGTGGTGGACTCAGAGCCAAAGAATGAGGAGGTAGATTTTCCATTCACATCTAAGGAAGGGCAGGCAGCCTTGAGTTTCAGGTTCCTGGTCCACGGGTGCATTGACCACCTTGTTTATTTTCCAGATAAGAGCGCTGTGCTGAAGTTCTGTCCTGAAGACGGGGGCGGGATGGGGATTGTAGACTCCTGTGTAGGGTGTCTGAAACCTGGGCTGCCTCTTGTACAAAACCCTTCAAAAATCACAGGCCCTTGGCCAGCAGGTGGTTGTGTAGCTGCTGTGCTCTTGAGAAGAATGTCTCAGCCCCTGTGGCCTAGGGACTTAGGGAGAGGAAGGCTGAAGGAGTAAGCACACAGAGTGGCCAGTACCAACAAATGGAGGGAGCAGCTCTCAACACTTGCGCACATATTAGAAGGCACAGTGGTGATGATAGTGACCAGCAAAGACTGACCAGAGCTCTTACCTCCATTTTTTCCGGAAGTGCACCACACCCATGCTCTGATACAAACCAAGACAGAGAGAAGCCACAAAAATGACTGATGACAGATGTCATCTTCTCACTGACCTTGTCATCTGGGACATGAAGGTGGATTTTGTGTGGTTTATAAAAATAAAAATATGTGACATTGGGGCTTCCCTGGTGGCACAGTTAAGAATCCGGCTGCCAATGCAGGGGACACGGGTTCAAGCCCTGGTCCAGGAAGATCCCATGTGCCACGGAGCAACTAAGCCCGTGTGCCACAACTACTGAGCCTGTGCTCTAGAGCCTGCGAGTCACAACTGCTGAGCCCACGTGCCGCAACTACTGAAGCCTGCGCACCTAGAGCCTGTGCTCAGCAACGAGAAGCCACCGCAGTGAGAAGCCTGCGCACCACAACAAAGAGTAGACCCCGCTCACCGCAACTAGAGAAAGCCCTCATGTAGCAACGAAGATTCAACGCAGCCAAAAGTAAATAAATAAATAAATTTATTTTTAAAAAAATGTGACATTGCTCAAATTGGGAGTATTGAGTCACAATTTCTACTCACTAAAATAACTTTCATACAGACTTCAATTCATTGCAAGTATTGGCAAGCATCAACTCATATGCCAAAGAAAACTGGCATAGGAGTAACCTTCCCCACCTGATTGTGGGGCTTATTGACTTTCTCACTTCCTCCCTTCTCTGTTCTCAGTCCCTAGCACCCACAGCACCCTATATATGGGCACAGCCTCCGCGAATGGAAGAGCATGCATTGGAGTCTTGGATGGGTGCTTTTGAAAGACCACAGACCCTGGTTGATCATATTTCCTGCTGGTGGTCAGGAGGTTTTAGCAGGCACTGTATTTTTTTCTATTAATGGCTCCCCAGATTTTGGACTGTTATCAGCTCTGCCACTGCTGCTGTCACACAGTCTTGGCAAGAAAATGTCACACTACCCTCACCACTGCCACCACCCACCTCCCACACCCCTTTCTCCTTGTAAACCTCAAAGGACTCCAAGGTAAGTTGCCACCTGCTGCACTGCCCCCCACCAGTTTGACTGGTTTTTCCTGCTACAGCAGCCCAGTCTCTGAGGCCTTGGTGACCCATGGAGACCTATGCGGTTAGCAGCCATAGGACGAAAATACTCAGGTCTGGCAGGCAAACAGTAGAATTGGTCTTTTTAACTGATTCCGAGAACCTGAAGAGTGACTTTGTTGTAAAACCTGTGATTTTCCTTTTTCCTTTCCAATAAGTTGGATTTTTGAACTATACTTAGTATTCAGAACTCAAAGTCCTCTCTGTGCTCATTGATGAGAACATATTACAAAGTGAAACCTTTCTCTCACTAAGGGGCAGAGGGTTTCTGAAGAACCCTGCTGTTGTCCTTCAGATGGTAATTATATTTGACACGCTTCAACTGGCCACGATCACACCAGGTTCTTAGTACATTTCTGAACAAGGAAGAGGGAAAAACCATTCTCCCACTCTTAAAAAGAAATGTGCAGAAATTACTAATTTAATTCAAGCCTTACCTAGATAGGAACTGATTACTGTAGAAAATGAGGCAAGAAACTCACATGTACTGGAATACGTACTATGTGCTAGGGACTTAGTACACATTCTCTTGTTTAATCCTCCAGCTGGCTAGCTGGCTAGCTTGGCAGGCTATCTGGCAGGCTGCCATTAATTAACATGGCAGCAGCTCCAGGAGAGCCACACCAGAAGCTGCAAGGCCAATTGAGTTGCCCAGTGTCACTTATGCCATATTCTGTTGGTTCATGTGAGTGATGAGGCCAAATCAGATTCAAGAGGTGGGGAAACAGATTCCACTTCTTGGTGGGAATTGCTGGAAAAGGGTATGCAATATAAAGGGTGGGCAGAATTATTGAGACCATCTTTGGAGATCAACTGTCACAATGGACCTGAAAAAGGGAAAGGAATAATGATAGCTGACTCATACCTGTCAAGGTGTAATATTAAATGAAAGAAGATTCAAAAACTGATTTGAGGGCTTCCCTGGTGGTGCAGTGGTTGAGAGTCCACCTGCCGATGCAGGGGAGACGGGTTCATGCCCCGGTCTGGGAGGATCCCCCGTGCCGCGGAGCGGCTGGGCCCGTGAGCCATGGCTGCTGGGCCTGTGCATCCGGAGCCTGTGCTCCACAACGGGAGAGGCCACAACAGTGAGAGGCCCGTGTACTGCAAAAAAACAAAACAAAACGAAACAAAACAAAAAAAACTGATTTGAGCCCCTTGCTAGAAAAGTGCAGTGTATGGGCAATTATCCACTATAAATAAACAGAAGTAGTTTCTGTTTGTCACCATGACCTACAAAATCAATTAGGTAGATTTCATCAGGTTTGGAGGGTATGTTTGCAAAGATCAGACAAAATATGGGCAATATTGATTTGGCATGCATGGGATTCACTTGTGAGGAGCTCTCTCTAAAGAAGCCATTCTTCAGAGCAGTTAAAATTGAACTGAGGCCTGCAGACTGCTGACTGGGAGAGACAGGCCAAAGGACTGAGATGCTGTAGGCAGAGAAAAACAAAATGATTTCAAATATGAGTCCTAAATTGAAAGTCAAAAGGGTGAATGCTCCTAATGACAGGTGCTGATTTGCTACTGAGCTGCTTATCACATAAGCAACTTTGAGAAGCATGCTCCTGGCTAAGCAATAAGCAGGATTTCTTTAACAACGGTTACTAATGTTCCAGGCCACACCAGGTGGACACCCTTGTTATTTCCCTATCTCTAAAGGCTTTCTACCACTGATAGTTAGCTCTGATAAGCAGGGCTTCATATCTCAACGAGGTTTACTTCTTAGAATGGCCTTGGTGCCTCTGTTTCCTGGTAATGGATTCAGAAAGCCGCCAAGGAAACACGGTAACTGGTAGGGGAGGGATGGAAAAATCCATGAACTTAATTAAAATACTGTACTCGTGGGAAGAATGGCAGTAACATGAGATTGGGATGTAGAAGGCCTGGCTTTAATCTTAGCCCTTCTACTCACCAGCTATAAAACCTTAGGTGCTTCCCTCGTTTCCATGCCCACAACAGGTAGTATCTGTAGTTTTCTCTTGAATCTAATCACTGTGCAATCCATCTCTCCTGCCATGGTCCAGGCCTTCATCAACTATCTTTTGGGTTAAAGTAACACCTTTCTAGAGTTCACATCTGAACATGCTGCTCTTCCCTGTTTCTCCATTGCCTCTCTGAACACCTGAGTTTGAAAAACAAGACTTTTTATGTCTTGGACCTGTCTATCTTTGCAGGTTTACCTCTTGCCACTGCTATCCCTCTGTGGCAGGTTGACTTTTTAAAAAATAGACTAAATTCTTCCTCCCTGTATGCGCATGCTTTGCAAAAAGATTGTGTGGCTTCTGCCATCAAGAGGTAGAGTCTGTTTTCTCACCTCTTGACTCTGAGTTGTCCTTGTCACTTTGGCTTACTGAATGCACTGGAAGTGGCACTGTGTTATTTCTGAGCCCAGGCATCAGAGGCTTGGAGTGCTTTTACTCTTTCTTTTGGAATCCTGCCACTGCCATGTGGACAAGGTCAGGCTAGCCTGCAGGGGGATGAGAGACTATTTGGAGTAGAGCCCAGCTGTCACAGCCAGGGCTATCCTAAACCAGCCTATAGCTAGCTAATGCCCAGACATGCGAGAGAGAGACTACCTGCCCAGCTCTCAGCTGTCTGCTGATACATGAATGAGCCAGCCAAGACTAGAAGAACAGCTCAGCTGAACTACAGACTCATGAGCAATAATAATGATGTTATTATTTTAAGCCACTAAGTTTTGGGTGGCTTGTTACACAGCAGCAGCTAATTGATACACCCTTAATTTAATCTCTCTGTATTGTGGGGTCCAGTCAGGCTAAATTTCTTGCAGTTTTCTATATATTGCCAACCTGATTTTTTTTTTTTTTTTTTTGTGGTGCATGGGCCTCTCACTGTTGTGGCCTCTCCCGTTGCGGAGCACAGGCTCCAGACGCACAGGCTCTGAGGCCCTGGCTCACAGGCTCAGCCGCTCCACGGCATGTGGGATCTTCCTGGACCAGGGCACGAACCTGTGTCCCCTGCATTGGCAGGCGGACTCCTAACCACTGCGCCACCAGGGAAGCCCTGATTTTTACCTTTTGATCTTTGCACAGGCTGGTTCCTCTGCCTGAAATGTTCTTATCCTTCAGCTTCACCCTTTCCTTGGCTAAAGTCTGTTCATTTTTATGATTAGCGTAGATGGCTCTTCCTCTAGCAAGATTTGCCTAACCCTCATCAAGAGCAGGTTAGATGTCAGTCACGTTCTCCCATAGCATCCTACCCCTACCTCTTTTGTAGCACTTGTCACACTGTATTGTAATTACCCTCCTCTCATCTGACTTCCCACTGTCCTTTAAATTCCTGGAGGCAGGCCTGTATCTTGTTTGAAGTAGAATTGTTTAAACCTAGCATGTCTAATATATAGTAGGGACAAAAGAGAACTTTGTCAGTGAATGAAGTTATTTTACTTCCCTAAGTTTCTGTTCCTTCATCTATAAAATGTAAGGGGTGGAAAGAATCCAATGATTCTTGATGAAAATACGTTTTGTATTGCATGCTGCCTCTGATCCATTGGTCCTGAATATCTGTAGTTCTATACTGAGAAGGATTGTGGGGCTGTGACTAGAGTTATAGGGAAGAATGTCATGATTAATGAGCTATGTCTGTTGTGGTCAGGAAATAGGAAGTGACAGCAAACCTGCCAAGAATGTGGCAATCTAGGGAAAGATGATTCCTCTGACTGCTTTGAATTAGAATCTTGCTCAACCCAACCATAATCTGCACTATATATTGTGCTAATGAAGGGAAAACCAAATGTGAAACTGACTAGATGCTAAAATTAATGTCACTTGCTATGGTAGAGACTAGGTGCTTGCCAATCCGTTTTATCTTCTGCCTGGGCACATATATTGGACTATGTTTCTCCAGCTCCTTGTATTAAGTCTGGGCCATGTGACTAGTTCCCACCAATGTAATATAAGCTCAAGTAATGTAAGTCACCTATGGGCTGAGCTGGTTAAGCACAAGGAAGCCTTCTTTGGGCTCTCTCCTTCTCCCCTCTTGACCAGCTCCAAAGAGAGAATTCACTGGAAGGATCTGGGTGCTTGAGGAACTGCATTCCACACTGGACTGTGATGGGAATGAGAAATAAACCTTTATCTCTCAAATCACTGAGATCTGGGGAGGTGGGGGGAGAGTTTTTACCCTACTGTGTCTGCCTACTTTTTTTCCTCTAGTTTTAGGTGTGCAGACATCAGGGAGTTAGATGCCAAATGTTAATGGCATCTGTAGAAGTCAAAAAAATTACGTTTGATACTTCAAGTGTTTCAGGTCACCTAAAGTGGTGACTTTATAAATTGAGATACTTTACAATATGTGCTATTCTCACCTGCATTTATTATTGCTTTTTCTACTCTTGGATTCTTTTCCCATATAAAGTGACCCACCACAGGCACATGATAAAAGCCCCACATGGAGCACTCTCCCCTGACCCTTTCTTTGCGCTGCACGGCATGCAGGTGGGATCTTAGTTCTCTGAACAGGGATATTACCTGCGCCTCCTGCAGTGGAAGTGCGGAGTTCCTCCCTACCCCTTCCTTCCTTCCCTCCTTCCTTCCTTCCTTCCTTCCTTCCTCCCTCCCTCTCTCCCTTCCTTTCTTTTTAATTTTTTAAAAATTAATTTATTTAATTTTATTTATTTTTGGCTGCATTGTGTCTTTGTTGCAGCACACAGGCTTTTCTCTAGTTGCGGCGAGTGGGGGCTACTCTTCGTTGTGGTGCGCAGGCTTATTGCTGTGGCTTCTCTTGTTGCAGAGCACGGGCTCTAGGCACACGGGCTTCAGTAGTTGTGGCACACGGGCTCAGTAGTTGTGGCGCACGGGCTTAATTGCTCCGTGGCCTGTGGGATCTTCCCGGACCAGGGCTCGAACCCGTGTCTCCTGCATTGGCAGGCGGATTCTTAACCACTGTGCCACCACGGAAGCCCCTCTTTTTAATTTTTATTGGGGTATAGTTGATTTACAATGTTGTGTTAGTTTCAGGTGTACAACAAAGTGAATCTGTTATACATATACATATACCCACTCTTTTTTAGATTCTTTTCCCATATAGGCCATTATAGAGTATTGAGTAGAGTTCCCTGTGCTACCCCTTTCTTTTGATATGTTACCCAACAGACCCTGCAGGTGAAAAAGTTTGTTCTTTCAGCCCAAGAAGGTAATGACTTCTACCTTCAGATTTCCTGCCTTCCACAATTTGTCTGCAAAAGTTTCTGAAGCTCCTGACAGAAACAGGAAATGTAGATTTAAAATATTCATGCCTTTCTGTCTGCAGCAGCGTGGGTTCATGAACATGCATATCCAGCCAGTCAGCTGTTGCCTTCTGGTTCAGGGAGGCAGGACTCAGGCTACAGGGGAGAGGGAGAAGTTGACATCTCCTGTATCTCTGTCCTACATTCTTGGGCCTCTTTCCTCCTAAGTTCCTAGATATCAAGCCCTCATTCTTCCCCCAATAATTATGGTCCCCAGAGCTGCCTGTTCTTCATACAGTAAAATGTTTTCCCCGATGATCCCAGCAAAACTTCCCCATCTGTGGCCCAGCTCTCTCAGTCTGCTCTCTTTTCAATGCACTAATCTGATCAATTTTGGTGAACTAATGACTTACTGGGTACCTAGTAAGAGAAGTGGCTTTCCTTCACCTCTCATGTAATAAATGAACATCTCTATAGTAGCTCATGGGTTACTTGATGTTGTCTAAACTAGAAGTTTCACACTGGGCCTTTTAGGCCAGTAAGGAAAGAAGGAAGGATCTGAGACTGACCACTGGGGGGAGGTCCTTGGACAAGCATGGCCTCTCGACATTCCTCAAGTCACCCTTTGAAGGTAGTGGTGTGACCTGCCAGTGCCCAGGGCCAGCCCAGTGGGTATGCTGTGATACTGGAGGAGACTAGAGCGATGGAGTCAGCAGGAGTTTTGATGGAATGGGCAGCAGGATTTTAATGTGTGCCAGGGTGCATGTAAAAGGGCTGTCTGAGTGAAGGTCAAAGGGTGGTGTAGATTTCAGTTAAAAACAGGGCGGGAGTAGGGCACTGGGACTGGGTGGGGATAGAGAGTGGTTTTAGAGTGCAACAGGCTAACAAGAAAATGAGGCCACTTGGAGTTTGTTTTTTCCATGATTGATGGATTTTCGTGGGTGTCATAGAGTGGGCCTGAGGCTTAAATTTGCCTGTGACTTTGATTGACAGGGGGAGCCCATACCGCCACTGCCACTATACAAGGTCATATTTATTGAGTCCTTGCCATGTGCCCATGGTTCATTTATTGCTCCCTACAACTCTTTGTGGTCTCAGTATCATTATCCCCTATTTATAGATGAGGAAATGGCAGTTAAAAAGTAACTTGTATGAGGTTAGCAAAGTGGCAGAAACTTGAGCCCTGTTCTTAACCACCACACCTTACTGTTACAAGCATCCCCGAGAGGTAAGGGGGGATAGAAATCTTGTAGGGCCTGGACCTCCTGTTATCAGCCTTGCCTTTTTCTTGATAGGTAGGGGAAAGCCTAAAGGGTGAGGGAGTCAGTGCCGAGCTGTTCAGTCAGAGTCAATGCTGACAGCGAGGATTCCATCAGCATCTTTGGCTGGCCACGCTCCCTCCGGGCAAGTCTTTGCCACCAGTATCCTTTGGCCAATTTGAGAAAGCGAGCTGCCAGCTTGCATAAGATAAAGCCTCATCAGTGCCAGAGGAAGGGAAACATCAAGATGAAAACCCTAGAGAGTCTGGGATTGTCATAAACCTCGTTGGTCAGGCAGGGTCTCCTGATAGAAGATTCTCCAGCCATTAAATGGTCCTGGAGGAGGCTGACATGCTGCCCTTCAGAGAGCGAGGTGATGACAAAAGACATGCAGACATAACTGTACATATGTGAGTGGAAAATCCATTGTGACAACAGGCTGCAGGATGGACTTGACCAACTGGCTGGATCTCGATTGCCACAGCACGTCTGGAGAAGTCAGCCATGGTTCCAGTCCTGGCCGCCAGTGTGTGGGAAGTGGTTCAGCAATCAGGTCTTTCAAAATCAGTTTAGCTCATGCTCCAAAGTCCGGGCTGTAATTGACAGCAATTTCCTCCCTGGTTTCCTGAACTGTTAGATAAGAGTGCTGAACTCTTTTAAACCTTTTTGAGGCCAGGACTCACCTTCAAGTGGAATGTTAAGAGGCACATGCAATGAGATTTGACTTAATTCTAGACCTTTCCTTCCCTCTAGTATGAATAATTAGCAGAGCAATCCCCACCTTTGGTACCTGGAGTTTATGTATAGTGATCCGAAGAGGGAAGTAAAGAAGCCCGTGCCCAGTGGTGGTGGAGTAAAAAGATTTCTACACACCTTCTGTGTTTTATGAAATGGGGATGACAATAATGAACTCTGCTGGATGGGTACAGACCAATTAGTCCAAGTTTATAAAGCTCAGAGTCTTGTTACAGCTTTCCTGCTCGAGGAGAGTAGACAGGACCATCCTGTGACTTTGCATGTGAAACTAATCAGATCCTCCAGCTCTTCAGATCCCTTGACAATCTTGGGCTATTTGCATCTCAAGGTTAAAGGAGGCTGTTTCTTTTTGGATACTAATCAGTTGTGAAAACTTTTGATCTCTTGGAAACGAAAACCCGAAAACCCCGTTGCAATTGCCTTATTCTGAGCGTGGTGAGAGCTGAACAAGGGAGGTGCAGAGAGGCTGGCTTTACTGGAATGAGTAGTGTGTTCAGCAGTTGTGAGCTTTAGTTCTATTTTCCTTGGGGCTCTGTGGGATCCTGGAGAGAGAAATTGGAGAAATTACTGTGATAAAACTGTAGATCATCACAGCTTGTAGATTTAAATTAGAAAAGCTTTGCATACATGTTTTCTGGGTAATATATATATGCTTATGTATACATATGCATACTGTTTTCCTACGGTGCTATTTTAGCCATACTAGGTACTTTTTAGGGATGAAAATTATTCTTCTACATCATGGCTTCTCAGCAGTGGCAGTGTTGACATTTTGGACCAGATCATTCTCTGCTATGGGGGGAACTGTTTAGCAACATCCCAGGCATCTACCTACTAGATGCCAGTAGCACCCTGTGAAATTAATTAAACAAGGAAGCCATTAAACTGAGGTGGTTCTAATGCCTTACTTAGTCTGTGTAAGCAACCACGACTAAGGCTGTAAATGCCCCAAGGTTAAGGTATCAAAACCTGAGGCTAACCAAGCACAAACAGCTAACCCAGGCTTTCCCAAATAGGGCAACCACTTAAGCCATAGCCAGTCAAATACTTTCCTTGCGTTGCTTCTGTGGTCTTATCTCTAAAAGTCTTGCCCCCAGCTCCTGTTGGAGGAGGTTCCTAATCACTTCCCATTTGGTACTGCCCAATACGAATTGATTTTTGCTCAAATAAACTCTTAAGAATTTTAATATGCCTCAGTTTATCTTTTAACAACCCTAAGTCATGACAATCAAAAATGCCTCCAGACATTGCCACGTGTCCCCTGGGTAGGGTTGCTGGATTTAGCAAATAAAAATACAGGGTGCGTAGTTAAATTTGAATTTCAGAGAAACAATGAATAAATTTTAGAATGTGTAAATTTAACTGGATGTACTATATTTAATGTGGTAACCTACCTGGGGGGACAGTCTCCCCCTAGTTAAGAGCCACTCTTCTAGATAAAGATTTGCATTTATCAGTGAACTCACATTACCAACAACCTCATCCTCCTCTTATTCCTGCCCCACTTTTCTTTCTTTCTCATCTCTCTCCTTAATTCCAGCTCCTTAATTCCAGCCCTTCACGATACCATAAATTACATTGTGGGTCTCACGACAAATTGTTGCTAGCCTTAGGCATGAGAGCAAATAGAAACAAATTACTACTGTATGTGTAGTATTATGATAAAATGGGAGTCAGTCAAAAAAAAAAAAAAAACAGTGTAGGCAATTCAAAATCATTCCTCTCCAAGCAGAACCCTTCCACAAATGGCACAGGACCCAGTCAGGCCTTTGAGGAAATGGAACTCTGTGTGCTTCCAAAGTCTCCACAGACCCTTTGAAAGTCAAGCCCAGGAGTCACTGTGAATTTTCCTTTTCGCCATTTAATCAACAGACAGTTTTTGAGCACTGACTGTGTCAACCAGGTGCTGCATGGCATACAAATAAGGAAAAGGCACAGTTTGTGCCTGGTAGAGAAGAAGAAGCAGGTTGTCCCTCCATAGAGGGGTACTTGCTGATAACAGGTGGCACATTCCCAGGGCCTAATCAAGATGCAGATAACAAGCAAAAGGAGAAATGGATAACAGTGGGCAGGGTGGGAATCAGGAAAGCTTTTGTAGAGTAGTTAAGATGCAAGGATGGGTAGAGTTTGGGGCAGGGGTAAACGGAGTTAGCGGGAGACCTGGGACTGCCTCCTGAGGATTAGTGATTTGGTGCTCAGAGCAGACCAATAATATGGTGATCCTTTAAACTGATAGTCCTTAAATATTTGTTCAGGATCAGTTCAGAGGTGAAGTGGAACATGCATGGGGGAGGATCAGAGAGGAGGCTGGCTTCTGTTAGCCTTTAGTCTCTCCTTGATTGTCCCCAACAATTTATTATTGCTCCACTTTGCAAAACAAAAGTTAATTACACCACTAGTTTATTTATTTATTTATTTTAATATTTACTTGTTTATTTGGCTGCACGGGGTCTTAATTGTGGCACGCGGCATCTTCTTTGCAGCATGCAGGATGGGCATGCGGGGTCTTTAGTTGTGGCATTCGAACTCTTAGTTGTAGCATGTGGGATCTAGTTCTAGGGATGGAACCTGGGCCCCCTACATTGGGAGCGTGGAGTCTTAGCCACGGGATCATCAGGGAAGTCCCTAGAGCATTAGTTTAGAGATGATCTTTTGGTACTGAGCTTGCTCTTTGATGGGACCCTTGCTCCCTATGCCCTCTGCAAGCAACTTATCCTCAATGTTTCATCCAATTCCATGTGGAGCTTTTAGTGAGACAAGGTCTCCACTTTCTTTGATTTGTCATTGTATTTCAGTGCCTCTTATAGATTATTAATTGCCCAACTTAGTCCCCTGTTAACCCAGCTCTAAAGCTATCAGGATACTATTGACACATATACTGTGATTAACCATTTATGTAGTATTCATTCTTTGAAAAGGTCTTCACCAAATCCTCCGTGAAGGGCTTTCGCTAGTGGTGGCAAGATACAGTGGTCCCATGGAAGGAGTGTTAGATTGGGAGGCAGAAGGCTAGCTTTGAGCTCTGGCTTTGCAACTAACTTGCTGAATGTTCTTGTGTAAGTCACACCCCTGCCTTGGACTCCCATTTATTCCTCTGAAAATGGGAGGTTAGATTAGAAACAGGATGGCAAAACAGATTTTATCTGACTGATTGGTAACAGCTCCCTTGAATGCTTCACAGAGAAAGCTTTTTAGAACACATCTGGGCTCCGAAAGAAAGAATAATCAATTAGCACTGTCTACCATGGGTGAAAAAAGGGGACGGTGGTGGTGATGATAGCATGGGTGCCTCATTTTTAATATCCCTTGGTCAAATAGGCTCTAAGAAATTCCAACTGGAATTCTGAAACCTAATGCGATTATTTGTTAAATATTCAAAGAGATTTTCTGTATTCAGAATTGGGATTCTGTGAACGTTCTCAAAATTACAGTTGGGTTGTTTAGAGCAGAGGAATAGCTATAATTCTTTGCTTCATTTAGGACAGCTTTGCTTCTAACCTGCCATCAATTGGATCTATACATCTGTGGTTTTTCTTGAAGTGGGGAATTTTTACACTGATAGAGTCGTATTTTCACTAAGCCCACAAGCACACATTGACATTTTTCATTATTAAGTGATAGGATCCTAATCAAAACAAAGTAAAACAAAAAGTCAAACAGTATAAACCAAACTAAAATGTAAACTACAGGCTGAGTGAAAATATTTGTAAATATTTACCTAAAATATATTAAAAGATAAAGAACTCCTAAAATCAACAAGAAAAACTCTGTATAAAAAGAGCAAAGACTATAATCATAACTGAAAGAAGAAATGTAAATCTCTTGACATGTGAAAGATATAAAAAAGCAAGATGCCATTTTTCTCTATCATATTGGCAAATGATATTCAGTGTGGACAAGGAAAGAAGGCAGAAAAGGGTATAAATTGACATAACCATTTTGGAGGACAATTTGAACTCATCTATAAACACTTGAAATCCATATGTCCTTTGACCCAGCAATTTTAATTCTAAGAATTTACCTAAAAAAATACTGGTAAAAAAATATCTATCTGTCTATATATATAGACATATATATACTCAAGGATATTTATTGGAGCACTTTTAAACAGCTAATAGAGTCAACTTAAGTACATATAATCAATAAAGGAACAAAGAAAGCATGATACGCCTACGTTGTAGTATACTATACGTGCTAGATTATGCTGGGTCAGCTTGGTTTAACTGGGAATCATTTCCCAGAGTTCCCTTCCCTGTATGGTTCTGTGTTAAGAGTTGGCTGAAAGAGGAGATTTTGTGAGATTGGGCAGGTGGAAGTGAAGAAGTGGCCATTACTCTCAGAGGGTTGTTGTGGTCAGTTGTGGTGACAGACAGGTGCTGGTAGGGTTCCAGTTTGTCGTTGGTGCTCTCAGGTCTTCCTAACTGTGGGTCCCAGACCGAGCACTAGATGCTTGGCTGTGGACCCACAGAGGCAGTAGTAACACAGAAACAATAGCTTTCCATAGACCTTTCCACAAGCTTCTTATTTGTGGTCATACTTCAGAGGCTGATTGCTCTTGGCTTCTCAGATTAACAGGTTAGTGGTTCTTCTGATCATCTGGTTTTCCCTACTTGACCTTTATTTCTTTCACAGTTTCATTCACAATTGTGTAAGATCCGATCTCTATATTAAAGTATTTATTTTATAAAGTATTTATTTTATATACTCAGAGTGATTTTGCTTCCCCGGCCGAACCCTCTCTGATACGGTTATTGGTACTGGAATGGTTCCAGGAAATTAAACCATAAAGATTGGAATCTGGAATTAGCTGTTTGATCAGATTTGATTTTATGGCATAAATGAGCCTGTTGCCAGTGGTAAATGGGACACTGATAGTATGTGGTATATAGTGGCAAATCACTTACTTTACTGATCACCTGGAGCCACCTGGAGCCAAGTGCCTATGGAAGGCAAGATAACCAAGTAGCTGCTACCATAAAACACTGTAGTGGAAGTAAAAATTTAAGGACTGCAGTTGATTAACTACTTCAAGGTCACCAGAGAATTTGGAGAAAGAAAATAATAAGCTCAGGGATTTTAATTCTTAGCACAAAGGCCAAGTAAGGAAACACAAATCTTCTATGACTTCTCTGAAAAAAAGAAAAAAGCTTATCTTTTGTAGCCATGGGGTTAGGTTTTTGAAAATCAGACCCAAAGTCTAATCCTGTGAGTGGCTGAATTACAACACAAATGGAGTTCACAAGTCTCACAAGGTCTCGTATGTTAAATTTATGCTTCGTGTTGGCAGGAGTGGGATCCTGAAAATTAAGATGGGGATATATGGGTAGATTCCAGTAAAGCTCAGCACTTTGAACCTCCAAAATTTTTTTTTGTATTGGTACAATACTTTTTTTTTTTTTTGCAGTACGCGGGCCTCTCACTGCTGTGGCCTCTTCCGTTGCGGAGCACAGGCTCCGGACGCTCAGGCTCAGCGACCATGGCTCACGGGCCCAGCCGCTCCGCGGCATGTGGGATCTTCCCGGACCGGGGCACGAACCCGTGTCCCCTGCATTGGCAGGCAGACTCTCAACAACTGCGCCACCAGGGAAGCCCTACAATACTATTTTTAAAATACAATTTTAAAGGTTACACTCTACTTACAGTTATTACAAAAACATTGGCTATATTCTGTGTTGTACAATACAACCTTGAGCCTATCTTACACCCAATAGTTTGTACCTCCCACTCCCCGGTCCCCACAGTACCCCTTGCTCCCTCCCCACTGTAACCGCTAGTTTGTTCTCTATATCTGTAAATCTCCTTCTCTTTTGTTATACTCATTAGTTTGTCATATTTTTTAGATTCGACATATAAGTGATATCATACAGTATTTGTCTTTCTCTGCCTGACTTTCACTTAGCATTATGCCCGCTAAGTCCATCCATGTTGCTGCAAATGGCGAAATTTAATTTTTAAAAAAGTTTATTGAAGTATGGTTGATTTACAATGTTGTGTTGCTTTCTGGTGTACAGCAAAGTGATTCAGTTATATGTAGATATACACATATATATTCTTTTTTATTTTATTTTCCATTATGATTTATTACAGGATATTGAATATAGTTCCCTGTGCTATACAGTAGGACCTTGTTGTTTATCAATTCTATATATAATAGGTTACATCTGCTAATCCCACACTCCCAATCCTTCCTTCCCCCACCCCTCCTCCCCCTTGACAACCACAAGTCAGTTCTCTATGTCTATGAGTCTGTTTCTGTTTCATAGATAATTTCATTTGTGTCATATTTTAGATTCCACATATAAGTGATATCATATGGTGGTTGTCTTTCTCTTTCTGACTTACTTCACTTAGTATGAAAATCTCTAGTTCCATCCATGTTGCTGCAAATGGCATTATTTCATTCTTTTTTATGGCTGAGTAGTATTCTGTTATATATATATACCACATCTTCTTTATCGGTTCCTCTGTGGATGGACACTTAGGTATTTCCCTATCTTGGCAATTGTAAATAATGCTGCTATGAAAATTGACATGTATGTATCTTTTCGAATTAGCATTTTTGTTTTTTTGGATATATACCCAGGAGTGGAATTGTTGGGTCATATGGTAGTTCTATTTTCAGTTTTTTTTAGAAACTTCCATATTGTTTTCCACAATTTACATTCCCACTGACGATGTATGAGTGTTCCCTATTCTCCATATCCTTGCCAGCATTTGTTATTTGTTGAACTTCCAAATTTTGCTGAACATTTTTGGTCAGTAGCAGTGACCTTCCATATTGGAGAAGTCTAGTTTCCCTTGACTGAAGAACCTGTAAGAGCCTCTCTTGAGGTGGTAGCTTTACAGTAGAATACTGATCCTCCTCAATACCTACCTCTCACCACTCTCATTGCCTATAGACTTAACCCAGACTTAGTTTTGGTAGGCACCAGGAGGTCAGGTACAAAGTGTAACTCATGGGGAAGGATCATAAGTGCCAAAAATTGTGGAAGATTTTGTCTCTCTATATTTTTTATATATGGAAATCCAGGGAATATGTTAGGGAATGAATCTGGATGGGTGAGGGTAAAAGGAATATTATGCCAGATCCAGTCACATTTATAAGTTTGGGTGCACAAGCAATGTTGTATTTAACATGGGGTGGAATCAAGGAACCACTGGACTCACTGTGAATTGGACCTGAGTCATAAGTCCCTTTTCTAACTGGTAGAATCATGCATCATGCATTTCCAAGAATTAGTGTTAGGTCAGTAATCTCTAAAACTACATGATCTAACTTCCTGCAGAAGTGGGAAAAAATCTATATATGTGTATGTACGCACACACACACACACACACACACACACAATTCATGTTAATTCATTCATTAAAAAAGTCTGGAAAGCCTCACACCACATTGTTAATGGTGGTTAATTTGGGATTGGGATTTGATGATGGTAGTCAGAGTGATGAATAGATTTTGCCTTTTAAACTCCTTTATTGTTTAACTTTGTTATAATGAGCAAATATAAAGGTATATTTGAGGGAAAAAACCTTCAAAAATAATAAATATTAGAATTTTGGAAAATACAAATAGGGCAAAGGAAAATGTATAGTGTCTGTACTTCTGTAATCAAATATAATTTCTTAAACATTTTATTTAAATTTCTAGTCTTTTCTCATGCTTTTAAAAACAACAGTTTAGTATAATTGCCATAAAATTAATTGCACATATATAAAGTGTTCAATTTGATGAGTTTGACATATGCCTACACCTATGAAACCATCACTGAAATCAATGTAATGAACATATTCATACTTCTCACAAGTTTCTTTATGTCCCCTACTATATTCCCCAGCAACCATTGATCTGCTTTCTTTTACTATAGTTTATTTTGCATTTTCTAGAATTTTGTATAAATGGAATCATACAGTATTAGTCTTTTTTGTCTGATTTCTTTCACTCAGTTTGATTATTTTGAGGTCCATCCATGTTGTCATGTGTATCAACAGTTTGTTCATTTCTATTGTTGAGTAGTATTCCATTGTATGGAATTCCAATTTGTTTATCCATTCACATATTGGTAGACATTTGAGTTGTTTCCAGTTGCCTATTACAAATAAAGCTGCAGTGAACATTTGCATATGTCTTTCTTTGGACATATACTTTCTTTTCTCTTGGGTATATACCTAGGAGAGAGAAATGTCTGAATTTTATGGTAGGTATATATTTGACTTTTTTAAAAAACTGTCAAATTTTTTTCAAAGTTGTCCTACCATTATGCATTTCTACCAGCAATGCATGCAAGTTTCAGTTACATCTTTTTTGTTTGTGTGGTACGCGGGCCTCTCACTGTTGTGGCCTCTCCCGTTGCGGAGGACAGGCTCCGGATGCGCAGGCTCAGCGGCCATGGCTCACGGGTCCAGCCGCTCCGCAGCATACGGGATCCTCCCAGACCAGGGCACGAACCCGTGTTCCCTGCATCGGCGGGCGGACTCTCAGCCACTGCGCCACCAGGGAAGCCCTCAGTTACACCTTTATCAACACTTGGTAGTGTCAATCTTTTTAATTTTAGCCATTTTAAGAATTGTGTAATGACATCCCATTGTGGTTTAAATTGCATTTCCCTAATTACTAATAATGATGAGCACATTTTTGTGTGCTTATTTGCTATCTGTATATCTTTTATTTTGGTGAAATGACTGTTCAAATATTTACATATGTTATCATTTTAAAGCTATTATTATTGAGTTCTGAGTGTTTTTTATATTTTTTAGTTACAATCCTTTGTCAGGTAACTATTTTGCTGATATTTTCTCCCAGTCTGGGACTTGCCTTTTCAGTTTCTTAATAATTTCTTTTTTATTTTGTAGAGTAAAAGTTTTTCATTTTGATTGTATTCATGGGTCTGAGTTAAATGTTTACTCCAAAGTCTCCTGTTTTCTTCTTGAAGTTTTATAGTTTTGGTTCTTACATTTAGCTGTAAGATTCCTTTTGACTTATTATTTGTGTGTGGTATAAAGGAAGGATGAGGTTTATTCCCTTATATCATTTGTTGAAAAGATTATCCTTTCCTGTTTGAATTGCCTTGACATTTTGGTTATCAGTTAATTGAGTTTGTATGTGTGGATCTCTTCTTGGAGTCTCTGTTTTGTTCAATTTATCTGTAAGTATGTCTTTTTATTAATACCACATTTTCTTTTTAAGATAGCTTTATAATAACTCCTGAAATCAGGTAGTGTGTGTTCCCTTACTTTGGTTTTTTTTTTCAAAATTATTTTGCTTATCCTTTGCATTTCTGTTTAGATTTAAAAATCAACTTCTGTCAATTTCTGTAAAGAAACTGGGATTTATGACTGGGATTGCATTGAATCTATAGGTTAATTTGGGGAGAATTTACGTCTAAATACCAACAGTGCATTTCATTTTGATTTGGTTTTTACATAACTGAATAGCGTAGTTATAAGTAAATATGTGACTTTGAAAAAGGATGAAATTAGGAATTGCTCACTAGAGCAAAGTTATCTTGCCCACAGGGACTGAACTCATGGCTTTGACATTAGAAGTATGGTATTGTTAGCAGCTATTCCTTAGCTTAATTCAAATAAAACATGTTTGGTCAAAATTAAATCTACTTTTTTGCATTGTACAAAAAGAAAATGTTGATGTTTGTTGAGTATGATTAGCAGAATACGTCTAAAAACTGTCTGACCACCCAGATGGCAAATATGTGAAATAATCCTGTTATTACCTTGTGTCTTCCTCCCCACCATGGCAGAAATCATTCATCAATCACAGCATTCTTTCTCAAAGAATGTGCAGCACACAGGTACTGATTTTTGGTTAGCGGTTGTCCTCAATGAATTCAGTTTTTCTTTTCTGCAGTATAGGGAATTCCTCCACCAGTGATGGGGGTTGAGTTGACTTCTTATGCTAAAGTCTTATGCAATCTCTGCATTCCTTTCACCTGGATCCATTAGGCCAAGGATATTCCATTTGTTTTTGCAACTCAAACGCTTTGGGCAACTTTTGAAGAAAGTGTATTTGGCTAAAGGTTTTCCTTATTGACTCTAGCCCATCCCTACATGGGGATTGAAGTGGAATCAATACAATGGGAGCTTTAAATAGTGTATAATGACTTAATTGCAAGCATTTGAACATTCTTGTAGGAGCCCTTGATCCCACCTTCTACACTGAAGCCTTTAGACCTTTTGCTGACCCTTAGCTGCAGCTGAAAATATGTCCATTGTACTTACAGCCCTGATTTCTAGGGCGCTCTACTTCAGACTCTCCCAATCTGTCATCCTGTGAGGTCAATACTCCTACCAATAGTTTGCCCCTTTGGTTTCTTTCTTGTGACTTCTCTGAGAGAATAGGTGCCAGGAATGCAAGCTAGTTTGGGAGGGTGAGGTACATGGATAGATTCCATTTTAGGGTCGTTGAGTTGAGATGAGGTGGTAATGGGATATTCAGGTAGAAAAGAGTTGCAGATTTGGAGTTTAGGAGAAAGGTCCATGTTAGAGATTATAGATTTAGGAGGCATTTACACATAGGTGACTGTTTAAGAGGCTACGGTAGATTGAAATCACCATCACAGGTGGAAATGTACACAGAGAGAGGCCTACAGCTGGACCTTGGGGGCACTCACATTTGAGGGATAGAGGAAAAATAGAGGAGGTTGAGAAGAAACGATGGGGAGAAAAGCAGCATCGCCACATTGGGACCCTTCCCCATTCCTGCTTGGCCATCAAAACTTTGCATACACAGCCGATAGAATAGTGACTGGTACATAATTGGTGTTTAACAAACTTCTGTTGAATGACGGAATGAGTAGAATCCAAAAGAGATTTTCTAGGAGAAACCTAGGGTTGACAGTCTCCAATGTCCAAGCAAGGCTGGAATGAATGAGGAAAGGCTTCATTGAGAAAAGGATTTTAGATTTGGGGATTAGACAATTCCTAGTGACTTTACAGTATGCAGATTATAAACTCGTATCATCTCACACTTAGGTTAGGAACCTGTAAAGTGCAGATGTTAAGACGTAATTCCCTGGATTAATGTGAGGATTCAGTGATGCAACCTGTAAACCATGTTAAGTACTTAGCTCAGCCCCTCATTAATTCATTAAACTAACATTTAATTAGTGTTTACTAGGGCCAGGTGTAGTTGTATTATCTGTGGAAAGACCAGTGAATAAAGCAGAGTTTGTGCTTTCATGGACCCGATAGTCAACCTGGAGTGGGGACAGGTAATAACAAACAAAAACATCTGAGAGTGACAGATGCTGTGCAGAAAGTGAAGGATGATGATCTTATAGAGAGTGATAGGATGGCTACTTTAGGTGGGTTGGACAGGTAGATTGCACTCGAGGAACTGATATAAACTGAGAGCTGAAAGATGAGCCGATATTGATGATGATGATATGTTTCTCTTCTTCCTCTTTTTATTTCTGTTTCTCTCTTTCCACTTCAACAACAGTGCTCTAGTGCTATGTAGGTGTGTGAGGCAGGTGAGCACACCTGCCTCACGTACCATCCTGTCTCATCACATCACTTTCAAGCTTGAAACCCTTCCATGCCTCCTGAGTGACTTTGCAAGTTGTTATCTGGACTATGCCATCAGAGAAAAGTGCTGCTCCCACATTAGAAGCTTGCTGGCGGCTCCACATGGTGCTTTAGAAAAGGCATCCTCGCCAGAGGCAAAGGCATTTACACCTTCCAGGGACACATATGATTAGAGACTGGCAGAGGAGATGCAGACACAGACACAAAAGAGGGGGTGGATAGGAGGCTAACAGGAACTTAATCTGTTAGAAGAGGAAAGGCCTTTGAAAAGTGAATTAACGATATTTATAGCTGCATCAGGTAAGTAGCTGGAAAGAGCTCGCTGATAATGAAGGCAAGGTTGAATTCCCATAGGGACCAGAGAGCTTCATGTGGAGAAACTATGCTACTCATTCTCTGCCTATGAGACTTAGGCAAACACTCAGAATCTCAGTTCCCCAGTCTAAAAGGGGACATGCATCTCACCTGCCTGTCCCATATGTCATGAGGAACAAATGAGAATGGATAAAGTGCTTTTTAAAATCATAAATTTTAAATATGACCTATTATTATTACTGATTACATGATTATTTTCATGGCCATAGATACCCTCCTCCCCTACTTCTTCTGTAGTATATCAGTTGGCTGTTTCTCACAGTGGAGATTCAACCACACTGTGAACGCTCCTTATAAATCAATCAATATTAGCCCTTCAATAGGCCCGTTATATTGACACTGACAGTCAGGAAGATCATTTTCATAGAAAGAATAAAACATATATTCTCAAGTGCTGGTGCTTGGGTCTATTCTACACTTGTTTTGATTAAATCTTTTTCTTAATTTAATGTTATACTCAATTACAGTGCTCCTAACCACTAATTACTAGTGTGGAATTTCCTGTTTCCTCCTCATGATTGAATCCTAGGCCGAGTCACCCCTGATCTTTCCTTTATTTTTCCTGATCTTCAGAGGACTAGTAATTAGGCCATTTGGTGTCCACTACCCGGCGATGACAACTATATGGCACTAGTGCCTCCCCTCCAATTCCCTGCTCATTGTGGATACTTCTAATTGATTATTGCACTTTCTCCTATTATTATTTTTTATTTAAAAAATTTTTTTTGTGGTATGTGGGCCTCTCACTGTTGTGGCCTCTCCCGTTGTGGAGCACAGGCTCTGGACGCGCAGGCTCAGTGGCCATGGCTCACGGGCCCAGCCGCTCTGTGGCATGTGGGATCTTCCTGGACCAGGGCACGAACCCGTATCCCCTGCATCGGCAGGCGGACTCTCAACCACTGTGCCACCAGGGAAGCCCCACTTTCTCCTATTGATGTGGCTTCACAGCTCTGTCTAATTTGGTAACCACTGGTCACATGCAGCCATCAAACATTTGAAATGTGGCTAGTCCAAATAGACGTATGTTTTATAGGCAAAATTCATACCAGATCATGAAGACCTAGCACAAAAGAAAAAATATAAAATATCTCAATAATTTTTATATTGATTACAAGTTGGAATGATGATATTTTGCATGTATTAGGTTAAACAAAATATGTTATTAAAATTAATTTTACCTGTTTCTTTAAACTTTTTAAAAGTGGTTACTAGAAAATGTAAAATTGTATGTGGTACTCACACTTGTGGCTCATGTTTTATTACTAGAGTACGGTCCTGCCTTCAAATCATTCTTAAGACAGTTCTTTAGGCAGTCAATTACCAATAAACCAGAAATAAAAGCAGTCATGTTTTATGGAAGTGGGAAAGAGATCAACACATTTTGAGTTTTTAGTTTTAGAATGAAAAAAAGAACCTTCAAATGTATCTAGTTTAGTGGCTCCCAAACATGTCTGTGCTTTAGAAAATCCCGGGATCTTAAATTGTAAAATGATAGATTTCTTGGTTCCGCCCCTGAAGATTCTGGTTTAGTAGGTCTGGCTTGGAGCCCCAGATGGTGTATTTTCAATAAGCAGCCCTGGAGATCCTGATATGCAGCTCAGGGTTTGAGAACCCCTGAGCCAGGACTTTTTTACATTTCAACGAAGGGACTTTCCTGGGGTGACAAATTGTTATTGGCAGAGCTAGGACCAGAGCACATGTTCCTCATGGATTATATTTTGTACTACAGATCCCTAGAGTATTTTGTACTACTGCGACCTATGAGTCTTCTCAGCACTCAGGTTAGAATGAGGAAGTCAGGGTGCATCTCAGCAGGCAAGCATACTTCTTTCGCTTCCTTATTTGGAGAAAGCCCGGTTTGGCTCAGCAACCCCCTCTGCTGTCAAAAATCCCTAGCGCAGCTTGGCACAGCTGGCTTTGGGGAAGGGAGCCCCGAGGGGAGTTAAAAACGAAAAAAAAAAATAAAAAACGAAGGTTGTAGCAGAAAGGACAATACAATCAGGGAACTTATTTGCAGTCAGGTGGTGGTCAAGAGGAAATGTTGCACTTTAAGACCCATAGAGCCAAACCAGCCAGTAGAGGTTTTTTACCTGACTGCCTCCTGGTCTGGAGGAGGGTATTTGGACAAATCATTTCACTTCTCTGGGCCTCAGTTTCTTCCTCTGAACAGGGGGTAGAATGACATGCTCTGCTTCCCCTCCCTCACTGGAGACTATTTTAAGAGTCTAATAGAATAATGGGAAAGTTGTTACTAATGTTTTGGTTCACTGGCACACCACTGGTTAGAGATGGAGCAAGACTTTGAACCTTGGTCTCCCAGTTAGTTAATTGTGTATTATACAATTTCAGCCAACAAAGGGGAGATGTGTTCAGCTGCTTCCAGGGGATGAGGCAGGATAAAATTACAAGGGAGGTTGAGGCTGGCCTCATGCCTAGATGAATTAAAGCCAGGTAGCTACCCTCTTATTTATACATTCATTCTTTATTTATTCAGCTTATATTTATTGAGCACCTCTTATGTGATTGAAACCATGCAAGGCATAGTGATACTAAAGTCAAAGTAGATATGGTCCTTGTTATATCTATGGTTCTCTTTGTAACCCTGAATATTTCCTTTGTCCGAAATATTCTTGACTAGCTGTCACAGTACACAAGTAACATGGCTGGGTGAAATAATAATAGCTGCCATTTACTGGGAGCTATGTGCCAGGCACAGTGCTAGGCACTTCCCACAAACTACCTCAGAGAGCAGGAGAAGAAATAGATCTAGAAACATTTAGCAAATTTCCCAAGGTAACAGTGGAGTAGGTGCGGGAGTTGGGCTCATACGCACTCTTTAAACCACAACGCTGTACTGACCTAAAAAAACACTTCCTTTGGTAAAAGCATTAGGTAGCTGTCAGGCCCTGGGCAAAATATATATTTACTTGTGTGTGTTCATCCAAGTGTTATAACCTAAAATATTTGAAATATGTTTAAATAAATTATAATACAATACTTTTGAAAAATATTTAATCATCTGGAAAAGGGCCATTGATAAAACGCTACTTCATAATAGGAAGATATAAATCTGTTTGATACTAATTTTGTGAAACACCCACCCACACCCATAAATATAGAAAAAAAAGGTTGGAAAGCAGTTCACTATTGTTTTCAATATTGCTGTTGGGCAGTAGTGTTTTGGGAGAGTCTCATTTTCTTTGAACTTTTCGAATTTTCCATACTTTCTACAATGTTTTAAACTTTTCTCCCTAACATGTCATTATAACATTTCAAAATCTACAGAAAATTTGGAAAAATTTTACAGTGAGTGTTCATATACTCACCATCTAGATTCTACAATCAACGTTTTACTACATGTGCTTTATCACATATCTATCCAGTCTTTTATTTAATTCATCTTATTTTTATTTTTGTTTTTTTGTGGTACGCGGGCCTCTCACTCTTGAGACCTCTCCCGTTGTGCAGCACAGGCTCCAGACGCGCAGGCTCAGTGGCCATGACTTACGGGCCCAGCCGCTCCGCGACATGTGGGATCTTCCCGGACCGGGGCACGAACCCGTGTCCCCTGCATCGGCAGGCGGACTCTCAACCACTGTGCCACCAGGGAAGCCCAATTCATCTTATTTTTTGATGTATTTCACCATAAGTTGTTGACATCAGTACCCTTCTTCCCAACTACTTCATCATACATATTGTTAAAATTCAATATTTGTTTGTGTACTTTTTTCTTATGAGATTCACTTACAATGAAATACACAAATCCTATGTAGCATTCAGTGGGTGGGTGATGACATATGCATCCACTTGACAAATCCTTATCAAGATAAAAAACATTGTCATCACCCCAGAAAGTTCCCTCATTCCTAGTCAATCCCTATCCCAAAATCAACTTCTGTTCTAATTCTTTCCAGCATAGATTAATTTTGCTTGCTATAGAATTTCATGTAAATGGAATCATATAGTGTATAGTCTTATGTAGGGCTTCTTTTATTCAACATAAGGTTTTTGAGATTTGCCCAGTCTATTGCATGTATCAGTAGTTTGTTTCTGTTGCTGGGGATGGTATGACTACACCACTGTTTGTATTTCCAGTCTCCTATTAATGGACACCTGGGCTATTTCCAGTTTTTGGCTGTTATAAATAAAGATGTTATAGTTTTTCTTTTTTGTGTAGATGTTTTTCTTTTGGATAAATACCTGGGTGTAGGATTTCTGGGTCATAGGGTAGGTTTATGTTTAGTTTTGTAAGAAACTGCCAGAACTACTTTCCTGGTGGTGCAGTGGTTAAGAATCCGCCTGACAATGCAGGGGACACAAGTTCGATCCTGGGTCCGGGATCCCACATGCCGCGGAGCAATTAAGCCCGTGCACACAAGTACTGAGCCTGTGCTCTAGAGCCCGCGAGCCACATCTACTGAGCCCTTGAGCCACAACCTCTGAAGTCCGCATGCCCTAGAGCCCACGCGGCACAACTACTGATCCCATGTGCCACAACTAATGAAATCTGCGTGCTCTGGGGCCCGTGTGCTGCAAGAACTGAGCCTACGTGCTGCAACTACTGAAGCTTGCACGCCTAGAGCCTGTGCTCCACAACAAGAGAAGCCACCGCAATGAGAAGCCTATGCACTGCAATGAAAAGTAGCACCCGTTCGCCACAACTAAAGAAAGACTGCGTGCAGCAACGGAAGACCCAACGCAACCAAAAAATTTACAAAAAAAAGAAGGTCCTTCCCAAGCCCATCTCTCTTTCAAAAGAAAAAAAAAAGAAACTGCCAGACATTTTCCTAAAGTGGCTGTACTATTTTTGTACTCTTGCCGACGATGTAAGCAAGTTCTGGTTGCTCCATATCCTTGCCAATATTTGATGGTGTCAGTCTTTTAAAAAATTTTAGCCATTCTGATGGGTATGTAGTGGTATCTCACTGTGGACTACATATTTATTATCATAAAATAATAGGTTTTATTTAAAAATAAATAAAACTGAAATGATGCCAAGGACAAGAAAAAGAAAAAGTACTGGAAGTAAATTTGATAAAATTAATAGTGCTCTTCTCTGGGTGAATTATGAATGTATTTCTTTCTTGTCCTATTTTGCTTTAGTTTCAAAATTGTCCAAAATAAACTCATATTCTTTTTATTAAGAAGAAAACATATCTTTTTGTTAAAAGAAAATATCCATGAGAGTTAATACATTAAGAGAATTCAGTGATATTTTAGTTGTTAATGATTTTATGTGATAGCTTAAAAAGAGGTGGGTTTTAATGGGCTACATTTGGGCCTTACCTGTAAATACTCTGTGAGATTGTGCAAGCTGCCCCCTCTGTCTTTGGTTACTTCCTCTTTTTTTATAAGTGGATTGGAATAGGTGCTAAGTCCTCTGTCAGTTAGAAAGAAAATGCAATAGTGATAGGCATTGGAGGAAATGGGAGCTAGGACAAGTAAACTTTGATGGAGAACAGAGGCTCGCTACTTAGGGTTTTCAAACTGAGTAAAAGAGCCATTTGCCATGGGATTCATAGAAGAGATCCAGGCCCACAGGGAGACTGCACAGTAGCAACAATGTGAGTTTAAGAGTCAGATTGTCCTGGATTCAAATCCAGACACAAGAGTTCTTCTTGAACTTTGATCTTAGGCAAGTGCTTTAATCTCTCTGAATCTCAGTTTCTGCATCTACTAAATGAAGGTACTCATCTTTATCCTTTTGACTGTGTGTGTGTGTGTGTGTGTGTGTGTGTGTATTTTAAATTGGATAATATTTACAAACATTGTCATTTACAGAAGTGCCTGCAACAGGCTTTTGCCTTGGAATGTGTAGGCAAGTGACAAAACTGGGGGAGAGGGAATTGAAATGGAAATAAAAAGGGACCAGAGATAAATTTAGAAACCTAGATTGTGAAGGTTTAACGGAATGCTAGAAATGATCTAATCAAACCCTCATTTTGCAGAGGAGAAAATTAAGGTATAGAATTGATTTCCCTGTGGAGGTGGTGGCAGGAAACCCATGTGGTTTATTTTCTAGACTTACCATAACTCTTTGGCTAACTTCACAACTTGACCTTAGCCTGGTGTCAGTTAGATGAAGTGGAATTTTCTTTACACATTCCATTAGGACCACTCAGCTTGGGGGATTTCAAATGCTGTAACCAGCAGGGGAACAGAAACAAGCTCTCCAGGAGGCTTGCCACTGGAAGACTGAACTCTTCAACTCTTTAAATTTTACAAGTTCAAGCAAAAGCCATGTTGTTGATCAGCTTAGCTCTGTCCTGGAGCTGTTCGTTGCTTTTGACTCTGCTTCTTTCTAAGCTCAGGCACCAACTTCCCCGGAAAATATGTACTGCCCACCAAGGGATTTTCTATGTATTAATTTCACCCATGAGAAGTTTCCTCCCTTGTCCTATGTTGTAGGCTAGAGACTTACTATCTGACAACTGTATGGTTTTCTGTCCCTTTCAAAGGAGAAGAAATATCCCTGCCACACTGATTTGCCCCAGTTTCTTTCAAGGTTGTTTAGCACTGTTTGTGTGGCATTACCTTGCTTCTCTGCTTAATTTCAGAGAAAAAGATTTCTTTTCAGAAAGCTAAAAATTAAGAGTGTAGAATCCCTCCTTTCAAACTTCAGTCTTTTGGTCTGTAGAAGGATTTCAGCAATGTCTTGGATGGTTTTACTGGCTGAGAAAAAAACAAAAAGAAAAGAAGAAAAATCAAGATCCAGCTTGAATTTTCTCTTGCTCTTTGACCTGAGTCTCTATAAAAAGTCTTTTCTCCCTGCACTCCACATCCCTCCCTGACTTTGCAAAGGGGTGCTCTCTGCCCTGGAGATCTTGAGACAGGAAAAAACATTAAGCTGTCCAAGGGAAGGCAGTTTTCACAAGAGGATTTTTACTCCATGCTCATTCAAAAAATAATGAACCTCTTGTGAGCAAATCTCTTAGGAACCATATAGCCTAATTTTCTAAGATGTTGGATGGTGATTAGAGGAGTGAGAGGGCCCTGGGATGCTATGAAGACTGACTTTGGATTTGTCTTTCCTTCCGTATCTCTTAGCATCAGGGTTAGCTTTACCCTGGAAGGAACAATTTCTAACAAGCTCCTTCAACCCAAAGCATAGAAAACACAGAAGAAATATTGATGCATTCTTGGGCTTTCCAACACAAATGTATTTCATAGAGTCCTTGCTGCTATAAAGAAATTCTTTGAAAGCAAAATGTAAGAGAGCATTGTTTGTAGAAAAGTCCTTTCTTCCCTTGGCTAAGGGCTCCTTGTTCTTTTGCTATCCCCACTGCCTCTCTGCCCTGCTTTGTTTAGATGATAAAGTCAATATTGTACTCCACTTACTGACATTCACTAAGGTAGGGAAGATGCAGTCATGGCCCCAAAGGCCTGGAACTCAGTCTGGCGTCATAAGTTCAGGCTTTGGTTTTGCTAATGACTTCTCAGTCTTCAGCCTCATCCAATCATATCTCAGAAAAAGATTTTACATGTCATAATGCACGTGAGACATTTGACACAGGTCCAGGCAACAGAGTAAGCACCCAGTAAATTCTAGCTGTAGTTGGCATGAAAGTTTGTTCCCCATAATGTTTTCTTCCTTAATAAGGGTGTGTGGTGTGTGGACTGGACTCCCTTAAGAGCATGAGAGACATGGCTGCTGAAAGGGGGGCAGGGTACAGGAAGAACTGCTCAATATTTGTTAAAGACAAATATTGGCTATTTCTTTTCCTGAGGGCTGCCTCTATAGCTGTGGGTCAGTGTGTGATGAATCTAGAAACGTGGTAGACTTTAAGACAGATTTGGGCTCCGGGTTCTATTCTACTGATCTTAGTTGTGTAATATTGTGTAAGTTACTTAAAAATATCTCTCTTCTAGGTTTAGTAGAGTGACCCAAGTTTTCTGTGCTCTTTCCCATCTTCTACATTTGATGCTGGGAGAACTAGACTAGAGCACTGGAAAAGACTCCATTCTCTGTGTGAAACCAGCCCTGAAGGAGCAATTAAGGCAGCCCAAAGGTTGTTGGCAGAAGCCTAATAAACCTTATGGGAGTGTTATTTGGGGTTGCTAACCTTCCTCACAATTGGACTCTTCTATTTACAGGTTAGCACCAATAATAAGCTCCATTGAAGAGAATGGCTCTAATTGGTTCCTAGTTGTTGCTTTGGGTTAAAAGTTGACCATCTATTCTGAGAATGATCTGTTTGAGTCTGTGTCCACAGTTTGCCCAAATGAACTGATAAATAAGTGAAAGATTCACTCCACATCCTGATTGTTGAGTCTGCGGAAAGCCCACCCAAGCAGTCTGGCTGGATTTCATCTATGAACCCACAGAGTATTTTGGCACCATATGGACGCTGACTTTGTATGCAGGTGTGTGCATGTGTGCATGTATGTGTGTTAGAATGTGTTTTAGAGAGAGTTTAAAACCATGATGCAGACAAATGAGGACACTTAGAAAAATAAACCAACCAAAGGCCCAAGTAGACATCTGCTTGCTTGACTGATCTCTCTTGCATCAGTTTAACTTAAAAAGCATAGTGAAAACATTTTGGCTTAATGAACATACCTGTGATAAATTCTAATGCTTTAGGAGGCAAATAAAATAATGAGAAGAGGATTCAGCCCTAAGACTGAGGATATTCCATACCTTTCTCTTCTGGGAATTATTATTAGAAGGATATTTATTTAAGTCAGATGTATGGTTCTGGTCAAGGGCCATTGTGTAACTTTTTTCTTGACTTATATACTCTTTGAATTAGTCCTTTAGATTCTTCTATTGTGGTAAAAATGTGTATATTATGTAACATTCACAATTTTTAACTGCACGGTTCATCGGTATTAAGTACATTTATATTGTTGTGCAACCATCACCATCATCCATCTCCAGAACTTTTTCATCTTCCCAAACTGAAACTTGGTATCCATTCAATCCTTCATTTGTAAGAGACAGCAAATTACAGATTTTGAAACCATCCATACCTTATTCACATGAGGAGTTATTGCAGAAATAGCACATCATTTATATTTTCTTATTCATTTACTCAGTTATTCAACAGCTAGTGACTAAGTACTGATGATGAGCCAGTACCTTGCTGGAGATGATGTTGAATAAATCAGATGAAATTTGGCCTTCAGATCTTACAGTCTGTTTTCTTCTTATTGTGGGAGGCAGAATAACGGCCCCCCAAAATGTCCATGTCCTAATCCCTGGAACCTGTGACTGTGTTACCCTGCATGGCAGAATGGGGCTTTGTGGCGTGATTAAGTTAAGGATCTTGACATGGGGGGATTATCTTGGATTATTTGGGTGGGCCCAGTGTCATTACAAGCATTCTTATAAGGGAAAGAGGGAAGCAGGAGAGTCAGAAAAAGAGATGATACAACAGAACAGAGTGATGGGAAGGGGACATGAGCCAGGGAATGTGGGCAGCCTCTAGAAGTTGGAAAAGGCAAGGATTGGATGCTCCCCTAGGGTCTCCAGAAGGAACACAGCCTTCTTCACACCTTGATTTTAGCCTGTAGGACTCATTTTGGATTTCTGATCTCTAGAACTGTAAGATACTAAATTTGGGTAGTTTTAAGCCATTAAGTTTGTGGTAATTTGTTAGAGCAGCAATAGAAAACTAACACACTTGTCTTTTTGCTTAGTCAGTTTTAAGTTAAGGGGTTTCTTAACTGTGAGTTTTGCCTGGTTGGTTCAGGAAAGTGTGAAGTTTTTTCAGAACACAGAATTGTGTTTGCTCTAGAAGCCCTGCCTGCCTCATGTCATCAGGCCTGTGCCGGAACTTAAACAGACTGTAACTTGTATTTAACTCATCATAATTAATCCATCATATTTCATTCATTAATTCATCATTATTTAAACCATCATAATTCATTCATTAATTCTCACCCCCTGGCACCATGCTGGGTATACTTAATGCCTAGCACTCAATCTAGGAGACATCCTATACTTGGCTTGAGTCCCTTCTGAAACAGGGCAACTTTTAGACATGATGGTCATTCTGTTACTTAGTAAATTTTCATATGTGTAACCACTTCATCTATAGTAAAAATGGTCACTACCAAATGCTGGTAGTGTAGTCACATGTGCCCATTACTAAACTATAAGGTATGTGATTTTTCTGACACTTGGAGAAAAGGCATAAATGTTCTACACAGGGATCTTTCTTACATTAAAAAGAAAATCTTTGACAATTCTGAATTCTCAATGTTTACCTCCTCTGGTGCTTGTTAGAAACAGTAATCCTTATCCTTTTTGCTGGATAATTCTCTCTTGAGAATGAACAATGATATTTTTCACTCTGTGCCCTCTCCAATCTGCCTGGCAGAGAGATCAGGGCTAAGTGGGTAAATGAGTAAATAGCTACTGGTCTTCAGAAGAAAAACACTTGAGCATGAGAATGGGAACTCCATGTTCTCTGTCTTCTTGATGTAAGACCAGGGAAGAACTGATTCTCTCATTATTCTAGATCTTCATAAAAGTGAATCTCTTAAAAACATTTCTGAGGCTAGTTGAACATGTCTCTTTTGTGTTAAAAATAAAATCTAGGGAAAAGAAAGTTGAACCTCTTTAAAATGGCTTATACAGCCCTCCATGACCTGACTGACCCTTTTCCCTACCTGTCCAGCCTTATCTCTCATCATTTTACCTCCTAATATTTCAACCACTCTGAATGTTTTTAGTTCCTCTGACATTCTGTCTCTCTAGTGTCTTAGCAGTACCTGACTCAGCCTGAACCATGTTTTCTTCTTCCCCATGTTCCCTCCACCTTGGCCTTGCTGACTCCTACACAACCTTCATCTTAGAGGCTGCATCCCTGGGTTAGCTTTCCCTGATCCCACACTATTCTGAAACACAGCTCTTAGGCATTGTGTTACTGATGCCCATTTACTTGTCTTTCTCCCCTACTAGACTGTGAGCTCCAAGAAGGCATGCATGTTGCATGGGGGCCTGTGTCTTTTTTATTCACTGTTTCCCCCACTCTGCCTGGCACTTTCTTCTAACAGGCTGGCACTCTGCCCACAGGCCAGATCTACCTCAGGCAGCCTTTTATGTGCCACCATTTGTTTTAATTGCACAGTTGTACATGACTGAGCAAACGATGGATGGGTACCTGTAATCAAACAGTCCGGAGATTTTAAGCACTTTCGTTCACTCCTGGAGCAGTCACTGAGCCTTGGCAATAGGCAATTTAAATTCTGGACAACGAGTTTTCAAGCCGCTTCAATGGCTACATTTTGAGAATAGCGGAAAAACTCCAACACTTTGATAATTAGACTGAATCAGTTTTCATAATTCTACTTTATGCACCAGGATAGTTAGCAAGCTTCATTATCAGCAGCCTGATGAGAAAGCTTTTAGCTTCTGATATAGATCTTGTGAGTAATTTCTATTTGCAACCAAACTATGGCCACTCTGAACAGCAATGTTTCTTAGACAAGATGACGTATAGTTTCATTATAACTAATTTCAAAGTAGGTGCAGAACAAAGCATACAATTAGCATCTTGTCTATGTATGTTTGATCCAGAGAAAGGACAGCTGACTGCCACAGTTGAAAGCAGCCACCAAAACCCCCTGTAACCCAGAGAAGCCTGTGTTTGCTGAACCTGTAAATTTATATCTTTTGTTTTGCTCCGTATGTCTGGAACAGAGCCAGAATCTAAAAGACTCTTAGTAATTAAGGGGAATGTATCTTTAAGAAATTCCCAGAAAAGACATTTGACTTATTATCTGACAAAGCATCCTGGGCTTCCCCTTTTGGAACACTCATGAATTACTCCTTCATTGTCTCTCTTAACCCACAGTAGCCTGAATTCTCCATCAGGGCAGAGATCATTTCTGTCTTTACTACTGAATCCCCAGCACACAAAGTAGACGCTTCATGAATATTCGTTGGATGGATAGATGAATGACGTGGATGAATAAACTTCCATAGTGCTGTACGGGTATATGTGCATTTTTATCTTTGGCAGCTCTGCCTAACTGTTCTGAGTTAGAACTCCATAGCTTATTTGGAAGATTGCTTTGTATTCTATTTCAGTTACTATGGCTACACAATAAACAACCCCCAAACTTATGACTTTACCCCTCAACAACATCTAACTTGCTCACAAATCTGCAGTGTGAACAGGGCTCGGTGGAAAAAGCTCATTTCTGCTCTACTTGGTGTGGGCTCGGGCAGCTTGGAGGCTGGAGAGGGGATTCATCTGAAAGCTGCTCCTAGCCTAGGCTAGGAGTCTTAAACAGCTGAGGGCTGGTCTACCAGTGCTCATCAGATACCTTTCTCTATCTCTTTGTTGTCTCTCTATATAACCTCTTCAGCATGGTGCCTTCACGGTAATTGGACTTTGTATATGATGGCTCAGAGCTCCAGAAGTGCATGTTCTAAGGACAGAAGAAAAGCCAAGTAGACAGTGTATTGCTTTTTATGACCTGGCCACAGGAATCTCATGGTGTCATGTCTACTGCATTCTATCCCTTTGAAGAAGTCACCAAGGCCAGCCTATCTATAATCAAGGGGAGGTTGAATTAGATTCCACATCTCCTGGGAGAAGTGTCAACGAACTTGCAAACATGTTTCAAAACATCACTCACCCAGTCACTTTTCTGGAAGTTTTGCGATATCAATAAAGTCCAGACTTAACACTTACTCTGAGTGAGACAGAAACTCCCGCAGAGAAGTAAAACTTGAATATCATCATCACTTCTTACATAAAGGGATAAAGATGGGGAGTTCTCACTCCAATGTAAGGCAAAGGGTTGTAACTCCTCCAAAGGGTAGAATTTTGGGGTGCATTTCTGTTCTTTGAATGGGTGCAAGTGGGACTTTTATAAAGGGAGAGGGAGAGGAGGTATAGCAGTCAATTTCAATGTAGACATTAGTAGACACAAGCTTTTCTGTACCCTCATTGCTTCCTTACTCTGTTCCAGCTTGTCCCCTCACGCCAGGCTTAAACGAAGGCTGGTTAGTGATTTTCCCCTGGTCCTCCAGTTGCCCTTTCCAGACCCTTTCTTCCCCGGCATCTCCCACAGTTGTGCAAAATATCATTTCTATAATAAACTTAGTAAATTTTATATTCCATAATACTGATAGTGGTTCTGTTACCTAATTGAATTCTGACTGGTAGAGAAGAAACCAACATCATATTATTTTATAAAAAATTCTTTTTTTTTTAAATGGTATAATTCAGTTTGCCTATTTTTTAAAATTTATTTATTTTATTTATTTATGTTTGGCTGCATTGGGTCATCGTTGCTGTGTGCAGGCTTTCTCTAGTTGTCGCGAGCGGGAAGCTACTCTTCATGGTGGTGCACAGGCTTCTCATTGCGGTGGCTTCTCTCGTTGCAGAGCACAGGCTCCAGGTGCGCTGGCTTCAGTAGTTGTGGTGCAAGGTCTCAGTAGTTGTGGCACACGGGCTTAGTTGCTCCACGGCATGTGGGATCTTCCTAGACCAGGGATCGAACCTGTGTCCCCTGCATTGGCAGGCGGATTCTTAACCAATGTGCCACCAGGGAAGTCCCCAAAAATTCTTTTTGACTAAATATAGCTTGAATAGTTTATTATTTGCAATATGAAGCCTCAACTTCATATAGATGGCAGCTATAAACCATGTATATGGGACCATTTAAAATCTAATGGTGCTCCCCAGAACACTTTGCATTGACCTCTATTTAAAGCATCACCCAAAGATGGATAGAGTACTGGTTAATAATATGCAGTACAACATGTATTTTTCTTCTGCTAGACCAAGGGTTGGCAAACCTTTTCTGAATGAGACCAGGTAGTAAACATTCTGGGCTTTGAGAGTCCCTATTGCAAAGACTCAAATGTGCTGATAAGGTGCAAAAACAGCCACAGATAATACATGATTGAATGGGAGTGGCTGTATCCCAATGAAACTTTATTTATAAACACAGGCTGTGGGCAGGATTTGGCCTGTGGGTCTTAGTTTGCCAATCAGTGCTCAGAAGCTAGTTGACATTCTGTAAATGGTCTGATAAAGGAAAAACGCTATATAATGGAAATGATTTTCTGGAGGACCAGAGGGGATGAAACAAGCAAATGTGTAAAGAAACAAGAAGTGACTTGCCTCAAGTGTCGCCTATGCAACTGGAACGATATCAGAGAACAAAGGGGAGGAAAGAGAGGAAAAGGTTAATGTTAAAGAAATTGAGATTAAAGTAAATTTATTTTCCCTGTGTGCTGATAGGAAATGTGTTGTGGGAAGTATATTTGTTTCATGAAGTGGGACGCAAGCAATGCCGTGTTTTTACATATCCTAAAAATATTAAGCCTCGCTCAGGCCCCCACTTGTCAAGGTTGACTAGGCAGACAGTACCAGTCATTTGTGTGTATATGTGGGTATGGGGGTAGCAGCGGTTCCCTTTCCTAGCCTGGTTGGCTTATGCAGTCCAGGAAAAAGGCAAAGGTTTCTGGCCCTCAATTCAAAGTGGTCACCATGGTGCCAAGCCCTACTATGGGATTGCGGCTGAGGTTCCCAAGGTCACAGCACTGGGGACTCAGACCAGTGCCTCAGAGACTGTGACTGTGAGGAGGGCCAGTTCTTCCTCATCCCCCAGCCACAGGCCTGAGGAATCTCACCTCAGATTACCCTCAATGCACCAAAACATCAAGTGACTACTCTTCACTCTGGAACAACCTAATTAGTTGCAAGCTAGTTGCCCCTAGAATGTTTTGCCCAAATACCCTCTGGCCAACTGGCTGAGTATTTACAGCCCTACTAGAAAAAGTCTGTCTCTCCTGAAGGCCTGACCCTGGGTAGAGCCTTCAGAACTGACAAATATGGTTTGGGTTGTAATTAGGGTCCTCCCACCCCCATCCCTTTTAGACAGCTTTCCTTTTTGGCCCTGGAAGAAAGGCCTTCTGGGAAGGAGTAAATACCATTCATTCCTTCCTGATAGATAAGAAGAAATAGACACAGAGAAATATCTCAGTAGATTATCATTCTACAGTAAATTCTCAATAAATTATCATGCTGCATATGTGAAATACCTTTTGCTGTTAAAAGAAACTCATGAGAATCAAATGAAATAGTGTGTGGGAAATTTTGGTTTCTTTTTTTTCTTCATTGTTTGCAGGGCATGGAGGTGAAAAGTACATTTCCTGGATGGGGGTGAGGTTCACAGTTAAAACTAGGAGAGAGCAAAAGGGTTTTCAGGATGAGAGGAGTTACAGAAGAAATACTTCTCTCTTGCAGATCTGTGAGTTTTTTTTTTTTCCCCTCTCTGAACTCTAAATATGGTGTGTGTCTTCTGAGTTCCTGAAAATGGGCCAGCTGTTTGCAGAGTATTTAAAGAACTCAAGGGAATATTTCTAAGTTATGATGATCTCCAAAAGGGAGGCAGGGAAGATTAAGGAGCTGCTGAGTTTACCTCACGGGTGCATGATTCACTGACCCTTGTTCTTAAAATACCTGATAAGGTGGAGCCTAGGAGAGCTGAGAATACATGACTGGACCAGACCCTGCTACAATCTGCACATTCTTCAAACGTGGGGGTGAAGAATAGGATTTTGTTTAAGAACGTTGGTATTAGAGGAAGTTTTCCTTGTAGCTCTTCTCTTTATTAACTGTGTGAACTTTGTGCCAGGAACTCCCTAAGCCTCAGGCTCCCTGTCTTTAAAATGGTAATAGCAGCATCTACCTCATAGGACTGAGGATAGTGTAGAGTAGTGGTTAAGAGTATGGATGCCAAGTTGGACTCTCCGGGCTCCATCAATTATCCGCTGTGGGTGAGCTTGGGCAAGTCCTTTACCTTTCCAGGCCCACTTTCCCCATATGGAGAATGGAGATACCAGGACCTATCTCTTAGTGTTGTCGTAATATTGGGTTCGCCAAAAAGTTCGTTCAGGTTTTTCTGTAAGATGTTATGGAAAAACCTGAACAAACTTTTTGGCCAACCCAATACTTTAGTAAGTTAAGAGAAGTAAACTATTTAGGGTGGTGCCTGTCACCTATTAGAGCTCAGGAAATGTTAGTTCTTCATGATGTTATTAGAAACAGGGAAGAAACTGGGGGAGCCAATGTCAAAAAGCCTATGTGAGCCTCTAGTAGATACCCAGTATCACGGTGGATCCAAAGGAGATGCAAGGTGTAGGACTATCTTACATGCATAAGTTCTTTGCCCAGAAAGGTTCTTTGGACAGATATCTATACTTCACTTATAGACTGATGCTCAGAATCCAATCATTAATGAATAAATTCATTAGCCTAAGACAGTGTATTTTGGTTTCTACTGCTACATAGAAACTACCCCTAAAATTAGTGACTTAAAATAACAGCAACCATTTATTATTTTTCCCGATTCTTTGGGTTGACTGGGCAGTTTTGCTTCACATGGTATTGGGAGAGGCTGCAGTCATCTGGAGGGCTCAATTGGGTGGGACATCCAAGATGGCTCACTCACCTGCCACACAGTCAGTGTTGGTTGGGAGCTGAGCTGGGGATGCCAAACAGAGCACCTCACTTCTCCTCCATATATCCTTTCCATGTGGCTTTGGCTGCTCATAGCATGTGTCTGGGTTCCAAGCAGTAGGAAGTAGAAGCTGCTAGTTCTCTTAAGAATTGGGCTCAGAAGCTGCAGAATGTCACTTCTGCAGCCTTCTATTACTCAAGCCAATCACAGGGCCAGACCAGATTTAAATGGAGGAGAAATAAATTCCATCTCTTGTTATGAGAAGCAGTTTTCAGGGACAGGAAGGGGCAGTCTTTGTAGACTAGCTATCTGTAATTTATTGCCGTGTAACAAATTATCTGAAAACATAGCAGGTTAAAACAATGAACATTTGGGAATTCCCTGGTGGTCCAGTTCTCGGTGCTTTCTCTGCCGTGGCCGGGTTCAACCCCTGGTTGGAGAACTAAGATCCCGCAAGCTTCGCGGTGCGGCCAAAAACAAAAATAAAAAAATAAAACAATGAACATTTATTATCCCACGATTTCTGAGGGTCAGGGATCTAGGAATGGCTGAGCTGAGTGGTTCTGATTTCAGTCTCTTATGATGTTGCAGTCGAGCTGCAGTTTCTGAAGGCGCTGGAATATCCACTTCTAAGCTCACTCATGTGGCTCTTGGCAGGAGGCTTCAGTTTCTTGCCACAGAGTTCTCTCCACAAGGCTGCTCATCATATCGTTTCCCCCAGTATGAGTGATCTAAGAAAAGATAGACAGCGTGATAGGGAAAGGGAGAAGAATGGGGAGAAGCAAAGTGAGAAGGAGAGGGAGTGGGTTCAGGGGAGAGAATCTCAAGGCATGAACTGCGATCCTTTTATAACCTAATATTGGAAGTGACACTTCTGCTATATGCTACTGGTCATACAGACCAAACCTGGAACAGTGTGGGAGGGGCCTACAAAAACGGTGTAGCTTGGAGATTTCCGGGGGTCACTTTAGAGGCTGCTTACCCCAGTAGTTCATAGTGGTGCTGTGCATGAGAAGTTTCTCACAAGCTTGTTAGGTATGCAGATTTCTTGGCTAAGTTTCCAATGTGAACCACACTTTGGGAAACCTTGACCCTATACCAAGGCTTTAGTATTATTGACTGTGTGATGTCCAAAGGGCAGTTAATTGTCTGCTGTAACCACACATTTACACTTTAGTGTGAATAGATGTGGGTTTCTCTTCTGCCTCCCAGAGGTTTTAATGCTTACTAAACATGCAGACCACAGACTTTTAGGTTATTTGGAGCAGATGCCACTGACAGATGCCACTGACAGATACATGGTTTTTTGGTTTGGGGTTCTTCAGTGAACTCTGCTTATTTTTAATTTTTCCTGAGCTTCAGATCCCTGCTATTGATCGACATACACGTTCTTTGAAGGTAAGTGTCTATATCAGTGGCTACTTACCTGTAGATACTCAACACATGCTTATGTACAATGATGATTTCATGAGCATCCCCAGTAAGACACTAAGTTCCTAATCTTCTAGTTTGACTCTTATCACCATGAGGAAGCCCTCCAAATGTATTTGGATTTATCCCCCCTCCTTCCCTCCCTTCTTCCTTCTTTCCCTCCCTCTGTTCTAGTCAACAGAATGTATGTATAGGTGTCACCTTTTGGGCTGTCTCTTAGCTCACAATGATTCTCCCTTCTCTTTTGCCTCCTTTGCAGTGCCCCCACTAGTTGAATTTGAACCACATAGCCCTGACCATCTAAACTTAGCAAGATGGGTCACTGTGGACACCTGATTCAAGCCAGGCAATCTGATTCTTCCCCTGGAATTTGGAATTAGGACCAAAGCGGAGACAGCAAGGGATTCTTTTTATATGACTGGACTCTTGCCCTATAGGTACAAAAACTGTGATGGAACTGAGTCCCTTCACCACCACCCTGCCCTTTTGTTGTGTAGGCTGATAACAGAAAAGTCAGTCTTAGTGATTAAAGAGCAAAGCAGATGTAGGGGCGAATGGGTGATGAAATGTGGGAGAGAGTGACCTTTGGATTCCAGATGGCTTTCCATTTCTTATATCTGTCTCTTCCTGAATCTTGGCTTGGATTCCATGAGCTTCCCATGTATGCTTTTAATATGCGCCCCATCTCCCTACCCTTTTAAATTTAAGCTAGCTCCTATAGATTTCTGTTACTTCATTGTTAACACAATCCATCTATGCAGGCACTGTACCTATACCTATAACCTGGTGAGTTCAGACACTGAAAGAAAGGATTCTTGCTGAAGGCCACCTGTAGAACAAATGTTGCATGGATATAAGGTGTTGGGAACACCCAGGAGGGATTTCTAACTCCACCTGGGAGTACTGGCAAAAGTTTTGCAGAGCAGGTGAAATCTGAGCTGGGCTTTGAAGGATGATCGGAGTTTACTGGGAATGACAAGGGTCTAAGTCCGATGTGACCAAGCTGGTATGTAAAGGAATAAGGGAGAGCACAGAAACTGGAGATGTCATTTGATGCCAGAAAAGTCAAGGGTTTCTTATGCCATGCTAAAAATAACAAGGCATATTTTCAAAAGAGAAATGAAGATAATCTAAAGCATAATTTGGAAACAATTGGTCTGGAATATCTCCTCATTATGGATTCATTTGCTATGCACTGTAATAGAGCTGGTCCTTTTAAATGCATTTGGAATTCAAATGACTCTCACATATACCTTCTATAAGGTTTGGCCTATATTTTAGAGGAAGCTATTGGAAAGCATCCGTAATCTTTCATTCTGGTTGTAATATATTTCTGTGGCATGGCAGAGGCATTAAAAAAGAAGACTTTCACACATCACATTGGCTTAGGCCGACGTTAATTAGAAACAAAAGCAATTTGTGTTTAATTTAATGGCAGTGGGAGATTCATTATAATGTTCTTTGGTCAGACACAGTGCAATGAAGGTAGATTTCTGTGTTATTTTTCTCTCTTTCTATTTTCTTTGTCTTTCAAAGCTATGGTTTAATGTATTTCCTGGGAATTCCGACTCTATTCTTTTCATTTTCTCTCCCATTTGATTTTTTTGTTGTCACTATTAAATTTGAAATTCAATTCTTTTCTACTTCTAAGCTTACATATTTTTGTTTCTGCATCCTGTAACTACACATTTCTAATCTTCTTTATGGTGGGCAAAGTCAACTGTGGATTATTCAGGGGTTAGTAGCCAGGTTGCTAGGTCACCTTCTTCTTCCTGTTTATGATTTTATAACCTTTCACTAACACATTCACTGATAATTACCCAGGGATGAAGGAGGAAAAGGAACTCAAACAATTAAAATTTGGTGATTTTGGGGCAAATCTGATGAAAGGTTTTGTTGGGGAAGGATTTGAAACTCCTGGCTAAAAGCAAGAACTTTGATTGTCAGTAGAACTGATATTCCTGGACATACTGACTTTCCTGGATTAGAATAATAGGTTGTGGAGGGAAAGGCTAACAGTATTCTGAGACTAACCCAGTTTTTTATACCTGTTTCTTGGAGGTAACTATAACAGTTCAGGACCCTCAGGCTCCTTTCTGAAGTTTTAGCAAGCTGGAAGAAAAGGTTTTCTTTTAAGAAGATAGGTCCTCTAGCCTACTCCTTTATGGGATAATTTGCTTCTCATGTAGGAAAGCAGAACAGCCAGAACCCCCACTCACTTTATTGAAAGGTGGATGTAGATAGTGTGGCTTTCAGGCCCATGGATGTGCATTCTAGTCCTTGCTTTGCTGTAATCTAGCTATGTGATAACAACAGAAGCAGTACAAATAATAAACATATCCTTATGGTTTATTGCGATATTGTTTTATGCCAGACATTTCTTCTTATACTTTGTTCTTGCAAAAACCTTATGAAATAGGAAGGATTATTATCTCTACTTTATATACAGGGAAACCGAGGGCGAGAGAGAGAGGGAGAGAGAGATTATGCAGTTTGCCTGAGGTTACATGGAAGGAGACTGGCAGGAATCTAACTCCGGAGCCTTTGTTCTTAACTGCTACGTTGTATGTTCTTCCAACACTCAATTGCCTAGTCTCTCTGCTTGTTCTTACAAAAGGGAAATTCATGATTGCTGTGACACCCTCTTCCTATGGGGAGGATCAAATGAGAGTGTGAAAGGGAAAATGTTTTGAAGACTATAAAGCAGCAGAAAAACGCAAACAGTTATGAAGATGGACAGGCTGAAAGAGAGAAAGAGAGAAGGAAGTCTCCCTGGAGTGAGAATTAGAGTTTGACCTTCAGCAAAAGGGCTGCCATCACTTAGTGACAGCCCAAGCTGGGAGCCTGGGTCCCTTCTTCCACAGCTGTCAGAATGGCAGGGGCAAGGGACAGATGCCAGGCCTGGGCATCCAGGCGTGATTGGCAAGGCCCTCTTCACCAGAGGCTCTGGGCAGATTCACTCAGAGCTTGACCTTTTGAATGTAAAACACTTGTCAGGTTGCCAACTGCCAACCAGCCAGGGGGTGGATTCAGCCAGGAGAAGAATATTCCTGTGGCTGTTCCAGGGATGCTCTCTCTCTGGACCCTGTAACCACAGGGTCTCTTTTGAAGAGAAATGGCCTCTACAGAGCTCAGGGTATACATGGAAATTGGAATCTCTTCAGTATCAGGTTGGTGTTTCTCAAATTTAAAAACCATGCCTCCATTTTATAAATGTGATACAGTCTGTAGTTTGTATTATAAAAATTAGTTATACATATTTTTCATTTTTTAGCTATAGAATTGTGTGGTTTATTTGAGTGTTTTCACCTCAAGTCTGGCAAGTCTCTCTAAGCGAGGTTCAAGGGGAGGGAATGCTTGTTCTCTTGGTAATCATTGATATAAATAGTTTATAGAAATGTCTCAGTTGACCCATTTGCATAAGAGATTGGCATAAGAGAGCTTGTGAAAGCAAAATCATGGATTGTTCTATAAACTTGTTATTGGTGGAAAAGCTTTCCTTTAGGAATAAAAAGCCAGAGAAGTCTAACATGAGAAGTTAGTAATTTATGTATTTGCAGTCACTCACTACCTAGAGTATGTATTTACATCATGTTGTTTAAATGTTTACAGTTAGGTTGATTGTAAAATGGCTGCAAATTCCTCCCATTCCAGATTGCATTCCCCTTTGCCATGTGACTTTGCTCATCCTTCTGTCAAGAGATGATAGAGTCTGTTTCTCTACCTCTTGAATCTGGGCTTGTCCATATGACCTATTTTGGTCAAAGGAACGTTAAGAAATGTGATGCAAGCAGAGGCCTGAAAACTGCTTATGCTTTGGGCTTGCCCTTTCTTGCTGCTAGGAGTCTTTTTGCCACCACTGACAAAATCCAGATCAGCATCCTGGAAGATGAAAACACATGGTAGAAAAGACAAGGGGCCAAGAGGAGGCCCCTATCCTGACTGTTCTGCCAACCACCAGGCATGTAAGTGAACCACTGTGTCTTAGTCTGTTTGGGCTGCTATAATGAAATACCAGAGACTGAGTGGTTTGTAAACAAACAGACATTTATTTCTTACGTTCCTAAAGGCTGAGAAGTCTAAGATCAAGATGCCAACAGATTCAGCATCTGGTGAGGGCCTGGTTCATAGATGGCCATCTTCTGGCTATGTCCTCACATGATAGAAGGAACAAGGGAGCTCTCTTGTGGTCTTGTGATCTGTAACAAATATATAGTCGATTTTCATCCTGTTCCTGGCACAGAGCTCCTAAGACCCTTGAAATTTCCTAAGTAATGTGAGCACGCTTTTCAACCACACCTGAATTTATGTTATTGAGGTCACTTTTGGATAGCCCTTAAGGTTGGGGGTCAGTTGCCAAGGGAACCATTAAAGTATTAGAGGATTGGAACTTTCTGCCTCCCCTCCCACCCCTCTACCTCTGGGGAAGGGAGAGAGGCTGGAGATTGAGTTCAATCACCAATCATCAGTGATTTAATCAATCATGCCTATGTAACAAAGCCTCCATAAAAATCTAAAAGGATGAGGCTCGGAGATTTTCCAGGTTGGTGAACAAGAATGTACCCACATGCCCCGAGGGCAGTGTACCCCACACTCTATGGAGACAAACTCCTGTGCTTGGGACGCTTCCGGCCTTCACCCTATGTATCTCTTCATCTGGCTCTTCATTCGCATCCTTAATATTCTTTGTAGTAAACCAGTAATGTATCAATAGTAAGTAAACTGTTTTCCTGAGTTCTGTGAGCCACTCTAGCAAATTAATCAAAGTTGAGGAGGGGGTCGTGGGAACTTCTGAGTTACAGCCATTCTGTCAGAAGTACAGGTAACAACCTGGATTTGAGCTTAGCATCCAAACGAAGTTGGGGGTGGGCAGGGGGCAGTTTTGTGGGACTGAGCCCTTTAACACAGAGGATCTGATGCTTACTCCAGGTAGATGGTATCAGAATCTAATTAAATTGTAGGGCACCAGGCCAGTGTCACAGAATTGCTCGGTGTGGGGAAAAGCCCCACACATCTGGTGTTAGATGTGAAGGCAAAGGAAGTGTAGGTGTGAGAGGAGAGGAGATACTCAGATTTTTCCCTAAAGAGGTTTCTTTTCCTTTCTTTTTTTTTGGTTATTCAGTGTTTATTAAGTAGATTCAGTCTTACATATGATATACAGATTCAAAAGAAAAAGGATTCCACATACTTAAGAAATCAGTGCATAGAGCAAGTAGCACCGTGGAGATAACAGCTTGATTAACAGCTCATTGGTCTTTTGTTAAGTGAAGAGAGGGAGTTGGCCTGTGCTAGTCATTCCACAAACAAAACAGAATTTAGTTGCATCACATAGAGAAGACACATTCTTTTATTTTATTTTTATAAATTTATTTATTTATTTAGTTTATTTTGGCTGTGTTGGGTCTCTGTTGCTGTGCACGTGCTTTCTCTGGTTGCGGAGAGCCGGGACTACTCTTCCTTGTGGTGTGCGGGCTTCTCGTTGTGGTGGCTTCTCTTGTTGTGGAGCACAGGCACACGGGCTTCAGTAGCTGCAGCACGTGGGCTCAGTAGTTGTGGCGCACGGGCTTAGTTGCTCCATGGCATGTGGGATCTTCCCGGACCAGGGCTCGAACCCGTGTCCCCTGCGTTGGCAGGTGGACTCTTAACGATTGCGCCACCAGCGAAGCCCCGAGAAGACACATTCTAAGAATTAAAATATTAAGCCACATTTACTGGAAAAACTCACTATAAGAACACAAATTATTTTTATAGAGCATTGAAGAGGAAGTCCTCACCTGCTTAGAAGAGCCACGTTAAGTTGCATAGGTACATATCTGTAAAAATATAATTTAGAGGTGAAGCCATTGATTAAGTAGTAAAGAGTCATCTTTAAAAGTTGGTGCCATCTGCTTTGTCTTAAGTGCTATATGCTTACTGTCTGGAGCCCCCTGCCCCTCCCCAGAGGTGATGCCTTGTGAATGAGCTGCCTCCAGGGGACCCTGAAGAAATGCTTATACCATCTGCATTGGAAAGTCTTAAAAGTCATCTCAGGTAGGGAACTTGCGCTCTTCCCCAAACGTGTCTAAATTATGCCAGGGGATTGGAAACCTCTTGGGTTGTCCCTAAATCTTGGTTGGCTTGACCCTGAAGCTCCCATGAGTCGACGTGACCTTCCCATTCCCAGGCTGTCGGGAGAAGAGCTATATCCAGCCAAGTCCTGCTTTCACTTTCCATGAGTCCACGCAGTTTCCCACCTGCAGCCAATAGGAAGTCTCCCTTCTGACCCCTGCTCCTAAATGGACCAGGTGACAGGGGCATGTAGGCCATCTGCCACACAGAGATTTTTTGAGATTAGAAACGTATTTTTCAGCAAATCTGAGTTCTGTGTGGTGTAGGTTTTTTGTTTTTGTTTTTAGGTGGAAACATAGGTAAAAAGTGAGAGGTTTGTGTTTTGTGGCTTTGCTAAGCAGATGAGCTTTGAGGTGCACATTCAAGAGGTTTCTTTTTGAAGGGCATTAATCCCATTCATGAGGGTCTACCCTCAAGACCTAGTCACCTCTCAAAGACCTCACCCCCAAATACCATCACATTGGGGATTAGGTTTCAACATATGAATTCTGAGGGAGCACAAACCTTCAGTCTATAATACAGCCTAAAACCTCCAGTCCCATCCAAGCTGCCAGTTGATAACAGAGATTTGCCAAGCTGGCCTAGACCAGAACAACCGCCCAGTTGATCCACAGGATCATGAGAAATAATATTTACTGTTTTAAGCCACCAAGTGGCTTGGAGTATTTTATCATGTAGCAAAGATGATACAAACTCAAATTTCAACCCCAGTCCTTATGAGAAAGATTGGCAAACTAAGGCCATGGGGCTGGCCCCCCATTTTGTAATTAAAGTTTTTTTTGGAGCACTGTTAATTTGCAATGCATTTTTTTCCAGCTTCATTGCGATATAATTGATATACAGCATTGTGTAAGTTTAAGGTGTACAATGTGATAATTTGATATTATATATTGTATATATTGCAATATATATATATATATATACATGTATATATTGCAAAATTATTACAATAGGGTAAGTTCACATCATCTCTATCACCTCATCTAATGTACCGAATGGTGACTGTTAACAATATTGTATTATAAACCTGAAAGTTGCTGAGAGAGTAAATCTTAAATTTTTTCACCACACCAAAAAAAAAAAAAAGTAATTATGTTATGTATTTTCTATGCCTGCTTTTGAAAAATAATGGCTGAGTAGTTGTGACAGAGGCCAGATAGTCCTCAAAGACTGAAGTATTTACAATCTGATCCTTTAAGAAAAATTGCTGACCCCTACAATGAATTGTTTGTACTTTTCTGATTGCTGTAAAGGAGGTTTTCTTGATGCTGATTCTTTGTTAGTTGCATGTACTGGGAATATTTGCTCCAAGTTTGTAATTTATTTCACATACTTTAAGGTGTCTTTTGATAACTAATAAATTCTTAATTTTAAACAGTCAAATTGATAAATCTTTTTTTTCATAGTCAATGCTTTTTAATGTCCTGATTAGAAATCATTCCCTACCTCAAGGTTTAAAAAAATCCACTTAATGGGGCTTCCCTGGTGGCGCAGTGGTTGAGAGTCCGCCTGCCGATGCAGGAGACACGGGTTCGTGCCCCGGTCTGGGAGGATCCCACATGCCGCGGAGCGGCTGCGTCCGTGAGCCACGGCCGCTGAGCCTGCGCCTCCGGAGCCTGTGCTCTGCAACGGGAGAAGCCACAACAGTGAGAGGCCCGCGTACCACACACACACAAAAAAAAATCCACTTAATTTTTTCTATTTAAAAATAAAAGTTTTGTCTATTCCATACTCCTAATTTGTCCCTCCTCCCCCTGTGGAATTAACAGATTGTATCTGGGATTAATAGATACAAACAACTATACATAAAATAGATAAGCAACAAGGATTTACTGTATAGCACAGGGAGTTATATTCATTATCTTGTAATAGCCTTTAATGGAATATAATCTGCAAAAAAAAAAACAAACCTGAATCACTGTGCTGTACACCTAAAACTAACATAATATTGTAAATCAACTATACTTCAATAAAAAATAATAAAAATAAAAGTTTTGTTTTCATATTTATGCCCTTAATACAATAGAATTGATTTTTGGTTATAATGTGAGGCAGGGATCCAATTTCTTCCTTTTCCACATGGATTGCAATTTTTTTTACAGCTGTATTTAATGAACAGTTACTCCTTTCCCTACTGATGTGTCCCCTCTGTCATCTATCAATATTACATAAATGTGTGGCTTTGTTTCTGAGTATTCTATTCTATTCTATTCTATTCTATTCTATTCTATCCTATCCTATCCTATCCTATCCTATCCTAACCTATCCTATCCTATCCTATCCTTTTCCATATTTGTAACTCTTTTTCCATGGAGAAACCTGGTTTTCATTATCCTTGATGTATTTAACTATTTGCTCAGTTCCCTCTGTATGTAACCAAATTTTTTCTGTGTAGGCCAAAATATAAGAGGGGGAGGAGGAGGGGCAAGGAAAGGAAGAAGGAGGAAAGAGGAAGGAGGAAGGAGGAAGAGTTTTGTTTTTTATCTTTATTTTACAGAACAATCTGCCCTCTCTCACAAACAAGGAAGAAAAGACCCAGAAGGGCAGGGGAGGGGATAAGTGCCCCAGGGGAAACTGACCAGTCCAGTCACTGTCTTTGGGGTGGGGCTAGGTGGCAGGCTGGCAGATGGAGCCAGCTGGCCCGTCCTTCTGTCTCCTAGGTGGTTCCTGGCAGCGTTTTAAAAAAAGACTTTTTTTAATAAAAGAACAGTTTTAGGTTCACAGGAAAATTAAGAGGAAGATAGAGATTTAATATACTCCCTGTCCCCACACATGTATAGCCCCTCCCACTGTCAACATCCCCCACCAGGTTGGTACATTTGTTATAACTGATGAACCTTACATTGACATGTCGTTATTACCCAAGGTCCATAGTCTACATTAGGATTTACTCCTGGTGTTGTACGTTCTATGTTTCTGGACAGATGAATGTACAAGGATATGAATCTATGGTTAAGAGTATCATATAGAGTAGTTTCACTGTGCTAAAAATCTGGCAGCCTTTTAAAGCTTAAGTTCCTTGGTTATTTTAGAGGCAATGCTTTTGAGGGCCATGGAGGTGCTGGCTGTGTTTAAATGACCCTGTTGAGGGACCACTGTGGGAGTTTGCACACCTCCGCCTCCCACTGCAGGAAGCCTTCTTGGCCCTGGGGTGCCATGCATGCACAGTAGCACCATTGCTTATTCACCTCATACTGGCAGCTTTTGTGTCGAGCACCTTGCTGAATTTTGATGCCATGTTAAAGGACTCCATGGAGTTTGTGATCTTCATACTCCATGTAAAGTGCAGTGTGTGGCTTGGCCTCCCTAGCTTTGAGTATCTCCATATGCTGTTTGCTTACAGGTTTATGCAGGTTCCTTCTGGCACACCTGAAATAAGCATACCTTCATATAAACTTGAGGGAGAACTTGCTAAAGAAGCCACCAGTGGCCCAGTGCTAGCTGTGGTTATCGCCCGAGGGAGAGGCTGGGATCACATTGGGGCAAAAATCTGCTGATCCCAAATGTACTGCCCAGTGTGTAGGGAATTTCCTTTGGATAAACTGTGAAGGAAATTTGTTCCATCTGGGGTCCCAGCATCGGTGCTAAAGTTTTGGGTGGAGGAGGAGGCCGCAGGGACACACTGGAGGTTGTGCTGGGCTGCAGTGTTTGGCAATTAACCTAAGTGAGCCCTAGGATCCCTTTCTGTGTGTAACCTATGGATGCATCAGCTCAGTCTGCAGGGTCCTGTAGTTAGAGAGTGGCTCTACATAAAGCTTTAACTTCTCATCTTCATGACCCACATTCGTTCATGAATCCTCCATGATTTACTCTGAAGTATCTCTCTTGCTGGGATTGAAAATGAAAGATTTCTTGAGCAGGTTTTCATATTCCACACACAATTCTAAGAGAATATGGTATATTTTGCCCAGTACTCCCTCTCATATCTCCTTGAAGTTCTGCCCATCAAAGGCAGGGATCCACTGACCAGTATAAAGGATGACTCCTAAGCTCCACACAGCAATGGAGGGTCCGTCATACTTTTGGCCCTGGGAAAGTTCCAGGGCAGCATAACAGGGGACTGCCACAGACGGTATCCAGCTTATTGCTGAAGGTGAATTTGATGCAGAAGCCAAAGTCTGCAATCTTGGTGGTCATGTCAGCATCCAGGATAATAAACTTCTGGTGCTGGTACTTTATAGCAGACTCTATCTGGCATAATTTGACTTGGATCTCTTTTTCTTGCAAACTGCCAAGAGCCACTAGGTGCTCTCTTCCAGTAGCATATTCCATGACAAGGAGTCTTGTCCTCAGCCTCCATCACTTCAAATAACCTCACTGTATTGGGATGATTCAAAGCCTTCATGAATTTTACTTTGTGGGATAGTCCCTGGAGACTGGAGGAATCCTGTTGACGCTTGCCAATGATTTTCACAGCTACCTCCTTCCCAGGCAGGATGTGTCAGGCCAACTTCACCTTGGCAAAGGTACCCTTGCTGTTGGTCTTGAGGAGCTGGTTGTTGCCAGCATGGGTCTCCTCCTCAGCAGAGATGGTGGAAAGCCCTGCAGCATGTTAGATTCGCTGCAGGGGTTGAAGGCAAGGTGTCCCAAGATCAGCTTAAACGTGGGAAAAGCTGGTGAGATTGGTCCAGGTCACCTCAAAAGAAAATCACTTTTCACACTACCTGATCTTTATAATGGAATCAAAACACAATGGCAGGGGCTTCCCTGGTGGCGCAGTAGTTAAGAATCCGCCTGCCGATGCAGGGAACATGGGTTCGAGCCCTGGTCCAGGAAGATCCCACATGCCATGGAGCAACTAAACCCATGTGCCACAACTACTGAGCCTGCGCTCTAGAGTCTGAGATCCACAACTACTGAAGCCTGTGCGCCTAGAGCCCGTGCTCTGCAACAATGAGAAGCCTGCACACTGCAACGAAGAGTAACCCCCGCTCGCCGCAACTAGAGAAAGCCTGTGTGCAGCAACGAAGGCCCAATGCAGCCAAAAAAAAAAAGAAAGAAAAGAAAACCACAATGACAAACTAAAATAAAAATACACTAAGTAAAAAAGAAATGAGAAAAAATAATAAAAAAGAAAAAATGAGGGAAAGAAAAAAGATAAAACTATTAAGTAAAAAAAAAAAAAAAGAGAAAAAGAAAAATGGAAAACAGTGAGAAAAATTAAAAAGAGAAAAAAATAAAATGAAAAAGAAAACCAAAAAAAAAACCCCAAAAAAACCCAAATGGAATATACAGACAGCCTACAATGTAAAGGAGAAAACAAGCTAACTTCGGTCAAAATCCCTCAGGTCACTGAAAAGCAGCTTCCCAAGCTAGAAGGACCACAAATCTAGGCCAACCAGGAACTTGTATAGGTGCTTAGAATTCCATAACAATGGCTCCTTATGAGGACATAGCAAGAAAGGGACCTATTATGGTTAGTGATACTCCACAGTGGTTTCCTCATTTTTTTTTTTTGTCTGACGAACCCTTTTAGACTTAAAAAAATTATTGAAAATCCCAAACAGCTTTTCATTTATATGGATATAGCTATCAATATTTACACTATTAAAATTTAAAACCTGTATGATGTTTCAATGGCTTTTTTATTTCTAGTTTGAAAAGTTGTAATAATTTTTGGCTCAGTGTATTTTCAAATGTCCAAATATGTGGGGATTTTTAATTTGTCTCTTTATTAACTTCTTTTTTCATTTTATTCATTTTTTAGTTTGTATCTATAAAAATACTCTCTATAAGAAATATAACTTAAATGCCATTCTAAAAATACTGATTCCTCAATACCATCATCTAATCAGTGTTAAAATTTAATTGTCTTATGCATTTTGAAAATTTTGGTTTTTCAGATTATCTGCTTGAATTAGGATCCAAAAATCATTTATATTTTGTGATTGGTTCATATGAATTTAAACCTCTTTCAGTCTGTCACTTTCTACTCCATCTCCTTCCTTCCCCATCTTGTTATTTATTTTTGATGAATTCATGTTGTTAATTTCCTACTGTTTGGATTTTCCTGATTGTATTCCTGTGGTGTACATTAACAAGTTCCTCTCTACTTCCTGTAAATTGATAGTTAAAATTGCAAGGCTGATGAGATTTAGATGTGATCTTTTTGGTGAGACTCCTTCATGCATGGTGGTGTGTTCTTTTATCAGGAGGCTGATGGTCTTTCTTTTTGTGAGGTTAGTAGGCTTCCATGCTCGTTGCTGAGATCCATTAAATCATGACAAGTAGCAAAATACTAAATTTATCATCCCTTCATTTATTAGCTGGAATACTTCTGCAAGAGAAATGTCTCCCAATTAGCTCAATTACCTTGTGGTCATTGATGATGGTCTTTATGATTCCTTTTCCTGAAATGTGTTGGAGGCTTTTTTATTGGGCTAACACGCACACTTTTTTTCAATTGTTTTTCATATAGGACTTCCAGGTGAAATTTCACTTGAGCAAATGTTTCTTCAGCAAAAAAGTTAGTTTGAAAGGTTCTGAACTAAGCCAAAGACATAATGGCCAAGTGAGGAATTTTGGCATCAGAAACATCATTTTGGATATTTGAGGTCCTGCCTGAGAATATTTGGGATCTTGTTAGGGCTGAAAAAAATATAAGGTCAACCATCTACAGCGCTACCCACAGCCCTTACCAATGTGCCCAACATGCAATATATGGTCAATGTATGGTAGCCATTGCTAATATAGCATAATCTAACCATCTAATTTTTTATGTGGGAAACTAGGGCTCATTCATTAGTTTGTTCATTCATCAGATGTTTCCTGGGCCCTTATGCTCTGAGGAGGCACTATTCTGGGTGCTGGATAAACTTCAGAAGAAAGTCCCTGAGTTTCCTGTGCTTTGTTGTGGGGTGGGGAAAACAACAAGTTAACAAATTAACAGCCATATTGAAAGGGTGATGAATGATATGAAGGAAATAAACATGGTGATGTGTTAGTGCTACTCGGTGGGACATTACTTTAGATGGGTACTAACATTTCATATGAAATTTCTTTGACAGGAAGGGACAAGATCTACGAAAAGGACTCTCTGAACAGAGGGTACCACAAGGCAAAAGGCTCTGAGGAAACAAGTTTGGTATGATTGAATTGCAGAAAGTCAATCAGTGTGGCTGACATAGTGAGCAGGCAGAAGTGTGCTGGAAGGAGAGTCGAGAGAGGCAGGTGGTGGCAGAGACCAGAATCTAGCTTTTCTGGTCGATTCTGTCTTGATACATTTTGTGTTTCATTTTGCATGATTCTGGGGCACTGTAGCTGTGTTTCTTCAGCATAACATGTGCAGCTGCAGAATAGAATGTTTTAGAAATCACTTCTCTCTCCCTGTCTGTCCCTGCTCCCGTCTAGACCTGTCCCTTAGGTAGCCAATTCTGAAGGAAATCTGGTCCCTTGCTGCAGCCTGGGTTTTGTTTCTGATGACTGCAGTCTCGGTGTTCCCAGGGACTGAGGTGTGAGCTGCTGATTTGAGCAGGGTTGAAGAGCCAGCTCCTGGACCATTCCTGCTTTGTGCTCTGCCCTGACCTCTGGTGGACTCAGCCTGCTAAGACATTGACCAAGCTGGAAGCTGGAAGCCTTTGCCTTCTATCCCTACCTGCCTGAATTTGGTTCGGAGTGTGCACTCTATTATGAAGGCTTCGTGAAGAGACAGAATTTCAGACACTGCCATGGGGTGGCCGGATGGCTTTTGACCATCCAACACCTCTTATGCTGGTATGACAACCATTCTTTAGAGTTTGGATGGCATCTATCCTGCCAGTACCCCAGGCAAAATGCGTGGGCATAGGATCCAGGCTGACCAATGAGAGCATTCATTCCTTTGGCCTGAAGGATTGGTTCAGAAAGAGCACATGGTCCAAATTGGGCAGATCAGGTCTTCTTTAAGGGTTTGATACAGGGACCTTGGGACAGAGGGCATTTCTCTTTCCCCTGGATCTAGAATTTTATAGATCCTTGTATACCTGGATTGCCAGTAACCATCTCTTTGGCCCCATTGAGAGAGGCTGCCTGAGAATTAACACTGAGGAGGAAGGTGGGGTCTGGAAATTCAAAGGGAGTTATCATTTAAGCTTCTGCTTCTGGGTGTGCCAAGGGTGAACCAATAAATTCCTTTTTTCTCTTAAGCTACTTTCAGTTGGGTTTTGTCTCCTAATTAATACCACAACCAGTGTTAGTCAAAGTTATTACTAGTAGTAGATAATCAAAAGTAAATTTGAAGTATATACAGTGTGACACCTTCCTTTATGACACCACATTTGTAATTATATACTGATCTGGGTAACTACATTTTAAAATAAATTTATTTATTTTTTATATTTTAAAAAAAGTTCAAAATTAAAATTAGGAAAAGAGAAAAGATTGCCCTTATCTGAATGGGCACTGATGTTTGCATTGCCTTTAAGAAACTTCCAATTCCCTAATTATAGGACAAATACACCAGAGAAGGACCATTTGCATTACAAAATAATTTTTAATTTTCCAGGGGGGGAAAAAATCCCCTCAAGTCTTATTCAAATAATAGCGATTAAAATGATCCAATGGGGGCTTCCCTGGTGGCGCAGTGGTTAAGAATCCGCCTGCCAATGCAGGGGACACGGGTTTGAGACCTGGTCTGGGAAGATCCCACATGCCGCAGAGCAACTAAGTCCATGCACCACAACTACTGAGCCTGTGCTCTAGAGCCCACGAGCCACAACTACTGAGCCCACGTGGCACAACTACTGAAGCCCGAGCGCCTAGAGCCTGTGCTCTGCAACAAGAGAAGCCACCGCAATGACAAGCCCGCACAATGCAATGAAAAGTAGCCCCCGCTCGCCGCAACTAGAGAAAGCCCACCTGCAGCAACGAAGACCCAATGCAGCCAAAAATAAATAGATAAAATAAGTAAATTTATAAAAAAAATGATCCAGTGAAGAGTTCAGCTGTAGGAGAAATTGGAATTAGCCCTAGAGGGCAAATCTTCCCTCCCTCCCTCCCTTCTCTCCTCCTTTCTTTCCTTCCTCTCTTTATCCCTTCCTCCCTTCCTTCTTTCCTTCCTTCTCTCTGTTATTTTGCTAAAATAAAAAAAGTTCTTTTTTTTTTTTTCCAGACTATGAAGTTACTGTAAAAAAGAAAGTTCGGACAATAAGGAAAGGTGTAAAGGAGACAGCAAAAATTACCCATGATGCTACTACCTAAAAAATAATAGTAAAAGCAGTGTAAGGCATTGTTCTAAACATTTTACATATATTAACATGTCTAAACTTCACTAATAACCAGAGGAGGTAGTTCCTACTGTCACTCACATTTTACAGAAGGGAAAGTTGAGGAAGAGAGTGTTAAGTTTCTCAAGATCAAATTCTGTGTGGCCTTGTTGAGAAAGAGGCACTCTGGACCCTTTGGTAAATAGTCTTTGGTACATATGTGTGCACAGTTGCTCACATTCATGTGTGTGTACAAATGTGCACACACCATAATCAGCCACATATACACAGACTTGCGCACACATATGCCACTATTACATGTATGAGCACACAGACGTTTTACAAAACAATCATTTTATCATGGTACCTTATGACTTGATTTAAAAATATATACAATAGTAGGCAGAAGAGTATAATAAACCCCATGTGCTCATCACTCAGATTCAACAGTGGTCAACTTGTGGCCAATTTTGTTTCATCTCTACTCCCAGTACTTTCCCTTCTCTATAGATTAAAAAAACAAACAACTAACTTTGAAATAATTTTAAACTTAAGGAAAATTGCTAGTATAGAGAATACCCAAATACTCTTTACCCAAATTCACTGATTTTTGACATTTTGCCACATTTGCTTTATCATTCTCACTCTTGTTTTCTCTGCATGTGTGTATGTATGTGTACATATATATATATAAATTTTAATTTTTTGGACCATATGACAGGAGGCTGCATGGCTGAGGCCCCTTTATTTCATCATACCTCAGTGCCCAATTCCTAAGAACGAAGATATTTTCTTACATAGCCACAGTACAGTTATTAAATTTAGAAGTTAATTAATACAGTACTTTTATCTATGGTTCATATTCACGTTTTGCCAATTGTCCCAATAATGTTTTTGTTTTTTATTTTTTTACATCTTTATCGGAGTATAATTGCTTTACAATGGTGTGTTAGTTTCTGCTTTATAACAAAGTGAATCAGTTATACATATACATATGTTCCCATGTCTCTTCCCTCTTGCGTCTCCCCCCTTCCCACCCTCCCTATCCCACTCCTCCAGGCGGTCACAAAGCACCGAGCTGATCTCCCTGTGCTATGCGGCTGCTTCCCACTAGCTATCTACCTTACGTTTGGTAGTGTATATAGGTCCATGCCTCTCTCTCGCTTTGTCACAGCTTACACTTCCCCCTCCCCATATCCTCAAGTCCATTCTCTAGTAGATCTGTGTCTTTATTCCTGTCTTACCCCTAGGCTCTTCATGACATTTTTTTCCCCTTAAATTCCATATATATATGTGTTAGCATACGGTATTTGTCTTTCTCTTTCTGACTTACTTCACTCTGTATGACAGATTCTAGGTCTAGCCACCTCATTACAAATAGCTCAATTTCGTTTCTTTTTATGGCTGAGTAATATTCCATTGTATATATGTGCCACATCTTCTTTATCCATTCATCCGATGATGGACACTTAGGTTGTTTCCATCTCCGGGCTATTGTAAATAGAGCTGCAATGAACATTTTGGTACATGACTCTTTTTGAATTATGGTTTTCTCAGGGTATATGCCCAGTAGTGGGATTGCTGGGCCATATGGCAGTCCTATTTGTAGTTTTTTAAGGAACCTCCATACTGTTCTCCACAGTGGCTGTATCAATTTACATTCCACCAACAGTGCAAGAGTGTTCCCTTTTCTCCACACCCGCTCCAGCATTTATTGTTTCTAGATTTTTTGATGATGGCCATTCTGACTGGTGTGAGATATCTCATTGTAGTTTTGATCTGCATTTCTCTAATGATTAATCATGTTGAGCATTCTTTCATGTGTTTGTTGGCAGTCTGTATATCTTCTTTGGAGAAATGTCTATTTAGGTCTTCTGCCCATTTATGGATTGGGTTCTTTGTTTTTTTTGATATTGAACTGCATGAGCTGCTTGTAAATTTTGGAGATTAATCCTTTGTCAGTTGCTTCATTTGCAAATATTTTCTCCCATTCTGAGGGTTGTCTTTTGGTCTTGTTTATGGTCTCCTTTGCTGTGCAAAAGCTTTGAAGTTTCATTAGGTCCCATTTGTTTATTTTTGTTTTTATTTCCATTTCTCTAGGAGGTGTGTCAAAAAGGATCTTGCTGTGATTTATATCATAGAGTGTTCTGCCTATGTTTTCCTCTAAGAGTTTGATAGTTTCTGGCCTTACATTTAGGTCTTTAATCCATTTTGAGCTTATTTTTGTGTATGGTGTTAGGGAGTGATCTAATCTCATACTTTTACATGTACCTGTCCAGTTTTCCCAGCACCACTTATTAAAGAGGCTGTCCTTTCTCCACTGTACATTCCTGCCTCCTTTATCAAAGATAAGGTGACCATATGTGAGTGGGTTTATCTCTGGGCTTTCTATCCTGTTCCATTGATCTATCTTTCTGTTTTTGTGCCAGTACGATACTGTCTTGATTACTGTAGCTTTGTAGTATAGTCAGAAGTCAGGAAGCCTGATTCCTCCAGCTCCGTTTTTTGTTCTCAAGATTGCTTTGGCTATTCGGGGTCTTTTGTGTTTCCATACAAATTGTGAATTTTTTTGTTCTAGTTCTGTGAAAAATACCAGTGGTAGTTTGATAGGGATTGCATTGAATCTGTAGATTGCTTTGGGTAATAGAGTCATTTTCATAATGTTCATTCTTCCAATCCAAGAACATGGTATATCTCTCCATCTGTTTGTATCATCTTTAATTTCTTTCATCAGTTTCTTATAATTTTCTGCATACAGGTCTTTTGTCTTCTTAGGTAGGTTTATTCCTAGATATTTTATTCTTTTTGTTACAATGGTAAATGGGAGTGTTTTATTGATTTCACTTTCAGATTTTTCATCATTAGCGTATAGGAATGCCAGAGATTTCTGTGCATTAATTTTGAATCCTGCTACTTTACCAAATTCATTGATTAGCTCTAGTAGTTTTCTGGTAGCATCTTTAGGATTCTCTATGTATAGTATCATGTCATCTGCAAACAGTGACAGCTTTACTACTTCTTTACCGATTTGAATTCCTTTTATTTCCTTTTCTTCTCTGACTGCTGTGGCTAAAACTTCCAAAACTATGTTGAATAAGAGTGGTGAGAGTGGGCAACCTTGTCTTGTTGCTGATCTTAGTGGAAATGCTTTCAGTTTTTCACTATTGAGGACGACGTTGGCTGTGGGTTTGTCATATATGGCCTTTATTATGTTGAGGAAAGTTCCCTCTATGCCTCCTTTCTGGAGGTTTTTTTTAATCATAAATGGGTGTTGAATTTTGTCGAAAGCTTTCTCTGCATCTATTGAGATGATCATATGGTTTTTTCCTTCAATTTGTTAATATGGTTTATCACAATGATTCTTTTGCATATATTGAAGAATCCTTGCATTCCTGGAATAAACCCCACTTGATCATGGTGTATGATCCTTTTAATGTGCTGTTGGATTCTGTTTGCAAGTATTTTGTTGAGGATTTTTGCATCTCTTTTCATCAGTGATATTGGCCTGTTGTTTTTTTTCTTTGTGGCACCCTTGTCTGGTTTTGGTATCAAGGTGATGATGGCCTCGTAGAATGAGCTTGGGAGTGTTCCTCCCTCTGCTATATTTTGGAAGAGTTTGAGAAGGATAGGTGTTAGCTCTTCTCTAAACGTTTGATAGAATTCGCCTGTGAGGCCATCTGGTCCTGGGCTTTTGTTTGTTGGAAGATTTTTAATCACAGTTTCAATTTCAGTGCTTGTGATTGGTCTGTTCATATTTTCTATTTCTTCCTGATTCAGTCTTGGCAGGTTGTGCATTTGTAAGAATTTGTCCATTTCTTCCAGGTTGTGCATTTTATTGGCATGTAGTTGCTTGTAGTAATCTCTCATGATCTTTTGTATTTCTGCAGTGTCAGTTGTTACTTCTCCTCTTTCATTTTAAATTCTATTGATTTGAGTCTTCTCCCTTTTTTTTTGTGATGAGTCTGGCTAATGGTTTATCAATTTTTTTTTATCTTCTCAAAGAACCAGCTTTTAGTTTTATTGATCTTTGCTATCGTTTCCTTCATTTCTTTTTCATTTATTTCTGATCTGATTTTTATGATTTCTTTCCTTCTGCTAACTTTGGGGATTTTTTTGTTCTTCTTTCTCTAATTGCTTTAGGTGCAAGGTTAGGTTGTTTATTTGAGATGTTTCCTTTTTCTTAAGGTAGGATTGTATTGCTATAAACTTTCCTCTTAGAATTGCTTTTGCTGCATCCCATAAATTTTGGGTCGTCGTGTCTCCATTGTCATTTGTTTCTAGGTATTTTTAAATTTCCTCTTTGATTTCTTCAGTGATCACTTCGTTATTAAGTAGTGTATTGTTTAGCCTCCATGTGTTTGTATTTTTTACAGATCTTTTCCTGTAATTGATATCTAGTCTCATAGCATTGTGGTTGGAAAAGATACTTGAAACAATTTCAATTTTCTTAAATTTACCAAGGCTTGATTTGTGACCCAAGATATGATCTATACTGGAGAATGTTTTGTGAGCACTTGAGAAGAATGTGTATTCTGTTGTTTTTGGATAGAATGTCCTATAAATATCAATTAAGTCCATCTTGTTTAATGTATCATTTAAAGCTTGTGTTTCCGTATTTATTTTCATTTTGGATGATCTGTCCATTGGTAAAAGTGGGGTGTTAAAGTCCCCTACTATGAATGTGTTACTGTCGATTTCCCCTTTTATGGCTGTTAGTATTTGCCTTATGTATTGAGGTGCTCCTATGTTGGGTGCATAAATATTTACAATTGTTATGTCTTCTTCTTGGATCGATCCCTTGATCATTATGTAGTGTCCTTCTTTGTCTCTTGTAATAGTCTTTATTTTAAAGTCCATTTTGTCTGATATGATAATTGCTACTCCAGCTTTCTTTTTGTTTCCATTTGCATGGAATATCTTTTTCCATCCCCTTACTTTCAGTCTGTATGTGTCTCTAGGTCTGAAGTGGGTCTCTTGTAGACAGCAAATATATGGGTCTTGTATTTGTATCCATTCAGCCAATCTGTGTCTTTTGGTGGGAGCATTTAGTCCATTTACATTTAAGGGAATTATCGATATGTATGTTCCTATTCCCATTTTCTTAATTGTTTTGGGTTCGTTATTGTAGGTCTTTTCCTTCTCTTGTGCTTCTTGCCTAGAGAAGTTCCTTTAGCATTTGTTGTAAAGCTGGTTTGGTGGTGCTGAACTCTCTCAGCTTTTACTTGTCTGTAAAGGTTTTAATTTCTCCATCAAATCTGAATGAGATCCTTGCTGGGTAGAGTAATCTTGGTTGTAGGTTTTTCTCCCTCATCACTTTAAATATGTCCTGCCAATCCCTTCTGGCTTGCAGAGTTTCTGCTGAAAGATCAGCTGTTAACCTTATGGGGATTCCATTGTGTGTTATTTGTTGTTTTTCCGTTGCTGCTTTTAATATGTTTTCTTTGCATTTAATTTTTGACAGTTTGATTAATATGTGTCTTCACATATTTCTCCTTGGATTTATCCTGTATGGGAGTCTCTGTGCTTCCTCGACTTGATTAACTATTTCCTTTCCCATATTAGGGAAGTTTTCAACTATAATCTCTTCAAATATCTTCCCAGTCCCTTTCTTTTTCTCTTCTTCTGGAACCCCTATGATTTGAATGTTGGTGCGTTTAATGTTGTCCCAGAGGTCTCTGAGACTGTCCTCAGTTCTTTTCATTCTTTTTTCTTTATTCTGCTCTGCAGTAGTTATTTCCACTATTTTATCTTCCAGGTCACTTATCCGTTCTTCTGCTCAGTTATTCTGCTATTGATCCCATCTAGAGTATTTTTAATTTCATATATTTTGTTGTTCATCATTGTTTGTTTCCTCTTTAGTTCTTCTAGGTCCTTGTTAAATGTTTCTCGCATTTTATCTATTCTATTTCGAATATTTTGGATCACCTTTACTATCATTATTCTGAATTCTTTTTCAGGTAGACTGCCTATTTCCTGTTCATTTGTTTGGTTTGGTGGGTTTTTGCCTTGCTCCTTCCTGTGCTGTGTGTTTTTCTGTCTTCTCATTTTGCTTATCTTACTGTTTGTGGTCTCCTTTTTTGCAGGCTGCAGGCTCATAGTTCCCGTTGTTTTTTGTGTCTGTCCCCAGTGGCTAAGGTTGGTTCAGTGGGTTGTGTATGTTCCCTAGTGGTGGGGACTAGTGCCTGTGTTCTGGTGGATGAGGCTGGATCTTGTCTTTCTGGTGGGCAGGTCCACGTCTGGTGGTGTGTTTTGGGGTGTCTGTGGACTTATTATGATTTTAGGCAGCCTCTCTGCTAATGGGTGGGGTTGTGTTCCTGTCTTGCTAGTTGTTTGGCATAGGATGGCCAGCACTGTAGCTTGCTGGTCGTTGAGTGAAGCTGGGTGCTGGTGCTGAGATGGAGATCTCTGGGAAATTTTCACCATTTGATATTATGTGGATCTGGGAGGTCTCTTGTGGACCAGTGTCCTGAAGTTGCTCTCCCACCTCAGAGGCACAGCACTGACTCCTGGCTGCAGCACCAAGAGCCTTTCATCCACACGGCTCTGAATAAAAGGGAGAAAACGTAGAAAGAAAGAATTAGTAGAAGTAGAAAGAAAGAAAGCAAGCAAGAAAGAAGGAAACAAAGAAAGAAAGAAAGGAGGGATGGAGGGAGGGAGGAAGGAAGGAAGGAAGGAGGGAAGGAAGGAAAAAAAGAAAGAAGATAAAGTAAAATAAAATAAGATAAAATATAAAGTTATTAAAATAAAAAATAATTGTTAAGAAAAATAATTAAAAAATAATTAAAAAACAAAGAAAAAAAAAACGGACGGTTAGAACCGTAGGACAAATGCGGGAAGCAAAGCTATACAGCATAAATCTTGCTCTCAAAGTGCACCTCCTCAATTTGGGATGATTCGTTGTCTAGTCATGTATTCCACAGACATCAAGTTGATTGTGGCGCTTTAATCCACTGCTTCTGAGGCTGCTGGGAGAGATTTCCCTTTCTCTTCTTTGTTCTCACAGCTCCCAGGGCCCAGCTTTGGATTTGGCCCCGCCTTTGCGTGTAGGTCCCCGGAGGGTGTCTGTTCTTCGCTCAGACAGAACGGGGTTAAAGGAGCCGCTGATTCGGGGGCTCTGGCGCACTCAGGCCGGGGGGGAGGGAGGGGCACTGCGTGCGGGGTGGGGTTGCGGCGGCAGAGGCTGGCGTGACGTTGCACCAGCCTGAGGCCCGCCGTACGTTCTCCCGGGGAAGTTGTCCCTGGATCCCGGGACCCTGGCAGTGCCGGGCTGCACAGGCTCCCCGGAAGGGAGGTGTGGAGAGTGACCTGTGCTCGCACGCAGGCTTCTTGGTGGCAACAGCAGCAGCCTTAGTGTCTCATGCCCGTCTCTGGGGTCCGCGCTTTTAGCCGCGGCTCGCGCCTGTCTGTGGAGCTCCTTTAAGCAGCGCTCTTAATCCCCCCTCCTCGCGCACCAGGAAACAAAGAGGGAAGAAAAAGTCTCTTGACTCTTCGGCAGGTCCAGACCTTTTCCCGGACTCCCTCCCGGCTAGCTGTGGTGCACGGCTAGCCCTGCAGGCTGTGTTCACGCCACCAACCACAGTCCTCTCCCGGCGCTCCGACCGAAGGCCGAGCCTCAACTTCCAGCCCCGCCCGCCCCGGCGGGTGAGCAGACAAGCCTCTCAGCCTGGTGAGTGCCAGTCGGCACCGATCCTCTGTGCGGGAATCTCTCCGCTTTGTCCTCCGCACCCCTGTTGCTGCGCTCTCCTCCGCGGCTCCAAAGCTTTCCCCCTCTGCCACCCGCAGTCTCTGCCCGCGAAGGGGCTTCCTAGCGCATGGAAACGTTTCCTCTTTCACAGCTCCCTCCCACTGGTGCAGGTCCCGTCCCTATCCTTTTGTCTCTGTTTATTCTGTTTTCTTTTGCCCTACCCAGGTACGTGGGGGGGTTTCTTGCCTTTTGGGAGGTCTGAGGTCTTCTGCCAGCGTTCAGTAGGTGTTCTGTAGCAGTTGTTCCACGCGTAGATGTATTTCTGGTATATCTGTGGGGGGGAAGGTGATCTCCGCGTCTTACTCTTCCGCCATCTTCCCGGAAGCTCCCCCAATAATGTTTTTTACAACATTTTTTTTGCCTCTAGCCCAAGGTCTAGTCCAGGATCAAATATAGCACTGAGTGGTCATGTCTCTTTGGTCTCCTTTAATCTGGAACTGTGTGTTTAACCTTTCATTGCCTTTCATGACTGACATTTTGGAATAAAGGCCTCAATTTGGGTTTATTTGTTGCTTTTTTTGACTATGCTCAGATTACGTATTCCTGGTCAGAATTCTACTTGGTGATGTCATATCTGTCTTAGCATATCACATCTGGAGGTACACAATGACCATTGGTAATGCTAATTTTCATCATTGGGTTAGTGTATTGTCGTTTCTCTATTGTATGACCTACTTAAAGAAAATTTAGCTACATATACTAGTTTTATTTACGAAGCAAGAAGAGATAGACCCACAGCATCATCACCGTCACTGAAGGCTTGTTATTATGTCGGGTGCTATGCTAAATGCTTTACCTGCTTTAATTCTCACAACCACTCTCTGAATAAAAGTAAAGCATGGCTGAGAGAGTTCAACTTGCCAAAGGCTGAGTGGAGCTTCAGACCTGGCCTGCTGACTCCAGAGCCTGTGTTCTTAGTCATGTACTACTGTTTATTTATCCAATTCTCTAACTTTGTGTGTTTTAATTATTTCTCAGTCTTAACTTTTTAAAAACAATGCTGCCATGAATATCTCAGAATAAACATTTTTATGAGTCCTCAAAATCTCAGCCCTTAGACTCCTAGGTTTATTTCTTTATTCACAAGGCGGATATTAAATAAACTAGAAAATATACTCAGCAGCAGGTCTTCCTGTAAAACTATGTCAGCTGAGAGTTGGAAGGGAGTCTTTCAATTGATTTTTCTGTTCTGGGCAAGAATCTTCTCTAACAATGACCTAGTAACAAACGTGATTAGTAATACCACCTGTGAACGCCTCGCTGTATTTCAACTGCTGAGTCACACCTTTTTCCTTTGTGATTTTCTTAGTCTTTACAATAACGCTGTAAGGTAGGTGTTATCCCTCTATGTCCAGATAAGAGCAAACTTCCTGTGGCATCCCTGACAGATGGGTACAGCCTCGTTTACACATATCTGTCAATGGGGAACTCTGTTTTGCAAAGCAGACCAGACCACTTATGGATCCCTATAATTGCTTACTTACTACTGTAAGTGAGAATTCACTTAAAATCACTGTAGAATTCACTAAATCTCTTTTCACACGATAGAGCTTGTTTAAATAATTACAATGAACATAGCTGCCATTTGTTGAGCACTTGCAAGGGACAAGCATTTGTTCTCACTGTATTTCTCACAGATATTACTTCACTTATGCACAATGACCTTGTGAGGGGGGTATGTTACTGTTTCCATTTTATATATGAGGTGACTGAAGCCTGTGGCTATTAAGTAGTGAGGCCAAGACCGTTCCATCTCACCTGAATGTACTTACCTGGTGGCTTTAGAACCTGACCTCCCCAGAAAGCTGCCCATGGGCAGGAAGGTAAAGCTGGTTACTGGGGTCAGCACAGAAGAATGTCAATTTAGAAAGACAGAAAGCAGCTGGCCAAGTTCCTTCCCAAAACTTTCCAAAGTTTTCAGTTTCATATGGTATGCATGTGGGTTGGAACAAGGAAAATTTAGATGGAAGCCTAGCAAACATTAATTATCACATCAACAAACATATCTGTAACATCTGTTGATGTTATAAGGGCTTACTATGAAACCTAATGGTGGACACCTTGCTGTTTGCAAATTTACTTTAGAATCTATTTTGCTTATTCTTCTATTATGGGTTGAATTGTGTGCACCAAAAAGATAGGTATATGTGAATGTGACCTTATTTGGAAGTAGGACCTTTGCAGATATAATCAAGTTAAGATGTAATTATTAGAGTGGGCCTTAATCCAACATGACTAGTGTCCTTATAAGAAAAGAAAAGTGTCATGTGAAGACAGAGACACACAGGGAGAATGTCACATGACAACAGAAGCAGAGATTTGAGTGATGCAGCTGCAGGCTGTTGGCCTAAAACAAATACACTGCTAGTTATTTCTCCAGCAAAAACGAGTTTATTCAGGATCAGGAGAGAATTGCCGTTTTGGGTCTACAACCATGGCAAGCCATGTGCAAGTCCCAGCACAGCAAGGGAAGGACAGCATTTTTATAGAGGGGAAAAGGAAGTCTGGACGGCTATAGTAAACAATGACTCCAGAAAAACAAAGAGCTTTTCATTGGCTGAGTTGTTGCCAGGAGAGAAGAGGAGGTCTTTCTTCCTCCTCGTGGGCTCTGCTGTCATCCCAGGGCACGAGAGCTCCCCCTTCTGGTTTCCTGACTCTATTTAATTGAGGTTTCTGTTTATTAATTTTTTACAAGGCCAAGGAACACCAAGGATTGATGCCACTATAAGAAACTAGGAAAATGCAAGGAAGGAGTCCATCCCAAGTCTCAGAGAGAGTGTGGTCCTGCTGACATGTTGATTTCAGATGTCTAGCATCTGTATAGAATTGTGGGGGAAATACATTTCTGTTGTTTTAAGCCCTCAAGTCTGTGGTATTTTGTTACAACAGCCCTAGGAAACTAATACAGCCTCCCATTCACTTCTTGAGTTGATAAATTATCCTAAAGATTTGAAGCCCATTCAGTTGCATAGATGCTTTCCTTTTGTTTGTTCCCTCTGAGGTTTTCAAACTTCAGTGTATATAAACAAAAGTATATGTGTGTATATATATATATATGTATGTATTCTATAGGTGGTTTAGAGGATTTTTTAAAATTGAAGTGTAGTTGACTTACAATATTGTGTTCATTTCAGGTGTACAGCAAAGTGATTCGGTTACATTGCAATACATATATATATATGTATACATCTATATTCTTTTTTAAATTTTTTCCATTGTAGTTTATTATAAGATACTGAATATAGTTCCCTGTGCTATACAGTAAATTCTTGTTGTTTGTGAGGAGTTTTTCAATAGATAATTTTCATTGTAATTTTTTTCATTTCTTATTTGTTCATTTAGAATGTGACCGCTAAGCTTCTTTGTCTTGTATTTCTCTTTGCTTTCTCTCCCCTAGGCAATATACCTCCAGTTTTTGTTGGAATATTTTCCTAGACCATTTGCCAACCAAATGTGTTCTCCTTTGAATATATTATAGTAGATCAGTGTCTCTCTTAAAATGTGATACTCGGAACAGTGATTATAGTGGGACTGTTATCTTCCTTTTCTTTGGATATGAGCACTGTACTTCTATCAGTGAAATCTAACTTTGCTTCTTTTTTTAAGCAGCCACACAGCAGTTCTTTAATTGAAAACCCACATCTTTTTTTTTTTTAATGGATAGCTCCTAAGTCCGATTTTATACCTTTTTAAAAACACCAAATTATAGGTGTTTTAAGACACCTAAATAATAGAGTGTCACATTGCTCCTATTAATTTTTTATTGTGTGCAACTAATAGATAAGTAAGTCCTGGAGACCTAATATACAGTACAGTGGTTATAGACACAAAACTCTATTATAAACTAAAAAAAAAATTAAAGTTGCCAAGAAATGAGATCTCAATTGTTCCCAACACTAGGAGAGATGATAATTATGTGACTGGGTAAAGGTGTTAGGTAACGCTACATTGGTAATTATAATGCAATATAAATATATCAAATCAATATGTTGTACTTTAAACTTACAAAATGTTGTATGTCACATATATCTCAATAAGAAAAAATTGAAAAAATGTATTTTCTCTTAATCTCTCTCTCTCTCTCCTCCAGCTTGTTGGTCCCGTGAGAGTGGTCTCCCCATTTACAGGTATCATCTCCAGATTCAATAAGTAAGTTTGCCTTTTAAAAATATTCATGAATATCGACTTTCTTCCTGTGCCATGTTTTTGCATTTAAGTTTGACTGGGTATTCCGTCTTCCATCTATTTGTGTGGCTCTTGTGGGAGTTTTGCATTTTATTAAATACATTGCATTTTATTAAATACATTGCTTTCTTTAGATGCTGCCTTCTCTTTCTGTCTCTTGAGGAGAATCTGTGAATTTTTTTTTTTAGTCAGAATATTATTAAGACAGACTTAATGCCTCTGGATTGTACCAATCTTTTAAGAATAACAATGTAGGGGCTTCCCTGGTGGCGCAGTGGTTGAGAGTCCACCTGCCGATTCAGGGGACATGGGTTCGTGCCCCAGTCCGGGAAGATCCCACATGCTGCGGAGCAGCTGGGCCCATGAGCCATGGCTGCTGAGCCTGCGCATCTGGAGCCTGTGCTCCACAATGGGAGAGGCCACAACAGTGAGAGGCCCGCGTACTGCAAAAAAAAATAACAATGTAATAATAATATTATATTTATATGAAGGGAGCTGGTAATAAAATTTCCTAATAATTATTGGGTTTCTTATTTATGAAAAATAATTTATTGAGATGGAAGTCACATATCATAAAATGAACCATTTTAAAGCAAACAATTCAGTGGCAGCAAGTACATTCATAATGTTGTGCCACTGCCACCTCTGTCTAGTTAAACATTTTCATCACTCTGAAGTAAAACCGCCTACCCGCTGAGCATTTTCTCCCTCTCCTCCTTCCCGTTACCCCCTGGCAACCATCAATCAGCGTTTTGTCTCTATGGCTTTATCTATTCTGGATATTTCATATAAATGAGATCATACAGTATGTGACTTTTGTTTGGCTTCTTTCTCTCAGCATGGTTTGGAGGATCATGTTGTAGCATGTTTCAGTACTTTATTGCTTTTTATGACTGCATAATGTTCCACCGTGTATTTGTCCATTCATTTGTTGATGGTCGTTTGTGCTGTTTTCACCTTTTGGCTACTGTGAATAGTGCTGCTATGAACATGCCTGTGTATGTACTTGTCTTAGCACTATCTTATAAACTGTGCCTTTTAGGATTTGGAAAACACGATCACTCTTTTTGTAGAAAACCTTTATTTGGGTGACTGTATAATTTGTAAATAGAATGATACCACCACAGAAGTTTCTTGCATTTTGTAGGGCTTGCTCTCCCCTGGATTATGTTCACATTTCTGGGACATATTTCAAGCTGAGTGAGTACATCACCATCATCATCTCCCTCCTGATGTTGGTGATGGTAGCTATCATTTGAAAGCCTATCATATAATAGATACCATTATTATCCCTATTTCACAGAAGGAGAAATGGAGGCTTATGAAACTTAAGCACCTTTCCCAAGTGATAGACTAGTGATAGAGCTAGGACTAAAACCCAGGTCATAGTGACTCTAAAACTTGAGGTATGTGACAATTATGTGCCTGAGTTTCCTATCTTTCATGAAGTTGACTTTTTCCCCCTAATTATCGTGGATAGCTACTGACCATCAATAATAATAAACTTTCAATCAGTCAGTCCTGAAATCAATTTAGTGGGTCAAAAACCTCATTAAAAATGGAAATGGCTGGAATAAGATGGAAAATATCATGTAGTAAGGGTATTATTTTATGAAACTTTCATTTGTCATGTGTGTGTGTCACGTATATGTGTGTCTGCATGGGGTCATGACACAAAATGTATCTCTTATTGTGGGTTGCAGTCAAAAGAGTTTGAAAAAATGCTCTAAGCCACTCAGGTTCATTTCCCCCCTGAACATTTGAACTTTTATGCACCTAAGCAGTTTTTGCTGTCTTCTTCACTCTCAAACATCCTCTTATCCTCCAAGTTCACAAATTACTGAAGTACGACATTTTTTTACCCCTTCATAGCCATCACTGACTGATCCTACATGTAATTTTACAAAATTGCAGGGTGCATGCCTTTGAAGTTCCGTTCCCCTTTGTAATTAAATAACACACACGTAAAAAAGTGCACATTTATTAAGCGCTTTAATAAGTGATAGCCCACATCGATCCCATTCAACACAAACAGACTATTTGTGCTCGTTTGTCACTTACTGGTGCCCACATCAGACGGGCAAGACACAGGAGAAGACATCTTCCCTGCTGTTTGTCACATAGTGTAAATGCAATTCAGGGGCGCTGGTCCCCAGACAGCCTCCGGGAAGGGCTCCTGTGGATATACAGATGATAATTCCACATGGTAAATATTTGGTTTTCTTCACGCCAGTAGCAATTCATAGCAGTCCTCTGGGGACCCTTTCAAAAGCCAGTTTGAAAATTTGTTCCTTAAAAGAACAGTTTTTAAAAAAATGAATAATGAGAATATATTAAAAATGCCACGTTGTTGGTGGGAAAGCCCCAAAGCAGTCTTTTAATAAACTGGAGTGAATTATAACTTAAATCCTACAAAATAGAATTAGGATTTTACATTTTTATTTGTTTCAATGCAAGAATTCAGTCTCTCATTGAAACGTAAAAAAAAAAGTCATACAGAAGGTTCAAGGGATTCTTGAACCGTAGGGACGGTTGTGGAGAATGATCATTGAGTATATGTTGTTGAAACGCCCTTTGCGTGTAAAACACCGTACCGAGTGTTGAGAAAAGGGAAGAATTATGATATAGCATGCTGCTTCAGGAAGCTAGCCAACAGAAAACTCCTGTGTGTTCGTAGGATCCATTTAAAGGAAGTTCATCAAGATCTTGCATGTAATTAATGGTAGAAAAGTAGAACCGTAATGTCTGTTAAAAAGGGAATAGTTAAATACATTTTGGCAGAATCATGTAATGGATAGCAGAAAGCTATTAATAAGAAAGAGGTAGATCTTTAAGAAGACTGAGAAGAAAACTTTATTGTGAAGAGACCATGCTTCTGAAGAACTTGTTTCATTCACTTGTTTTTCCAGCTCTTAGAACAGTCCCTGGCATATAGTAAGTGTTTGGTAAATATTTATTGAATGAATGAATGATAATATGATAGCATTTTAATAAAAATAAATGAGGGGTATCCACATACATGGGTAGACATCAAACTGTCAAGAGTGGTCAACCTGAGGAGTGGGCTTGGGGTCAGGGAAAGGCAAGTTGTGGGAGAGCAGAGATCATATCTCATTTGGGTCCCAGTACCTTTAAGAGCACCTAGCATGTTATTTGCTTACCATGGAGAATAGAGAAATAGTAGTAATAGCTAACACTGACTATTTACTTACTGAGTGCTATACTCCATGCTGAGTGCTTTATGTATGTCTCCTCATTTTATGCTCACAGCAATCCTTTAAGGTCAGTATTATTTTTACCCCCATTTTACAGTTGAGGAAGCTGAAGCTGCAAGGTCTGTAAGTGACTCATCTACTGACAAACAGCTAGTAAGTAAAGGAACCAGGTTGAACTGTGGCAGTCTGGATCCAGCATCTGTGTGTCTAACCACTGGGCTCATAACCTGTAGTTGCCTAACTCATTCTTATATTCTAAACAGGGACTACAAGGATGCCTTGAACATGGTGCTTGTATCAAACAGTGTTAGCTGCTTAGCTTACATAGCAGCTGTTTCTTACTTCTTCCTAAGTTTACAGACTCCCCCACCCCCAATTTTGTTCAGGCTACAACATACTCTGGAAATAATGAACCACTCCAGAGTCCAGGGTCTAAACCTACTTTGGTAATTCCTATTTGCTAGGGAGGTTTAGGTGTGGCCATGTGACCAAGCTGCAGCTAATTAGGTGTAAGGAGAAGTCTCCTGGGAGGGCTTTTGCTTCTGAATAAAAAGAGATGGTAAGGAGATCAACTCCTTTCCTCTGGTCTTAAATTTGGTTGTGTGAAGATGTGATGTTTGCAGCTAAATCAGCCACATTGCTTGAAAAAGGAAGGCCAAATATAAAAAGATAACATGGTAAGGACCGCAGATCAGAAAGGTAGAGAGAGTCTGGGTACTGGTTGATATTGGTAAACCTCTGCGTCAGTCCTGAAATTGCCAGAAACAGAATTAAATCGTGAAATTGTGCAAGCCATATCCACTGTTATTTGTGGCTGAAAGCAATTCTATACAGTGCTCTAAAAAAGCCTTGTTGAATTGAAAGTATTGATGAATTCAAGGAGGTGACATAAGCTATATTCATAAAAGATAACTAACAATGCAAGACTTTGTGTGTTGAGTATCAACTGAGTAACATAGCCTGGTGGGCCTATCAAGAAGGTCTTCGTGGAAGAGAGAAATGTGAAGTGAACCTTGAAGGCTAGTAATAGTAAAGGTGTGGAGTTAATAGTTGTGCAAAAAAAGTCACTTTAGGTTTTGATATCATTGGTCTCATTTTTGAGACTATTCTTGATAGCAGAAAACACAATATTAGTTCATTCTAGCTGTACTAAGTCAAGTCAGGATTTTCTGCTTTCCTTCCTTATCTCTAGGACATCCAAGTTCTGAAGGGCTCGTGTGGTATCATGGACTTATCTGGTGTTTGTGCATGACAGACAGACAGCCTGTCTGTCTGTCTTATCATCCCCTCATTTTTGGACTACACAGGAAGGGGCCAAATGCAGGGCTCCTTCGCAGAGATGGGGAAGCTGAGACCTATAAAACTTAATGCCTCCCCTAAGTCATACACCAATAAGCGATAGAACTGGAAATAAAAGCTCTTTGGAAGTGTTCACATCTTTTGCATCCCTTTTAACTCTTCTCCTTGCCCAGTGCCCAGAGAAGTTTTTTTTTCTTCTCATTGTGTCAATAAAAAAGTAGCTAAACAGTTGTTTCCCACAAAACCTTTGTTTGCGTTAGGACTTTTGCTTTTGGAAACTTAAGGTTGACCTTTATCTTTCTTTGTGTTTCTTCATTGTCTACCTTTCCCAGAGAGAAAGAAGACCAAGATCTTGTTTAAACAGAAGAATGATGAAGGGGAAAGCATCACGCTCTGACAAAGAGAAACAAAAGTAAAATATTTTACTGATTAAATCTCCAAAATGTAATTTTGCCATAGAGGAACAAGTAGAATGATTTGTTTTGCCTGGTCAGATCTTGGTTCTCCTCTACTTCACTGGTTGCTCCTTCTCATTCTCTTTTGGGGGTTCTCCTTCTTCTCCCTCACCGCTTATTGGAGTGCTTCGGGCACAGTCTTAGCAATCTCTACTCCTCTTCTAGAGGTGCTTGTCCAATCTCATGGCTTTAAGCAGCTGCATGTGCTGTCAACGTGCAAATTTATATCCTTTGCTCAGTACCCCATCTTTGAGCTCCTGTATCTGGGATCCTCACCTGGCTGTCTAATAGACATCTCAAGCCCAACCTGTGCAAAAGAAACTCTTGATCTTCCTGCCACAAACGTGCCCTATTCACATCTTTCCCAATCTTCCAACTGCTTAGGCCATAAACTTTTATCATCCTTGATTTCCTTCCGTATCTCATACCCACATCCAAAGCATCAGCAAATCTTGTAGGTACTATCTTCAAAAGGTATCTAGAATCTAACCACTTCTCACCACTTCTGCTATTACCACCTTAGTCCAACCTTCTGTCATCTCTGATGTGTGTGATTGTGGAAACCTACCTACTGGTCTCTGTGCTTCCATTCTTGCTTATCCCCATAGTCTATTCTCAAACAGCAGCCAGAGTCATACAAGATCACGCTACTCTTCTGCTCAAAAAGCTCCATTGACCTCCCATCTGACTCAGAGTAAAAGCTAAAGTTTTTATTTAACTTTAATTTTATTTAAAGTAAAAGCCTTTACTTAATTCATACCCTTATTACCTGGCTGACTTTATTTCCTTTTACTTTTCTACTTGATCATTCGGCTCCATAAATTTCCTCTCTTTTCTTCAAGATGCCAGAATGCTCCTCTCTCAGAAATCTGCATGTCTCACTCGCCGCTTAGCTGCAAGTCTTTCTCAATTAAGACTTCCCTTGACCTTCCTACTTAAAATTGCAGACCCTTCCCTGTTGCCCCCAATGCTCCTCTCTGTTCTGTTATTTTCCATAGCACTTACCAGCATCTAACATACTATATGACTTACTATTAAGTTTATTGATTATTGTCTGTCTCCCCTGAGAAGAATGCAACCCCCATGAAAGCAGGTAGTTTTGTCTCTCTTGTTCACTGATGTACCTATGGCGCTTAGAACCCTGCTTAGCACCCAGAAGATGGGCAATGACTATTGTAGAATGAATAAATGAATGAAAAGAATCTGTATTTCTCATTGTTCTTCTCTGATGTTGCCATTATTATTATTTTTAACTGTTTTTGCCTGGTAGGGGGAAATATAGGTTCAAAATGCGGATTTTCATGGAGACTCAAAGCAAACAGTGGGTAGAGGAGATATGTTTGAACTCTTCCAGGCGTCCTCACATCAGAACAGGTACACACATGCCTACCATGCTTGCTTTTGACATCTGCGTGAAAGGAAGGTGGTCCTGCTTGTGTATGACAGAGAGAAAGGGAACTCTCTTACCCATGCTTTGTTTCATGACTGCAGTTCTCATTCTCCAGACACTCCTTGGTCTGTGACACTAACTAGAATATAGGAATAGGTGATATCGAAAGTATTTAAGTCAGAAAGAGAAAAACAAATACCGTATGCTAACACATATATATGGAATCTAAAAAAAAATGGTTATGAAGAACCTAGGGGCAGGAAGGGAATAAAGACGCAGACCTACTAGAGAATGGACTTGAGGACGTGGGGAGGGGGAAGGGTAAGCTGGGACGAAGTGAGAGAGTGGCATGGACTTATATATACACTATCAAATGTAAAATAGATAGCTAGTGGGAAGCAGCCTCATAGCACAGGGAGATCAGCTCGGTGGTTTGTGACCACCTAGAGGGGTGGGATAGGGAGGGTGGGAGGGAGGGAGGGAGACGCAAGAGGGAAGAGATATGGGAACATATGTATAACTGATTCACTTTGTTATAAAGCAGAAACTAACACACCATTGTAAAGCAATTATACTCCAATAAAGATGTTAAAAAAATAATAATAATTTATCAGAGTCAACGCATTGTCTAGTTGACTCTGTCTCAGAATTTATGGGCAAGAGGCCCTGTAACACATTGAAAAAAATTAAAACATTACTTCCTTTCTTAACCTTCTCTGCTAGGTTCATCCTAGCCAAATCGTAGGAACTGGCCCTCCATCATTAGGAAGCTTCTGTTTTCTCATACCCCGGCGAACTAGAGCAGAGCTTCTCAGACTTTAATGTGCACGCGTATCACCTGCGTGTTTGTTAAAATGAAGAACCTGATTCATTAGGTCTAGGTAAGGCCTGAGAACCTGCATTCTATCAAGCTCTCAGATGATGCCATTCCTACTACTCTGTGGAGCACACTGAGTAGCAAGGCAAGGACTTTGTTTAAAATCTCTGTCTTGGACTTTTTCTTCTCAGTTTCCTTAGAAGCCGGGCTTGAATGGGGAGGACTCTCACCATCAGTCATATCCACTGCATCAAACTTTGGGATAATTTTCTATTGTCTTTTTCTTCTCATTTTATGTATGGATTATGTTTTTGGTTCTCTCTTTTCTCCTGTTGTTTCTCTGGCTGTCATGAGCTGGGAATGTGCCACTGAAAAAAGGTGGCACATGTAATTCATTGTGATAGTGCACTCTTTTATTGTAATGCAATTAGCAGTGGACATGTCTGGTTTTACTCTGGGATAGCAGCATGGAGGGAGCTATTTAAATTAGTGAAAAAGTATTAATGGTGAAAAATGTAATTAATACAAGGCTGCTGTGTTGAATAAAATCCCATTGTGTGTGGCACATGTGTGCTTGTGTGTGTTATGCCAGACAATGGTAACTGTAACAACTGTTCCCAGTGTTCATTTGCTGGCTGTCCCCTGTGCTGATTTCTGTCTGCTGGTGACGTGGGTGTCAGAGGAGGAGTAATGAGAATCATTATATTCCTCAAAGATCCATTTTTCTGTAGTGCAGAGAAAGGTCTTAGATGTCCAAGCAGGGATAGCAGCTAAACATAGTAGCTAGGGACCTTGAGTTGACCATCAGAGCCCTCATTAGTGCAAGAGGTGGAACTTTTCTTAATAGAAATTACTGTAAATGGATATAGGAGTCATGGGGGTAATCGACTAACCAAGGCTTAAGCATGTTTGCAGAAAGCAAAAGCCACAAAACAGTATGCCTTCCCCCATTATCCCCTAAACAGAAGTGAGTGACAATTGCTGGCAATCCATCTCGGATGAAGAAAAGAGCTCTTTAGGATGTCAAGTTGCATGGAAATTGTAATGAGGATACTGATGCTCATTGGATCTGGTAGATTATGTCTTTTATGTGAGTTGGGTTATTTTCCAAGAAATCATATTTTACCTATTTTAAACCTTCTGTAGTTGAGCTGTATTGACGATACATCTCGGTAGGATGCTGTCTTCTAGAGCTTCTTGGAGAAAGTTCTGCTATTCTTTCTGCTTCTGGGTTTGAAACGTGGCTTTGCTTTACTATCTGAAATTTTAAAGTGTAAGCAATAGTGCCACCCAATGGTGTCTCAGCAGCCTTTTGATGGAGAAGAAAATGGAATTTACTTTTAGGAGATCAATTTCATGAAGCTCTATGTTCGAATGTGACTCCCAGGACCCATGGATTATGTCTGTCTCTCAGTGGAGATCCAGGTTCTCTAATTCTTGTCTTCATTGGGAAAAGTGACCTTGGTGGAATTCTCTAGTCTTGTCAATCCAGAGTCACATGCCTCCTGAAAATGGGGAAATTATGCCTGCTATGTTCTCCTAACTTTGAGGATTAGACACTTTCATTCTTGAAAAGTATAAACCTGGTTTTGAATAAAAAGCACTGATTTGGTATTGCCCCATCAAAGCACTGTAGTTTGAGTACATTCACCACCATTAAAAATCCCATCTCCATGACAGACAAGGGCTTAATCTCCAAAATGTACAAACAGCTCATACAGCTCAACAACAAAAAAACAAACGACCCAATTGAAAAATGGGGAGAATACCTTAATAGACATTTCTCCAAAGAAGACATACAGATGGCCAGTAGGCACACGAAAAGATGCTCAAAATTACTAATTATTAGAGAAATGCAGATAAAAACTACAATGAGGTACCACCTCACACCTATCAGAATGGCCATCATTAAAAAGTCTACAAATAACAAATGCTGGAGAGGGTGTGAGAAAAAGGAACGCTGCCACACTGTTGGTGGGAATGTAAGTTGGTGCAGCCACTATGAAAAACAGTGTGGAGGTTCCTGAGAAAACTAAAAACAGAACTACCATATGATCCAGTGATCCCACTCCTGAGCATATACCTGGATAAAACTATAATTCAAAAAGATACATGCACCCCTATGTTCATAGCAGCACTATTTACAATAGCCAAGTCGTGGAAACAACCTAAATGCCCATCAACAGATGAATGTATAAAGAAGATGTGGTACATATATACAATGGAATACTACTCAGCCATAAAAAAGAACAAAATAATGCCATTCACAGCAATATGGATGCAAATAGAGATTATCATACTAAGTGAAGTAAGTCAGAAGGAGAAAGACAACCACCATATGATATCACTTATATGTGGAATCTAAAATGTGACACAAATGAACTTATCTTCGAAACAGAAACAGACTCACAGACATAGAGAACAGACTTGTGATTGTCAAGGGGGAGGAGGGGTGGGGGAGGGAAGGATTGGGAGTGTGGGATTAGCAGATGTAAACTATTATGTATAGAATGGGTAAACAACAAGGTCCTACTGTATAGCACAGGGAACTATGTTCAATATCCTGTGATAAACCATAAAGGAAAATAATATATATAAAAAGAACATCTATATGTGTATAACTGAGTCACTTTGTTGTACAGCAGAGATTGGCACATTGTAAATCAACTATATTTCAATAAAAGAAATAAAATTTGAAAAAAATCCCATCTCCAAACCTAATGCTGCATTATGTAGCAGGCTGCATGCATTGGGCCTTGTACAACTCCAGTTCTTTAAGTATTTATAATTGGAAGTGAGGTGTGGTAGACTGCTGTGGATGACTGGTGCTCATGCTATTCCCTAAGGTCTTTGGTGAACCTCCAGTAGCAGGACACGTTAAGAAAAATGGACTTTTACTGAAGATTTCATGAGGAAATAGGGAAGATGATTTGCATCAGGGACCACACATTAGAGAACTAATAAAACCCTCATCCCTATTCTGTCCTCTGCCAGTGACATTGTCATTCCCCCCTCTTACTCCAAACAGCCTCTGAAGACTATTATCCAGCCTATTCAGCTTGTGTCCCCAATTTATAGACCCTTGTCAACAAAACCAAACCCTGGAATTAGCCCCAGAGTGATCATCAAGCACCTCCTGGAGGCCTCCTTCCTCATCAAAGCTTCTAATTTAGTTATTCATCCTCGTAAACAATTTTGGTGGTGGGTGGGCTCTCCTGGTAAGTAGATTTTTCTCTATATTGTTACATAAGGTATACCACACCTACTTCCAAAAATGATTGTGAACCATTAAGAGGTTCAGATATATCTGGAAATATACATGAGTAGCTGATTACATAGTCCAATAGCAGACATCATTCAGTTTGTTACTGATTGTCCTGTTGCCTTCTGGTACCTCCTTCAAGAATGTCCTTCGGTCTCTCCAAGTGGAAGTATGTGATCAGTTCACCTTTCTGCAATCTCTTGGCAACCCCCTTCCTATATTCCTGCTGAGGCCACCAGTTAGCCCTTTCTTCCTGGAAGCACTCTTAGGTTCTCTCCCTCTCCAGGATTTCTTAGACTTCCCAGTTGCTGTTACACTTGAAAGGTGATAATGAATGACAATGATGTAAATGTGTCATGGCTGCAGGGATATTTGCATTTAAATGGGGACTCTAACGTTTACACAAGTCTGTGTATTTTTAATTAATTGATTAATTAATTAATTTATTTTTGGCCATGCTGCGAGGCTTGTGGGATCTTAGTTCCCCGACCAGGGAGTGAACCTGGGCCCCCAGCAGTGGAAGCGTGGAGTCCTAACCACTGGATCACCAGGGAATTCCCCACATTTACACAAGTCTGAACCCTAAGGGATGACCTCTTGAGGAGAATTTCAGTCTTGGGGGAGGGCCAATGAGGCAAGCGCTTGGCTGCACATAACCAACATTGTACGTGGATGCCCCTACTCCTGGGTGAGGGCTAGATGCACTTCTCAAGATGGCTGGGTGAGTGAGAACGCAAGTGTAAGCTGAAAAAAACACATGTGCCAGTACAAAATCTATATTTGATGCTTGCATGAACCACAACAAGGGTTACAAATGTAGTCACATCTCTTTGACTACCTTGTTCACTGTTGTATCCCTAGGGTTTTTTAAAACCACTTTATTGAAGTGTGATCGTTATACAGAAAGCTGTACATATTTAATGTATACAACTTGATGAGTTTGGAGATAAATATACACCTGTGAAACCATTCCCACAATCAGTGTCATAAACATATCCATCACTTCCAAGCGTTTCCTCCCACGCTCTTTACTTACTTATTTTTGTGATAAAAACACTTAACGTAAGAGCTACCCTTTTGGCACATTTTGAAGTGTGCAATGCATTGTTGTTAACTATAGACCAGCAGTCCACAACCTTATGGCACCAGGGACTGGTTTTGTGGAAGACTTTTTACACGGCCTGGGGGTGAGAGTGGGGGTGGGGGATAATTCAGGCGGTAATGCGAGCAATGGGGAGTGGCAGGTGAAGCTTCACTGGCTCTCCCACTGCTGACCTGCTGTGTGGCCTGGTTCTTAACAGGCCTCGGCCGGGTATGGGTCTGCGGCCTGGGGGTTGGGCACTCTTGCTATAGGCACTGTGGCGTACAGTTGATCTCTACGACTTATTCATCTTGCGTAACTGAAACTTGGTACCCTTGACCAGTACTTCCCTGATTCTCCCTCCTCCCCTAGATTTTGAACAGGGCCTGGCATATAGTAAGTCCTCAATAATTATTTGTAAAATGAATGGATGGATGCATAGGTGGATGAATTCTTTTTCTAATATTGCTTAAACTCTTCCTCCTATGCAGGGACTCCAAATATCTTTCTCTTGAGACTTCCGTAACTTGAAAATGTCTGTAAATTCCAGGATTTTTTTCTTAGTTTCAAAAGACAGGTGGGGCAATCAGTCCTCTCTTGACACTGGGCGGGGGGCATCTCTACATTGTTTCAGCTGTTTCTTTCTTGTTGCCTGAGTGTGTCACTGGAGAAGCTGAGTTCTGTGCAGTCTCAAGAGGTTGGTTCACCAGAGAGGGCCACAGAGGTTCTCTAGGGAGGACACCCCACTCCTTCAGGACCAGGGTGAGTGCATGTGCAGAGCTCTGCAGAACTGAGCCTCTCCTTGTGTTCATGGACACAACCACAAAAGCAAAACCAAAACCAAAACCAAAACCAAAAAAATCCATTCAACCCCACTGAAGTGCAACATGAATATATCAATTCTTAAATCCTCCTTAGAGAAAAGGCTGGAAAAGTATTCCAGGCCCAGCCCATTCTTCAAATCAAAATCGAATTCTTCCTCCTATGCCTGTAATCTGAGGTTGGTTTAGAACACAGTCAAGTCTTTGGGGACAGAATTTGATGATTTCTCTCTCCTGAAGGGTAGGGGCACTTAGGAGAAAAGTCTTGAAGATCACCTTCAAATTTTTGCCTTCGGAAGGACCAGTGAGATAGCCCTAAACAACAAAAGTGTATGGTGCTTCTCAGGCTATAAAAATAGTGTCCCTTTGAGGAAAGCAAAAAAAAAAAATCCCACCACCAGTTCTGTCTCAATGATGCTGATATGCTCTGGGGAATCATATCCCTTTTAAGAGGAGCTTCATTTTCTCTGGATCTTCCTCAACCAAGGTGATTGTCTTGAGCTTTACTGTCAGGAATTTGTCTTAGGAAAGTAGTAAGTTTCCTTTCATTTTCTAAATGCAGTGAATTAACACTAGTGATAAAACTTGGATCGGTTGCTTGTTTTTTCTAAGAAGAATCCCCATAAGGTTGTAAAGAATAAGGTATAAAGAGTTTGCTCAGTGCTTGGCTCATAGAAAGCATTCAGTAAGTATTAACTAGTATTATTATTGTTGTTATTGCTGCTACAACTACGATTATTATTAGTGGTGGTGGTCCCTGCCCTGGCATCCAATCCTAGCTGTGGGTATTTACTATGGGAAGGAAATAGAGTTTAGTGACATATAATGGATGTAAAGTGCTTAGTATAGTCTCTGGTACAAAGAAAGCATATAGTAAATTTAAGCACATTTAGCAAATATGAACACATTAGGGTAGATTTGGCTGCTGAAATAGAGAACAAAATTTAATGGCTCAAAGAAACATAAATTCATTTTTCACTCATGTTATTGTACCAGGTGAGTGTTCCAATTGTTAAAGAAAAGTTTTCAGACAATTTAGCTGTGAGCGTGTATCAAAATTTTATTACTATCAGGCACAGCAGGGAAATGGACCCTAGAAGGCCACTTCCCAAATTTACTTCTGGCAGGGACATTTGATAGGAAAAGAGTTCAGTTAGATAATCACTGTTAGGCTAGACACAGAAAGAAAAGAAAGTCTGGTAAAGGTCACTAGACCCTTGATTGACAGTTGGCAACTGAGTGTGTGGCTAATTGGGCATGTGGGTAATTGGTTTCCTAGAGCAAACCTTAATCCCATTAAAGTTCACAGAAAATTGCTTAAGCATTTTATCAGGAATGCTAACTTCTCAGAAAGAGGTTGTGAAGCAAAAAGTTCTGCCCCTCAGACCATGTTTGGAACAATTTCTCTTATGTGTGGGACCATGGGCCAGCTCTGTCCCTTCTAGTCATTCAGGCAGTCTGGTTGAAGGCAGCTCTGCCAGTTTCAGTATTTTCAGTGTATGGCTTTAATACCATACTGGTCATTGGCAGCAGCCAGTGAGAAAGGGGAAAAGAACAGAGATTTCTTTTGAAGAAATCTTGCCTAAGCAAATGAGCCAGAGGTAGAAACAGAGCTTTTGCTCCCACCTCATTGAGAGTTTAGTTACCTGGCCATCAAGCTCCCAGTAGGGCTGAGAAATACCATCACTGACTGGGCATCCAAGTCCTGCCTGCACATCTTTTACTATGGGGAAGAAATGGGGTTTGCGGACAGTAGTGGTCTCTGCCGCAATGAAGGTGTGCCCAGCTTTTCTGCACCTACTGCCTTCTGGAGCAGGAATTGGCAAACTATGGGCTTCAGGCTAAATCCTACCCACAGCTGTTTGTATAAATAAAGTTTTATTGGAAAGCCATGCTCATTCATTTTTGCAATGTGAATGGCCGATTTCACACTACACTAACAAGGTTGAGTAGTTGCGACAGAGACCACATGACCCAAAGCTTAAAATATTTACTTTTGGGCCTTTGTAGAAAACAAAAAATTGCTGACCCCTATTCTAGAGAGGGTTCTGAACTGCCCACAAAAGGGGACTTGCTGGATCAAAGGAAATGTGCATTGAAAATTTCAGTAGATGCTTCCCTTCATACTTGCACTAGCAGTGAATGAGACTGTCTGCTCCCCAGTATCCCCACCAACACAGAGTAATATCACACTTTTCCATGTGGCCAATTTGAAGGTGAAAATGGTATTTCACTATAGTTTTAATTGTACTTACCTTATTAGTAGTAAGATTTAGTATTAGAGAGTAGGTATAATAAAATATATATTTGGTCTTTGGCCCCCATTCCTGGCATAAAACTTCTAAAACCAGTGGAATTTCCAGAGTGATAGGAGTGTCTTTTAATATTCATAACAAAACCCTTTCAACCACACCTGAGTTTGTGTTAATTAGGTGACCTTTGGAAGCCTTTAAGGAAGGGGCTGGTTGCCAGGGGAACCAACCAGAATTAGAGGATTAGAACTTTCAGTCTCTTCCACTCTCCCCCTCCCCCCTTGGAGGGAGAGAGGGCATTGAGGTTGAATCAATTAATCATGCCTAGAGAATGAAGCTTCAGTAAAATTGAAAGAATGGGGTTTGGAGAGCTTCTGGATTGGTGAACACAGGGAAGTGCTGGGTGGGACAGCATGGAGGCTTTGCACCCCTTTCCCCATACCTTGCCCTTCGCATCTCTTCCATGTGGCTGTTCCTGAGTTAGATCCTTTATAAACTGGTAATCTAGTAAGTAAACAGTTTTGCTGAATTCTGTGAGCTGCTCTAGTAAATTAATAGCACCCAAGGAAGGGCTCTTGGGACCCTCTGATTTTATAGCCAGTGGGTCAGAAGTACAGGCGACATTGGCATCAGAAATGATGAAGTGGTGTCTGAAGTCTTGTAGGACTCAGCCCTTAAGCTGTAGGATTTGACACTATCTCTAGGTAGATAGTGTCAGAATTGAGTCTATGTTGTAAGACACTCAACTGGGGTGGAAGAATTGCTTAATGTTTGGAAAACACACACATTTGGTGTCAGAAGTGAGGTATAGTAGAGTAGTATGAGAGTCATATAGGAGTGTGTTTTTTTCCTTTAGACTTACTGTGATTGAAGCTAATCATATTTTAAGAATATTTGTACTATTTTTTCCTGTGAACTATCTACTTATCCTTTGCACATCTGTTGGCAAATATTGAGTTGTTGATTTTGTATAATAATTTTTAGGGGCTTTTTATATGCTAGGGAACAAAGCATTTATGATATGAATTGCACAAATCTACACCATTTTTTTTCTACCCCATTTTTAAATGTATTCTTTTTACTTTGCTTATGGAGGTTTTTGCTGTGCAAATTAAAGAAATTTTTGTGTAGTCAAATTGAGCAGTCTTCTGATTCACGGATTTATATATTATGCTTAGGGGGCCTTTCCACTCCAAGACTGTACAAAAATTTCTTCTATTTTTTCCTAATAATTTTGTGGTTTTCAGTTTTTGTATTTAAATGTTCGCTCCATCTGTAATTTATTTTGTTTTAAGGTTAGAGGAATGGATTCAATTTTTTTGCTAAATGGCTATCCATTCGGTGAACACCATTACTTTAATAATACATCTTTATCATATATTAATTTCCTGTATTGTTTTGGGTCTATTATTGAATATTCCATGTTTATTTATGGGCCAGTATTATGTTGCTTTAATTAATGTACATTTATATCATATTTTAATATCTGCAGGGCTAATTAGTCCTCATTATTTTTTTCATATAAGTCCTTTTTTAATAGGACTTTTCTGGCTAGTTTTACTTGTTTATTTTTCCATATGAAAATAGTTCAAAAACACTGCTGATAATTTTTATTTGGATTGTATTAAATTTATATATTGACTTGGCAGAACTGATATCTTTATGATGTCAATGTTGAGTTCTAAAGCATGGGCGTAGTGTTCCTTTCCATTTGAAGAACTTGTGTTGTTTTCAAGTTACCTTTTTGGTTATTGACTGAGGTTTCCTGACTGTGACAGATTTCTGAGACTGACCACCTGGTTCATTTCTTAAACTGGCTTAAATTATTGTTTTTATTCCTGGAGTAAAACCTGTTCCACAGGTACAGAAGGTCTAGGAGCTAACCACTTACTTGTGTTATGATATTCACAGAGCAAACACACCTTACTGTAGGGAATGATAAATTTGTGAATTTTGTCACTGCCTTGCCATCCTTAAGTGTTTGTGGTGATTGCTTCATAGAATAGGACAAGGAGGCTATGACACAGAGGGAGCATAGATTTGAAGAAAGTGTTGGTTCAAACTCTTATATCTGGAATATTCTTTTCTTAGGTTGAGTTTTTAAGAAGCACGTCCTGAACTAGGATGTATGAATCTTAGAGGCACGGACACTAGAGTGGAGAAGTGAGACAAGGAAGGAGGGAAGCCAGTACAGACAGTTGTTACTGAGCGGCTTATCTCTGTGGGCGACTGTGGCTGTCATACTCTGGACCTCTGGCATAAAGGGTAGAATGTGCCTCAGGCTTATCCCACCTAAGAGCCAGAGCATGTGGGGTATTTACCAACTCCCATTTGTTGTTGATTGAATGCTGCTTCTGGTGCCATCAACTCGAAGGCACCTCTGGCTTGCCTTGAGCATGCATCTATGGCTGCAAAAGCCCAATCAGAGAGTCACAGATGCTGGTGCATGGGAATGGTCAGCCTTCATAGGAACAGTGAGGCAGAGGCTCTGATAAAACTGTCTTAGAAAGACTTAAATTTCTGCATCCTTAGACACCAGCTGCCTGCCCTTGTTGGGAAAGGATTAGGGCAGTTAATATTTTGGGTTGTTTGTACCATCTATACTGATTTCTTAGGAAATTCTGCCTTCACCTTCTCCCCAATGGGCAGGTCTGTGCTTTACCTTGGAAGTCACTCCTTCCATTCTCATTCCTACCACACGATTGGACCAGAGTCAATCAAAGTGTGCATTGTTTTTGGGCTTGCCAATTACCTATGACTTGTTATTAGAGTTTGTCCCAATTCAAACAAGCAGGGCAGATCCAGTTCCTCTTCTGGGGATATGGAATTGAGAAACAAAGAGCCACTTGCCAGTTAGCAGTAGGAGCTAGAATTAAAATATTAATGTAGGAAGAGAGAAACATGATAGCTATGTTCAAGCAGAAACCATGCACAAGCTGGTTGCTAGAGAGGGGAATGTGGAGAAAGGAGAAGACGAGAGGGCTTCCCTGGTGGCGCAGTGGTTGAGAGTCTGCCTGCCGATGCAGGGGACGCGGGTTCGTGCCCCGGTCCGGGAAGATCCCACATGCCGGGGAGCGGCTGGGCCCGTGAGCCATGGCCGCTGAGCCTGCGCGTCCGGAGCCTGTGCTCCGCAACGGGAGAGGCCACAACAGTGAGAGGCCCGCGTACTGCAAAAAAAAAAAAAAGGAGAGAGAGAGAATAGGGAGCACATGTTAAGAGGTCAACCCCCCCAAAACTACCTTATTTCTTGCCTTTCCTGATTCCTGGTTGTTCACATTCTCCTGCCTTCCCATGACACATTTCTTTATCCTTACAGTAACTACCTCCACTCTTTATTACTGTTATTATGAGTCAGTTACTATTAATTGTCTTGACCAAAACACACTGGCAGAAAATTGGAGGATGGTCCCCTAAAAGTGACTCATGCTCTCCATTTCTGCTGTTCCTTCCCCCTCCACTGTGTCTGGAGGCAGCTAACCTGCCAGTCCTCTCCCTATGGCTATTGCCAGCTGCTGTGAAAGGCTCTGAGAAAAAAAAAGCTAGAGAAAATGCCAGTCATTAGGTGGAGTACGCTTGTCCTTCCCAGAACAGGCAGTGATAACATCATACAGCTTACTCTATACAGAAGCTAAATTTTTATCCTCTCAGGAAAAGAGGAAACCTGATTAACTTCTTTATAGTAGAAACCCTGTGCTTTATAAATGGGTCCTGACAGTAAAGAGGTTAGAGGGAGGAAGTTTTAGCAAATTTCCTTTAATGAAACTGGATCAGATCCTCTCGCCTGAGTTTTTACTGACTTAAGCTTCTTTGAGGAGCAGCTTCACCTTCCATCAAGAGAAGAAGCTCAGTTGACCAAGTAAAAACAGGCAAAAACAAACCAGGAGGCCTAACTCAATGCATTCATACTAAGCAAATATGACCCACAATCCAGTTGCATTCAATATAACTTTAACAACACACATAACAGATATTCACTGGACATCTTCTGTGTTCAGGCTTTGTGCTAAGGGCTGGCAGCATGGAAGTGAGTAAGACATACATGTTCCTGCACTTACAATGTAGAGTCTATGGGGAAGATGGACATGGCATACATGTTTATAAGCAAGAGTGTTACCAAGGGGAAGGGCAGAAGAGTCAGGGAAGACCTCCCTATCACACTTTTTTTTGGTTTTAAAGCTGAGTCGTGAAGAATGAGCAGGGGGAGAGCCCTCTAGGAATAAGATTAATGTTTGAGGAAGGGGGAAGCCTCCTGCTTGCTGTGTTTCGTATGATTTCCTTGTGCCTCTAAAACTCCACCTCCAACTCTGCACGGGGCTTTTTCAAGAGTAAGTCACTCATTTTTTGGAGTTGTGGTGGTTTTTGATCACCTATTTGTTCTCTGCAGCATATGCTTTTGGTGGTGGTACATCAGCCTGCTGTGGGACACCTGCAGACAGTTGCCTTACAGGCTGTGTGACCTTGGGTAGGAAACTTCCATTCTCTGTGCCTCAGTTTCCTTAACTATAAAGTGGCAAGTTGGGACTAAGTGGTCTTCAGAGTTAACGTCCTTGGTGCTCTCTGAATATATTTCATTGAGTTCTGGTGGGGAAGCTGTGCTCCGAAGGCCTCCTTCCAGGTCAGCCAGGGGCAGGGGAAGGAAGGAAAAGTAGGATGGGCTTTCATTTATTCATCAAATAGTTCTTGAAGCATGCCGGGTGCCAGATGCCGTTCCAGGCGATGAGGATAGAGGTGAACAAGGCAGAGTGTCAGCTGCCCACTCTGATTCAACCAAAAGGACCTTGAGTGAAGAGAGGGTTTGGGTGTTAAAAAAAGGAGAAAACAAGTCTTCTCCTCACTTCGTTAGCCAGTGGGCACCTATTGATATATGAAAGCAGGGTTTTTCGTTTGTTTGTTTGTTTTAAAATTAGATTATCCATTTGCTCTCTAGCAAGAAACAGAGCCCTATGGGAAAATGATATTCAGGAAAGGGATATTTTAATGAGAAAAACTTGGGACTAAGGGTGCCACTCTGGAGAGTGAGAATAGGATGGGTAATTAGCAGGGCCCTAGGGCAGTCCAAGGATATGAATGCTTGGCTGTGGACAGGAAGAAGGGTCAGTTCAGAGGTGGAGGAAGGGCCCCCCAACTTGAGTCTCCCAGTTTTGCCAATGGCTCCTCCTAAAGTTACCAATTAGGTCACAATGCTTTTTCTATAAATGGGTGATGGAGGTGGGGAGGGGATGAAAATAGAAATAATTTATCGTCCTAAAGCAACAAATCTGGGCATAGGCCCAGTGCTACTGAAAGGGTCTTTTTAATGACGCGTGGGCAACTCTCTCTGCTTCCTAAGTCATCAGAGAGGCAATTGGAATGACTTTTAAACATGGACTCCATCAAGTGATGCAAATCTCCCATGATTTACAACCCAAAGAAGTTTATCTTGCTCTGGGAAAAAAGAAGACCTTGAAACCAAAGCCTCACATTTAGAAGCCAACACAAACATCTTAAAATAACGCCCCCTCCTCCCTCCTGCGCCATAATGAGAAATGAGAGATTAAGCAAGAGGTGGAGGGCTGTGGGTAGGACCATCGCAATCACCAGTGATTGAGCTTCAAGGTCCAAGGCCTTTGTTGTGGGCACTGGAACCCTAATGATTTATAATTAACTCCAACAAGAAAAACCAAATGCCATGCACTTTCCTAACAGAGCTACAAAAATAACCACATTCACAGTGTTTGTAAAATTGGAAACAAATGTCCCAAGGAACATAAGAGCTCCATGCTGTCCTACCCAAGCTTTGGAGGAAGAAAAATATTGGCACTCAGTCATGACCACAAATGATGAGCCAATATCGTTTGTCATGGGAAATTCATCTAGGCAAAATTGAATTGCACCATTAGCTCTCAGTGACTCTGAGAAATAACCATACTGAAATGCCTCAAATTAAAATCAGTCAGGGGCTGGGTCTAACATTCTCTCTCCTCCTAGCTGCTGAGTTTAGTTTCTTTATCCTTTCTCTTTACATGGAAGAGCTGAGAAGGGGAAAATAACGCCTAATTGTACTCTTGTTCCTGAAATGGCTTAGATCCATGTGGTTCTTTTTTTAAAGTGGGTATGGGTAAGGGTAATGACCATGAAAAGTACGAGGGGGGGCTATGAGGTAGTACAGAACGGCATGGTGACCTTAGTTTACTATTGAAGGATGATGGGCAGGAGGCGCTGGTGATTGGCAACTGGACTAATGACCTATAACCTTAGTTTGCAAAAAAGAAATTTTTTTTAGGGTATATGAATTCTACTCCATAAATAATCTTAGTTCTTGTGCTGATGTGGAACATGAAAAGTTTGGTTATGGAAGTTTACTAAAGAGAAATTTTCTATTTGTAAGGACCCCTTTGATGCTATTAAACATCAAAATCATCAGCAAAGGATAGAGTTATTGATTCTAAAACAATAGTGAACTAGGTCTAGGCCTTACAGTGAACACTTTACAGGCATCTCCTTTAATTTGTACAACCCTATGAGCCAGTCTTTAACATAATTCCCATTTTACAGGTGGGAAAATAAAGCATCTGAAAGTTTCAATAACTTGCCAGATTTCCATCAGCAAAAAGCAGAGCTGGGATAAGGACCCATTACTATTTGACACCAAAGCCTACACTCTAACTCACCCTTAGAGGGTTTCTGTGCATTTCCCCCCTTTAGGTCACCGTTTTCCAAACTGTGGTTTGTCAGCTCTGAGGGGCCAAAGGAAAATTTCAGATGACCTTGCCGATATGTCCCTAATTCTGTATGTCAGAGAGGTGGAGGACAAAACCCTTTCAACTCTACCATCTCATAATCTTACCTCTGAATCTGTGAATTAAGTAATGTTCCTCCTGTCTGGCGACCCAAGACAGTAATATTAGCTGAGTGAAAAGAATATAGTTGAACTTTCCAACTGACTAACTTGAAGGTAGCAGGAATAAAATGTCAACTTGAACAGTGCCTGAGAATCATCTGTACAGACGTGGTCAGTTTATGTAAACTTTGTGCAGTGAATATGCAAATGTCCTACATATTTTTGTGCTTATACACTTCAAACAGACCTGGATGTGGCCTCTTGGGAGAATGCTGGTTTAAGCCTTTTTGCAAAAGTCACCTATGAAACTGAGAATTTCCACTGTCTCTGTCCAAAACATGGGATTAATTGAAGAAATTCTCACTCCTTGTTTTTTTTTTTTTTTTTGCTTCAGAGTAATTAATTCTTCCTATGGGAAATTTTTTTAATGCCCTAAACCGATCTGAACTTCAGGAACTTGAACCTTGCATTGTAACTGCCTTCTGCCTCTATGGAATATAATCTATTCAAGCTGTTAAACTGTTGTGAACACCAATAATAGAACATTTTTATAGTGTTCAGGATATGAAGCTAAAGCATATTCGACTGCTGTGTGTATATATATTTGCCTACATTTTAAAACTAGCTAAACATTTCAAACCTCTTTTGATTTATACAGAGTTATTTATTACAAGGCTCCTGAACTTTCTAGAGGCAGCAGTCTTCCGGTGATCTTTATCAAGCTGTTCTCTGTCCTCCTACTTGGCTGCTTGTTTGGTTCTTTCTTTTTTTTTTCCTCTCTCTCCTCCTCTCTCTTTTTTCTTGAGCTTAGTCTTAACAGAGAAATAAAATGTCAAATACATCAGGAAAAAAAAAAAATCCAATGGTAAAATTTGCAAATGGGAATACAATTTGAAGGCAGCACCAAAGTTAAAGCAGCCAGGTTTTATTGTTTTTTTCCGCTCTGCTAATTAGGCTGCACGTTTTAAATCTTAAACATATGCAGAGTTGTGAGGGATCTTGCGTGTAGAGAGAGGCTTAATTCCAGCAGCTCTTGATAGCTGAGTGTTCAGTGTTTCAGTGCTCACAATAGACATCATCAACAGCTCATATTTTTGGGTGCCTTCTGCACAAATGGTGGTATGGAAGGAAGAATCAGAGAAATTTAGAGCTTGCCTGAATTCCCAGTGGTTTCCAATTATTTTTTTTAGGCCAGAAAACAAAGACGATCTTACCTTGAAGCCTGATACGTAAAGCAGATAACCTTGAGCGGCTGTGCATGTGAATGTGGGTGCATGTGTGCCTCACATTCATTCTTCTGTTAGGACAGAACATTTGTCAGCTGGGAGCAGCTACACAGAACTCTTAGGATTATAGTTTGAAAGTTACAGATCTTGGACCACCTCTTTTACTGAGGGAAAACCCAAGTTCCAGAAAGCCGCACTGAGTTGTTCAAGGTCACACCCCTAGAAAGAGGTGGAGCAAGCTCTTGAATGAGATCTTATGTTTCTGAGCACTCTGCTCTTTTTTTTTTCACCTGCTGAATTTTATTTATTTATTTTTTGCGGTACGCAGGCCTCTCACTGTTGTGGCCCCTCCCGCTGCGGAGCACAGGCTCCGGATGCGCAGGCTCAGCAGCCATGGCTCATGGGCCCAGCCGCTCTGCGGCATGTGGGATCTTCCCGGACCGGGGCACGAACCCGTGTCCCCTGCATCGGGAGGCGGACTCTCAACCACTGCGCCACCAGGGAAGCCCTATTATTCATTTTTTACTTCACACTGTCATGTCTATTTTAACAAATAAGTCCACACTTGCCTTCCTGTTAGTTTCTTTGGAAACCACACATTTCAGTTTAATTATATTTTCTTCTCATTCTAAGGAAGGGCTGCAAGGGTACTGTTTGTGTGCTTGCATGATTGTTTGTTTTTTCAGTTTTATTGAGATTTAATTGACATATAACTGCCCTTTCTTTTTCCATGTACTATTTCACGGAATGCGGAGAAATTATCCATGTTTGCTAGTGAGAAGTACAATGAGATATATGTATAAAAATAAAGTTAGTGTATTTGTGAGGATAAGGTTGGATACTTTGTAAAGGCTCATTAACGTGATCATTAAAACTATGTATGTTGCTGTTGAATTTGGAGTGTAAGAGATAGCTGCAAACGATTGGTGTAACGATGTTGTAAAGACCAAGGAGGATTCTTTGTAAATGTATTTAAGATCTCATCACTCTTTAAGGAAACCTAAACTGGAGATTGTAGACATCACATTATGAGTTTAGTTTATGCAAAAAAGAAAATGACCAATTTCAATCAACAGACCTATTCTCAGTGAATGAGAATGTATGAATGAATGAACGAATGTACACTTAACATGTCTAAAGTTAAAAAAAATTGTTGTTATCTAAATACTATTCTTTGCAATTATTTATTATTAACTGACTTAAAAAATTGGTCAACTACCAGTCTCAATCATATGAAAATGAGGACATTTTTCTTTACCATAACCCTGCTGTATGCCCATATTCAGTGATACCAATGTAAATTTTCTGGACATTTGAATTATAATTTTCTCAAAGTTAATAGCATATTACTGAAAACCCAGAATATGTACTTTCCTACTGGATTCTTGTATATAATATGCTGTATTTATAAAACAAAACAATATTTTCCTCTGTAATTACAATTTAGAGTTACTTTTAACTCCTATGTGATAAGATAATTAAAAATTTTTCCCTTGGAGAATCTCTATCCAAAATATCCAAAGTATCTCTGCAACTTCTGTGCCAGCAAATACAGTGGTTTCTGCCTTCATGGAACTCACTGTTGAAAATCACTTCTTATATTATCATCGTTTGGTTGGAATTTTGTGTTTTCTTTGTCAAGAAGAAACATTTATCATGTGGATATATGGGTGGTTTTGGAGTTGTCCTGGGTTTTCTGCCAAGTGACTACCTGAGGTTTAGGCAGGTTCCAGTCCACTAGGGGATGGAGTAGGCAGGGAGTATAGGTCGCCCAGAATTCAAGAAATCAAGTTGTTGGCAAGAGCGGCACAGTGGAGATCTATACTCTGCCCTATTTAATCCCTTTTGCTGAGGTGATGGTGGGGGTCTTTTTTCTTTAGGCAGAAAGGAATCACAAGTGATGCTAGGCTGGGCAGATCCTTCCCATGATTAAGCCAGGGGCAGGGATGCGAGGATTTCCTTACTACCGCCAACCTAAGTCATCTTTGCAATGCACTGACCAACACTATAAAGCCAAAGCATTCATTCGTAGGTAGGATTTGGTTCGTTTTCTTAAATTGTCCTTTTTTTTTTTCTTCCTTTTTTTGGAGCTAGGGGAACAGTGAGAAGCTAGGCTTCAGAGCTTGGGTGATCCAATTACCAATCCTTTGTTAAAAGTACGGCAGCATGCTAGCAATAGCCAAGAAGTCCCAGCAATCATGCACACCTCGCCAGGCCTTAGAGAACATGTAGATTTCAGTATGCATGTCCAAAGCCACACACTTTTCCACTTCCTCTGTTACCCTTGTAGAATAAGGATGAAAGTTCATCCTAGGCAAAATGAATTGGTAGGGTGTGGCCTTTGAGCATTTGATAGGTTCGAAGAAGCTGCCCCCTCAACACTAACAGTAAATACCGCTCTTTTTTTCTGTCATCTCAGGCCTATATTTTTGTTATTAAAGATTCATTGCTTCTCTGATTCTAAAAAAAAGAAGCATTTGGTTTTCTTCAAATATGGAGAAATCATGCTTTAACTGGCTTACCACCTTCATGGGAATTACTTCATTTCTTTGATTCTAAGATGCATTTTCTCCCACATTTAAACATTTCTGAAATGCTGAATTAGTGTACAATGTATGTGCTTAATGTGATGTTCCATTTTTATTTCTTGGAAGGCTATTATTAAATTGATGATTCATGTAAAAGGGATGACATCGTAGAATCAGAACACCGTAGCTTTTTTAGTTAATTTCTAGTTTTGACTCTGAAATTGTGTAATCACAAGATCATGGTGGTGGTGACTGAAGAGGATGAAATGTGAAGAGTTGGGGGACAGATCCTTGAATTGGGAGAAGGACTGTGCTAGAGAAAATTTGCTGTCATTTTTACTTGGGATTATGACCTCCATTCAGCTGCCTTTAACTGGGCCTTTCCCCCACTGACTAGAGTGAGAAAATTTGGATCTCCTTCATCATTACTATCAAGAGCCATTTATTTACTGTTTGCTATATAAAATTACAAACAGATATAAAGCACAGCCTTTGAACCTCAGGATGTGTTGATTATGGGAAATTGAGAGGTTTTTGTGACTTCACAGGTGGGGAAAGCCTTCCATTAAATGTTATGTTTTGGTAGCATCTTTATTATAATATAATTCACATACCATACATTTCACCCATTTAAAGTATATGATTCAGTGGATTTTAGTACAGCCACACAGTTGGGCAAACATCACCACAGTCAGTTTTAGAACATTTTCATCACCCCAAAAGAAATTCCATACCCTTTAGCAGTCGCATCTCATCCCTCCCATCTTCCTCAACTCTAGACACCACTAACCACTTACATTTGAAGACCAAAAATACAGCATGGTAGAGGGACTAGACTAGAGCAATGAACTAGGAGTTAGAAGTTTCAAGAAGATTCCAAATTTTGGCATTGCTTCTTAGGAATTATTTGGCTTCTTTGAGCCACTTTTCTTCATTTGTAAAACCACATCACAGATAGTTACTATTAATGTGGTGGTTGTGAGGATTAAGTAAGATAACATATATGAAAGCAGCAGTATAGGGCCTGTCACATAGTAGGTTCAGAATGTTATTTTCTTCTTCCTTTCATCTCTTTTCAAGATGGGCCCTGAGCTGAACTGCTGAAGGATGATTGATCTCTCTTCTTTTACCTGAAGACCGAATCCTCTGTAGGTGCCAACTCAATGTTCCCTCCCAGAAATCCCCTCTTGGAGGTGGTTAAAGCCCCATAGTGTTGCTGGGGACACCTCAACTCAGTAGTTGAACTGATAATACAAAACAGAGGGTCTGATTTCTGTCTTCCTAGAAAAGAGGAAAAAATCACATTATCCACTTTATTCAGGTAATGGGGAGTCAGCCTAAACTCTCAAAATTTCTACTGACTGAATGGTTTTCAGGTAAATGCAGAGTCCAAGGAACCAAAGTGGTCAGCAAGGGTGACGGATGTAAAACAAAAACTATGATCCTCTCAGTGCCCCCATGTGAACCTCCATGTAGTATAAGGAAAAACAGATGCGGGTCACTGGACTCCAAAAACCCATCCCATTGGCTTTTGGCTCTGGAAGAGCCCATTGAGCAGTGCCAACCAAGACTGTTTTGAAAATCTCAGAGAGGTCTGGCTTGTCTTTATTTGTCCATCATTGAGGAGTTAAAGTGGTGAGGGGTGTTTCTGTCTTAATGTGATGGATGGTGAAATTGAAGTGTTGGGTAATTTCTGTGGTCTGAGGACCTGGAGTCTTCCAAGGAGAACATTTATGATGATCTTCTCATGAGTCTGAACTCTCTGGTCCTGCTTCTGCCAGAATCAGGATGCTCCTGAGAGGTTTTGGTTCTCCTTATGTGTCTATTGACTTCTGCCAAACAAGCTCCAGGTTATTGGACTGAAAATAATTTAGTAAAAAATAAGTTGATTGACATAACTATTTGGTAAAAGAAAAAAAATAAAACAAATGTTCTTCAGATGCTATTCTTTGATAATTTTGGTCCATGATTTTGGCTACTCTGCACTCTTTATTCATCTTTAAAGATTTTTGTTTGTTTAAAATTTAACTTTAAAATTTTTCCCCTATATATTTACTATTACTTTTCAAATTCATTTCAAGCCCATTATTCTTATTCTTTGATGTTTGTTGAAATGGAAAGTTAGGATAATAGGACTTAGTTGAAATATCCAGAATATCCAGCAATTCTTAGTGTGATAAAATAAACACACAAGTTCAAACAGTATATATGGTGTAATCCTATATTTATAGGATAACAGTCATTTATAGAAAAGTATTTGAACAACTGTACATCAAGGTTTGAACAGTGTTTGCCTGGGTGGAATTATTTTGCTTATTTGTATTTTTTTAATCCATTCAACACAATTTTATTAAGGCCCTACTAAATGTCAGCCATGTTCTCTATGTTGGGGATAAAGCAGTAAAGAAAAAAAGTCAAGAAAAGTTTGCCCTCCTGAAGGTACATACCAGTGGGGAGAAAGAGTAGCTAAATGAATTAAGTAAAATAAATAATAGGTTAGACAGTGAAAAGTACTACAGAGAAAAGTGAAGCAGGGAAGAGGCACAGAGAGTTGGGGAGGGGTCTCAATCTTAAATAAGGCCATCAGGGAAGGTTTGACTGTGAAGGTACCTTTTGAGTAAAAACTTAAAGGAGATAAGGGTGTTAGCCGGGTGGATGTCTGGGGAAAAATGCATGCTAGTCAAAGGAACAGCAAGCGCAAAAGGCCTACCAGGGGAGCATGCTCTGTGTGTGTGTGTGTGTGTGTGTGTATGGGGTATGAGATAAAGAGAGTAGTCATGAGTGAATCCAGGTTTTTGGCTGGGACAACTGTAAGCATGGAAGTGCATTGAAATGGGGAGGGCTGCAGGCTGATGAGGTTTGGGAGGTGTGATCAGGAGCTCGGTTTTAGACAGGTTAAATTTGATATGCTTATTAATCATCCAAGATGTTTCTCTAATGAGAATGCATTGTTCTGAAATTTGGAAAAAAACAATAAATGACATTTTAAAAGACAGTCTAGGGCTTCCTTGGTGGTGCAGTGGTTGAGAGTCCGCCTACCGATGCAGGGGACACGGGTTCGTGCCCCGGTCCGGGAAGATCCCACATGCTGTGGAGTGGCTGGGCCTGTGAGCCATGGCCGCTGAGCCTGCGCGTCCGGAGCCTGTGCTCCGCAACTGGAGAGGCCACAACAGTGAGAGGGCCGCGAAAAAAAAAAAAAAAAAAAAAAAAAAAAGATAGTCTACTGTGGGACTAGGTTGTTCTAAGGAATTCTCTATTGTTGCCCTAGATTGTTCAGTTGACTAAATTTTTGTGACCAAATTGTTTTCAGTCAAACCATTTGGACCTGGTGTATGCAGGAGGCAACCCTGGGTAACCACCAGCACACTTGCTCTTTGGACCACTCTGTTTAGAAGAAAGTTGACAGCAGACTCAGCAGTGCTTTGCTGTCTTGGCTTTCAGGCCGTTGACTCAGATGACTTCCTAGATGCTTGTTTTAACTCGCCAGTCCCATAAGCTCTGCCTGACTTCCTGGACCTTTGACTCTTTCATAAGCTTTGCTGATTCCGGATACTTGCTTGAAGTTTCAAGGATCTGGGGCACCTGGATCCTTAGTTCTTCCTGTCCTCTGATGGTCTTTGCCTAATCACACTGATCCTGTGACCATCATGCTCTCATAAAGCAATTCACACAACATTTCGTGAACACCTGTTTTATGTAAAGCACTGTATTAGGCATTTTGGGGATGATAATGAAGTTGAGATGTGGCACTGACAAGTAGGAGGTTCCAGTGTTGTGGAGGAGGTAAGTATATATATAATGAGGTGATGATGACAAGCATGTAATAGTCTGGAGGGGAATCGAGGGCTCTGATTCTTATAGTAATGGCCTACTTGGTCCCAACAGCTCTGGTCCAGCATTTTATAGATTTTTTTTCTCAGAGGCTTTTTTGCAGTTTTCAATATTTAGCCTTTGTTGTTTGTTTTCTGATTATGAAGTAACAGATATTTATTGTAGAAAACATGGGAAAAACATGAAGAAAAAAAATTACTCGTAATCTTATCATCCAGAGAGAGAATGTTTCTGTTAAGAGATAGAAGGTTTCTGTTAGTGTTTCTTTTCATTCTTTAAAGAAAACTTTTATGGTTGGCATTTTACCACATCAATATTCTTTGGAAGAATGTTTTTTAAATAGCTGAATGGAATTGATGTTTCGCCATTTATTCACTGGCCCTCTAGTATTGAGTCTTTTTATGTTTTCATAGCCAAGTTCCTCCTTGCTTGGGCAATATCGGCCTGGAGTTGAGGCTGTCCTAGGGTACCTGGGGTAGAGTCAAGTCTCAAAAAAATGGAGCTGTGCCCACATGGGGTGCACTTGGCTGAGACGGGTGCAACCCCTGGGGCATGAATAACAGCACTTAATTAATCCATGCTCCTCCCCAAGCTTGCACACACATGAGCATAGTAGATACCACAGCTGAGAAGTCAGTGGGAGCCCTTGTTATATATTTGAAAAACTGCTTATCATTGGTAGACCAAGGAACTCTGAAATCATGTGATTTTAATATAGCACATCTTTTCTATGATAAACATCAGTAGTTACATTTGTCAGAAGAGTCATAAAATAGAAATGCCACAGTACCCTTCTTTGAAAAAGTAGAGGATTATCAAAGCAAGATGGAAGAAAGTAGCATGCTGGGTCCTCTTATAATGTAGATAAATATTCCTGCTTCAGTGAGATTCCTTCAAGAGAGTGAGCTTAGGAGCAGAGGAAAGAAATAGTATAAAATTAGAAAGACAGTATTGTGTTGTTTTAGACTTTGAAAACTGATAATGCTTTCCAAGTCTGGTATGTGAAACTTGCCCTTTTCTTTTGGCTATTCTAGCCACAGATGAATGTCTTCTTGCCAATTAGAAAATTTTTGAGGTGTTCTCCTTTTCTTCACGTGATGTTGGTTGTGATTCCATGCTTGCCATTATTTATAAATTAATTTCTGGCATTGTAGTAAATTCTAGGAAAACCAATAAAACCACAAGTGTGCAGTTAAATCCTTCTGTATTTTTTCTATTTATTTATTTACTTTTGTTTAAAATTTTTTTTCCTGTGGGAAAGACATGAAAGTTAAAAACAAAGTTTCCATAAGTGGATGGGTGGTTTATAGGATAGGTTTCTAATCTCCATTATTCTTTAGTCTTTTCATTGCTGTGTACATATTCTCTCATTTGCTTAAGGCTATTTGATTACCCTCTTTGATAGGAATAGTAAAGAAATTAGTCATGAGGATCTAGGCTGATGGAAAGAAATTGGTGGAGTGTCTTTTTCTTTTGACAAGAAGTGCCAAAGCTGATAATCAGTACTTCCTTAAATATAGCCAAACCAGGAAGCCAAGTAGAGAACTGGTGACACCAGTAAAATAGTCATATATGAAGGGTGTATTGAGATGACATAAAATTGTCAGAGAGACTCAGTTCTTTTTAAAGTGCACTTTCAGCCTTTTCTGAGAAAGATTTTGTCAAGAATTTTGTAGGAAGTACTTGTGAATGCCGTAGTACAGTATCTCCCCAAATGAGTTCTACAGAATGTCAAAGAGTTGAGTGGGGACCCGCTATTTGTACCTGCCCTGAAGCTATTTCTGGTAACGACACCCTGATTTGCCTCTGAGGAACTACTCCTCCCCACTGTTGGCCCATGTGGTTTGGGTGTGACTGAGTCCAGAGTGTGGGACTCGTAGCCTAGGACTATTCAATCAGTACATTCTATCTCAACTGTCTTGGGAATCGGTACAGGGATGACCATGTGACCAAATATAGTCCAGTGAGATTCATCCTGGATCTTTTTTGGAACTGTGGGGAAGGAGAAGCCCCTTTTTGGGATTGCTCGAAAGAAAGGATGTGAGCTCAATGCTGACGGTCGGTCTTTCTGCCTTGTGGGAAGAGCCTGCTTTAATGAAGCCAACACAAAAGAATGTAGAGCCCAGAAATGGACACAGAGCCGTGACATTGTACAAGATCCTGAGTCCTGCCAGGCCTAAAGCCAGCCTATCTCTGGACTTAAATAAATTATTTTTTTTGTTTTAGCCAGTTTGTTCTGGGCATTTCACATCCACCACTGAGAGTTTTGGCTAATTTAAAAAGTGTTATGTGAATACTGAGCTGTCATCAAACAGGTGTGGGAAATCCTGGGCACATTAGTTTGGTTCTCCAGAAGTAGACTCTGAAATAGGATTTGTGTCCAGGTAGTTTATTTGGGAAGTGGGGAGTGGGGAAGTAAGACAGTGAAGGGAAGTCATCTAATAAATGGTACCTTATCAAGCCGGTGAGCACTGTGGATGACTAGAGTTTAATCCCATGGGGAAGCTATGGGAGACAGTGTAAAGCACATACCTCAGAGTTATCCCACCGAAGCAGCAAGGGAGCTGGGATAGTTACATCCTAAATCCCATCAGTTACTGGTTGAGGGCTGCTTTTTGGTGTGTGTGTAAATTTCTTGGCACTTTAGTTCTGCTCTGCAAGCAGGCAGAATCGCCTTCTGAGAGGACAGAGAGAGAGAGAGAGAGAGAGAAAGAAATCAGCCCAGACAAAGAGGTGTAGATACTGACATTTGGAAGTCAGCTGGACCCTAGGGATATGGGCTAAACAAAGCAAAGGTTTCTTTACTTTAGGACTTCTTAGAGTCTTTGATATACTAATATAGATACTGAATATCCAAAAGTGAGGTCATGGTATGCCGTGTTTTCAAAATTTATTTTAACATAGAATCTTTTCTTTGTGGATTATCTTTGGGATGTGCAGTCTACAGCACATGCTTTGGGTAATGCTGTCTCAGAATATCCTAGATTTAAGGTGTAACCTAGCTATAAAAACTTGCAGGACTCAACAGCATGCATCTCAAAAATTGGAAGGAATCAATGGGTAAAACTGTTAAACCTTTGGTCAGTGTTATGGACTGGATGTTTATGTTCCCCTCAAAACTTGTATGTTGAAATCCTAACTCCCAATATGATTGTATTAGGAGATGGGGCTTTTGGAAGGTGATTAAATCATGTCAGTGGAATGTACATGAATGGAATCAGCGTTCTTATGAGAAGAGACATGAGAGAGTTTGCCTGTTTCATTCTTTGCTCTTTGCCATGTGAGGACACAGTGGAAAGACAGCCATCTATAAGCCAGGAAATGGGTTCTCACCAGACTTCAGATCTGTCAGCATCTTGATCTTGGACTTCTTAGCCTCCAGAAATGTGGGAAATAAATTTCTGTTGTTTATAAGCCACTTGGTCTATGGGTCTATGGTGTTTTTGTTATAGCAACCTGACCTAAGACAACCAACAAGTGTAACTGTTATTTCTTTTAAGTTAGCAAATGACTACTGTAGATGATTCTACAGTTTCACCATCGTTTAAATGGTGAGGCAACAAAGGCCTAGAGAGTTTCAGTCACTTGCTTTTGGTTGTTAACTAAAATAGTTTGTGCAGAGTCAGGACTAGAGTCTAAACTTAGGGTTTTTCTCTCTGTGGATCATGCATTTTAAGTTAGGGCTATGTTGGAACCATATTCTGGTCCTCTAATCCCCCAAGTAGGCTGCCAATCTTCTTTAAGCACTTTCCTTTGTCTCTAAGTATTTGCTTTAACAGGTAGCAGAATCTGGGGTTGTTTTTCAGATCAGTTTTGCAAATGAAGGCCTTGGGCCCTGTGTATCATCTCCCTGGGGCTGCCTGGCAGGCAGCCTTCATTGTCTGTAGACCTGGGATTTGTTTTGGCTTTGTGAAGAAGACTGTGTTTCCTTGTACTTGCATTTCTAGATCATAGTCATAAATGCACCCAAGCTCATGGATACCAATGAATCAGACTAGTTAGGTCAAGAACTGCAGTCATGACCAGCTTGTGTATGATTCCTCGTGCTATTACTGAGTGTGACTGGAAGCAGTAGTTCTAATATGTAGCTGTATCTATTATGTAGTAATAGCATTCTCAAGGTCTTGGCAAATATGCACATAACAGGCATATACCCACACAGAGGCTTAGCAGGCAGAATTTTGATTGCCTGGGATGGTTTGCCAAAGTAAGTGGGTTTTTATGTCTAGGGACATGGCCTTGGTTTCTCAAACTGAGAAAAGTGATGGGGAGGTATTTTTGCAGAATACAAAGAACACGGAGTTATTATTTGTTCTTACCCTGTGTTCCTGGGTGATAAATGGCAATGATCAGGGTTTTCTGCTGGCTGTTTTGGACCATCAGCATTTTGATGCTGTCATCTATTTTTTATGTTCTTACATGTTGATGCTTACATATTTGAGGTGAATCACTGGAGATCTGTATGGTAAAGACACTAGTAAAAGATCTTCCAATAATTTGTAATATCATTGCCAAGCATGGCCTCTTCTTTTTTTTTTTAACATCTTTATTGGAGTATAATTGCTTTACAATGGTGTGTTAGTTTCTGCTTTATAGCAAAGTGAATCAGTTATACATATACATATGTTCCCATATCTCTTCCCTCTTGCGTCTCCGTCCCTTCCACCCTTCTAGGTGGTCACAAAGCACCGAGCTGATCTCCCTGTGCTATGCGGCTGCTTCCCACTAGCTAATCTATTTTACCTTTGGTAGTGTATACATGTCCATGCCACTCTCTCACTTTGTCAAGCTTACCCTCCCTGCTCCCCATATCTCAAGTTCATTCTCTAGTAGGTCTGTCTCTTTATTATTCCTGTCTTGCCCCTAGGTTCTTCCTGACCTATTTTTTTTTTTTTTTAGATTCCATATATATGCGTTAGCATACGGTATTTGTTTTTCTCTTTCTGACTTACTTCACTCTGTATGACAGATTCTAGGTCCATCCACCTCACTACAAATAGCTCAATTTCGTTTCTTTTTATGGCTGAGTAATATTCCATTGTATATATGTGCCACATCTTCTTTATCCATTCATCTGTCAATGGACACTTAGGTTGCTTCCATGTCCTGGCTATTGTAAATAGAGCTGCAAGGAACATTTTGGTACATGACTCTTTCTGAATTATGGTTTTATCAGGGTATATGCCCAGTAGTGGGATTGCTCGGTCCTATGGTAGTTCTATTTTTAGTTTTTTAAGGAAACTCCATACTGTTCTCCATAGTGGTTGTATCAATTTACATTCCCACCAACAGTGCAAGAGGGTTCCCTTTTCTCCACACCCTCTCCAGCATTTATCGTTTGTAGATTTTTTGATGATCGCCATGGTGTGAGACGATATCTCATTAAGGTTTTGATTTGCATTTCTCTAATGATTAATGATGTTGAGCATTCTTTCATGTGTTTGTTGGCGATCTGTATATCTTCTTTGGAGAAATGTCTATTTAGATCTTCTGCCCATTTTTGGATTGGGTTGTTTGTTTTTTTGATATTGAGCTGCATGAGCTGCTTATAAATTTTGGAGATTAATCCTTTGTCAGTTGCTTCATTTGCAAATATTTTCTCCCATTCTGAGGGTTGTCTTTTTGTCTTGTTTATGGTTTCCTTTGCTGTGCAAAAGCTTTGAAATTTCATTAGGTCCCATTTGTTTATTTTTGTTTTTATTTCCATTTCTCTAGGAGGTGAGTCAAAAAGGATCTTGCTGTGATTTATATCATAGAGTGTTCTGCCTATGTTTTCCTCTAAGAGTTTGATAGTGTCTGGCCTTACATTTAGGTCTTTAATCCACTTTGAGTTTATTTTTGTGTATGGTGTTGGAGAGTGTTCTAATTTCATACTTTTACATGTACCTGTCCAGTTTTACCAGCACCAATTATTGAAGAGGCTGTCTTTTCTCCACTGTATATTCTTGCCTCCTTTATCAAAGATAAGGTGACCATATGTGCGTGAGTTTATCTCTGGGCTTTCTATCCTGTTCCATTGATCTATCTTTCTGTTTTTGTGCCAGTACGATACTGTCTTGATTACTGTAGCTTTGTAGTATAGTCAGAAGTCAGGGAGCCTGATTCCTCCAGCTCCGTTTTTCATTCTCAAGATTGCTTTGGCTATTCGGGGTCTTTTGTGTTTCCATACAAATTGTGAAATTTTTTGTTCTAGTTCTGTGAAAATGCCAGTAGTAGTTTGATAGGGATTGCATTGAATCTGTAGATTGCTTTGGGTAGTAGAGTCCTTTTCACAATGTTGATTCTTCCAATCCAAGAACATGGTATATCTCTCCATCTATTTGTATCATCTTTAGTTTCTTTCAACAGTGCCTTATAATTTTCTGCATACAGGTCTTTTGTCTCCTTAGGTAGGTTTATTCCTAGATATTTTATTCTTTTTGTTGCAGTGGTAAATGGGAGTGTTTTCTTGATTTCACTTTCAGGTTTTTCATCATCACTGTATAGGAATGCCAGAGATTTCTGTGCATTAATTTTGTATCCTGCTACTTTCCCAAATTCATTGATTAGCTCTAGTAGTTTTCTGGTAGCATCTTTTGGATTCTCTATGTATAGTATCATGTCATCTGCAAACAGTGACAACTTTACTTCTTCTTTTCCGATTTGGATTCCTTTTATTTCCTTTTCTTCTCTGATTGCTGTGGCTAAAACTTCCAAAACTATGTTGAATAAGAGTGGTGAGAGTGGGCAACCTTGTCTTGTTGCTGATCTTAGTGGAAATGCTTTCATTTTTTCACCATTGAGGACGATGTTGGCTGTGGGTTTGTCATATATGGCCTTTATTATGTTGAGGAAAGTTCCCTCTATGCCTACTTTCTGGAGGGTTTTTATCATAAATGGGTGTTGAATTTTTTCAAAAGCTTTCTCTGCATGTATTGAGATGATCATATGGTTTTCCTCCTTCAGTTTGTTAATATGGTGTATCACATTGATTGACTTGCGTATATTGAAGAATCCCTGCATTCCTAGGATAAACCCCACTTGATCATGGTGTATGATCCTTTTAATGTGCTGTTGGATTCTATTTGCTAGTATTTTGTTGAGGATTTTTGCATCTCTTTTCATCAGTGATATTGGCCTATAGTTTTCTTTCTTTGTGACATCTTTGTCTGGTTTTGGTATCAGGATGATGGTGGCCTCGTAGAATGAGTTTGGGAGTATTCCTCCCTCTGCTATATTTTGGAAGAGTTTGAGAATGATAGGTGTTAGTTCTTCTCTGAATGTTTGATAGAATTCACCTGTGAATCCATCTGGTCCTGGGCTTTTGTTTGTTGAAAGATTTTTAATCACAGTTTCAATTTCAGTGCTTGTGATAGGACTGTTCATATTTTCTATTTCTTCCTGGTTCAGTCTCAGAAGGTTGTGCATTTGTAAGAATTTGTCCATTTCTTCCAGGTTGTCCATTTTCTTGGCATAGAGTTGCTTTTAGTTATCTCTCATGATCCTTTGTATTTCTGCAGTGTCAGTTGTTACTTCTCCGTTTTCGTTTCTAATTCTATTGATATGAGTCCTCTCCCTTTTTTTCTTGATGAATCTGGCTAATGGTTTATCAATTTTGTTTATCTTCTCAGAGAACCAGCTTTTAGTTTTATTGATCTTTGCTATTGTTTCCTTCATTTCTTTTTCATTTATTTCTGATCTGATCTTTATGATTTCTTTCCTTCTGCTAACTTTGGGGTTTTTTTGGTTCTTCTTTCTCTAATTGCTTTAAGTGTAGGGTTAAGTTGTTTATTTAAGATGTTTTTTGTTTCTTGAGGTAGGATTGTATTGCTATAAACTTCCCTCTTAGAACTGCTTTTGTTGCATCCCATAGGTTTTGGGTCATCGTGTTTTTATTGTCATTTGTTTCTAGGTATTTTTTGATTTCTTCTTTGATTTGTTCAGTGATCTCTTGGTTATTCAGTAGTGTATTGTTTAGCCTCCATGTGTTTGTATTTTTTGCAGATTTTTTCCTGTAATTGATATCTAGTCTCATAACGTTGTGGTCGGAAAAGATACTTGATACGATTTCAATTTTCTTAAATTTACCAAGGCTTGATTTGTGACCCAAGATATGATCTATACTGGAGAATGTTTTGTGAGCACTTGAGAAGAATGTGTATTCTGTTGTTTTTGGATAGAATGTCCTATAAATATCAATTAAGTCCATCTTGTTTAATGTATCATTTAAAGCTTGTGTTTCCGTATTTATTTTCATTTTGGATGATCTGTCCATTGGTAAAAGTGGGGTGTTAAAGTCCCCTACTATGAATGTGTTACTGTCGATTTCCCCTTTTATGGCTGTTAGTATTTGCCTTATGTATTGAGGTGCTCCTATGTTGGGTGCATAAATATTTACAATTGTTATGTCTTCTTCTTGGATCGATCCCTTGATCATTATGTAGTGTCCTTCTTTGTCTCTTGTAATAGTCTTTATTTTAAAGTCCATTTTGTCTGATATGATAATTGCTACTCCAGCTTTCTTTTTGTTTCCATTTGCATGAAATATCTTTTTCCATCCCCTTACTTTCAGTCTGTATGTGTCTCTAGGTCTGAAGTGGGTCTCTTGTAGACAGCAAATATATGGGTCTTGTATTTGTATCCATTCAGCCAATCTGTGTCTTTTGGTGGGAGCATTTAGTCCATTTACATTTAAGGGAATTATCGATATGTATGTTCCTATTCCCATTTTCTTAATTGTTTTGGGTTCGTTATTGTAGGTCTTTTCCTTCTCTTGTGCTTCTTGCCTAGAGAAGTTCCTTTAGCATTTGTTGTAAAGCTGGTTTGGTGGTGCTGAACTCTCTCAGCTTTTACTTGTCTGTAAAGGTTTTAATTTCTCCATCAAATCTGAATGAGATCCTTGCTGGGTAGAGTAATCTTGGTTGTAGGTTTTTCTCCTTCATCACTTTAAATATGTCCTGCCACTCCCTTCTGGCTTGCAGAGTTTCTGCTGAAAGATCAGCTGTTAACCTTATGGGGATTCCATTGTGTGTTATTTGTTGTTTTTCCCTTGCTGCTTTTAATATGTTTTCTTTGTATTTAATTTTTGATAGTTTGATTAATATGTCTTGGAGTGTTTCTCCTTGGATTTATCCTGTATGAGAATCTCTCTGCTTCCTGGACTTGATTAACTATTTCCTTTCCCATATTAGGGAAGTTTTCAACTATGATCTCTTCAAATATTTTCTCAGTCCATTTCGTTTTCTCTTCTTCTTCTGGGATCCGTATAGTTCGAATGTTCCTGTGTTTAATGTTGTCCCAGAGGTCTCTGAGACTGTCCTCAATTCTTTTCATTCTTTTTTCTTTATTCTGCTCTGCAGTAGTTATTTCCACTATTTTATCTTCCAGGTCACTTATCCATTTTTCTGCCTCAGTTATTCTGCTATTGATCCTTTCTAGAGAATTTTAAATTTCATTTATTGTGTTGTTCATCACTGTTTGTTTGCTCTTTAGTTCTTCGAGGTCCTTGTTAAACGTTTCTTGTATTTTCTCCATTCTATTTCCAAGATTTTGGATCACCTTTACTATCATTATTCTGAATTCTTTTTCAGGTAGACTGCCTATTTCCTGTTCATTTGTTTGGTTTGGTGGGTTTTTGCCTTGCTCCTTCATGTGCTGTGTGTTTCTCTGTCTTCTTATTTTGCTTATCTTATTGTGTTTGGGGTTTCCTTTTCGCAGGCTGCACGTTCGTAGTTCCCGTTGTTTTTCGTGTCTGCCCCCAGTGGCTAAGGTTGGTTCAGTGGGTTGTGTAGGCTTCCTGGTGGAGGGGACTAGTGCCTGTGTTCTGGTGGATGAGGCTGGATCTTGTCTTTCCGGTGGGCAGGTCCACATCTGGTGGTGTGTTTTGGGGTGTCTGTGGCCTTATTATGATTTTAGGCAGCCTCTCTGCTAATGGGTGGGGTTGTATTCCTGTCTTGCTAGTTGTTTGGCATAGGGTGTCTAGCACTGTAGCTTGCTGGTCGTTGAGTGAAGCTGGGTCTTGGCGTTGAGATAGACATCTCTGGGAGATTTTCGCCGTTTGATATTACATGGAGCTGGGAGGTCTCTTGTGGACCAGTGTCCTGAACTTGGCTCTCCCACCTCAGAGGCACAAGCCTGACACCCAGCTGGAGCACCAAGACCCTGTTAGCCACACGGCTCAGAAGAAAAGGGAGAAATAAACAAATAAATAAATAAACAAACAAATAAATGTTATTAAAATTAAAAGTAATTAAAAAATTTTTAAAATAAAAGAAAGAAGAGAGCAACTGAGCAAAAAAACAAATCCACCAATGATAACAAGCGCTAAAAACTATACTAAAAAAAAAAACAAAGAAAACCCCCCCAAAACAAACAAAAAATGGACAGACAGAACCCTAGGACAAATTGTTAAAGCAAAGCTATACAGACAAAATTACACAAGGAAGCATACAGATACATGCTCACAAAAAGACAAAAGGTGAAAAAAATATATCATTGCTCCAAAGTCCACTGCCTCAATTTTGGGATGATTCGTTGTCTGTTCAGGTATTCCAGAGATTTAAGGTACATCAAGTTGATTGTGGAGATTTAATCCGCTGCTCCTGAGGCTGCTGGGAGAAATTTCCATTTCTTTCCTTTGTTCGCACAGCTCGAGGGGCTCAGCTTTGGATTTGGACCCGCCTCTGCGTGTAGGTTGCCTGAGGGCATCTGTTCTTCGCTTACAGAGGACGGGCTTAAAGGAGCCGCTGCTGCTTCGGGGACTCTGGCTCACTCACGCCACGCCGGAGGGAGGGAGGGGCACGGATGCGGGGCGAGCCTGTGGCGGCAGCGGCCGACATGACGTTGCACCAGCGTGAGGCGCGCCGTGTGTTCTCCCGGGGAAGTTGTCCCTGGATCACGGGACCCTAGCACTGGCGGGCCGCACAGGCTCCCGGCGGGGGAGGTGTGGATAGTGACCTGTGCTCGCACACAGGCTTCTTGGTGGCTGCAGCAGCAGCCTTAGCGTCCCATGCCCGTCTCTGGGGTCCGCGCTGATAGCCGCGGCTCGCGCCCGACTCTGGAGCTCCTTTAAGCGGCGCTGTTAATCTCTCCTCGCGCACCAGGAAACAAAGAGGCAAGAAAAAGTCTCTTGCCTCTTCGGCAGCTCCAGACTTTTCCCCGGATTCCCCTCCGGCTAGCCGTGGTGCGCTGACCCCCTGCAGGCTGTGTTCACGCCGACAACCCGTCCTCGCCCTGGGATCCGACTGAAGCCGGAGCCTCAGCTCCCAGCCCCGCCCGCCCCAGCGGGTGAGCAGACAAGCCTCTCGAGCTGGTGAGTGCCGGTTGGCCCTGATCCTCTGTGCGGGAATCTCTTCGCTTTGCCCTCCGCACCCCTGTTGCTGTGCTGTCCTCCGCGGCTCCGAAGCTTTCCCCCTCCGCCAGCCGCAGTCTCCACCCGCGAAGGGGCTTCCTAGTGTCTGGAAACCTTTCCTCCTTCACGGCTCCCTCCCACTGGTGCAGGTCCCGTCCCTATCCTTTTGTCTCTGTTTTTTCTTTTTTCTTTTGCCCTGCCCAGGTACACGGGGAGTTTCTTGCCTTTTGGGATGTCTGAGGTCTTATGCCAGCATTCAGTAGGTGTTCTGTAGGAGCTTTTCCACATGTAGATGTAGTTCTGATGCGTTTGTGGAGAGGAAGGTGATCTCCGCGTTTTACTCTCCCGCCATCTTTAAGCTCCTCAAGCATGATCTCTTCTATCCATTTCTGCACATCCTCCAAGATAAAGGAAAAGATATGTACAGTTCATTGGGTAACTAAGTTGTGAAATACTTCCATTTTTCTTCAAACAGTAATACATATCTAGAGGCTTATTTTCATTAAAATTGCTAGGTGGAAATGTCTGCAGTGTATATTTATAATGATTGATTAACATGCGCTGTGTATATATACCAAATACTCAACAAGCCATGTCTATCTCTCATTTCTGGGATTTCAAAATTTAGTAGTAGATATTATCTACACAAACATAGTGAAACTGTCTTTTAAACATGCATCTTTCTTATGTAGCTCTGGCTTTACAGTATTTGACCTGGGTCAGATTATGTATGCTGAAATATAACTCTGTAGAAGAAAACCTCAATACAATGTGATAAGCTCATCAACCGTTAGTTTATTATACACTATTAGTATTTTATTGGAATGGCTATTACTATTAGGAGAAATATCTTTCAAGTTTTAGTAATCTCATCTGGACCCAGAATGGTGCTCATCTTACGGTGGATACAAAAGTAAAAGGAAGACATGGTCTGTATTTTCTAGAAGTCAAATGACTAGACATGTATTTGTGAAATGTAGAGGATAGAAAGTCCCAGATATCATCAGGCACTAGATTGTGAGGGACTCTGAGAGAAATATACATTCACAGGAAGGAAGAACCATTATGGGATGAGGAGGTTGGAGATGATTTCCTGGAGCAGAGAAGGGACACTGTCCAGTATCTCATGCCTCTGGGCCTTGAAATTTATTGCTGAGTTTACTGTTTGTTCAACATTTGTGGGTCTTCCAGTCCAATATATATGTTCCCAAAAGTGGACATGATGGAGCTGATTACAATAGAACATTCTATTCTCCCTACCAAAGGAAAGACTGTTTCAACATAACTGTTCAGACAGTATTTTATATCATCTATCTTTTCTTTTCATATTACTTTGTGACTCTACTAAAGAGTATGAAGATATGCTTCAAATTTAAGTTTTTTGGTTCAGTCCACTCTCTTGAAATGAAAGGGCATCCTCTGAGTGCTTTGTAAGACAGAGTAGTGTGATGTAGTAGAGCGATGATATTGGGAGTCAGGAGACCTAGATTTAAGCCCTGGCCCCAACATTTCCTGAGAGATGTTGACCAAGTAACCTAACTTCTCTCAGCATCAGTTTTCTCACCTCTAAAAGGGAAAAATATGACATGCTCTACCTACCTCCTATGTTGGAAGGATCAAATGAGATAACACAAGTAATATTTGTATAATCTGTAGTATTTGATACAAATATGAGGTATTATTAATGCAGCCTTAAACATATGTGTCAATTTACCCATCTGTTAAATGGAGGCAGGAATTGTATCTACCTCATTGGATTATTTTCAGGAGCAAATGGAATAAAACATGTAAAGCCTTTTAAAATAGTTTGTGGCAAATAAGTACTCAATAAATCTAAAGATTACAGGATAACTCTACTTATGAAACAAAAAAAACCCTGTTTCATCTTAAAGCCAAAAAAGCATTTTTCCTTGTAACATATTCACTAGTCAACATTTGCTTTTACCTTCAATGTTAAAAATGACATCTTTGAGTGAGGTTGATCATTGAAAAAATAATAGTTTCTTCCTTTGATCAGTGCTGCTGAGATGGAAGGGGCAAACTAGCCATGTGGTTCTGCCTGGATGGGGCCAGCTGGGAGCAGGAATCAATTATATTAGAGATTCTCAAAGTGTGGTCCGAGGTCTGGTCTCTTCTATTATTTATGCTGTGAGATGACAGCATACATGCTTTAGTTTCTGGCATAAATTAATAATTTCATATTGAATTAATAATTATTCTATTGAATACAAACCAGACGTCACCTCATTGGTGTCTCATTGAAAGCAGTGAATATCCCCCCGGGCACTTGGAAGGTTTTCTGAGGATGAAGTGGATGGACTTGGACCATCAGTGGTGAATGCCTTGAAAAAATGATCCCTGGATCAAAGAATCTTTACAATCCTTGGATTAGTCCTCCTTTGACTGTGGTTTTCTGTGAAGTGGCCAACCAAACAGAAATGCTGTGGGCCCGCAGTAGACAAACCCCTTCAAACATGAGGGGTGGGGTTTTAAGAGGCCTATATATCTCATACTTGTGTATTGTTCTCAGACCTTATGTATCCATGGATATGTTTTTGGGGAGTGGAGCAGAAAACTCCTAAAGGAAAAATTGTACTTTTTCTGGAAAGGTGAAAGATCCTGGAAGGTGTATTATTTTTTTCAAACTGAAGGTAATTTTTCCAGAAGAATCCATCATAACTGAGAGTACCAACTTTATCTCTCTAAAGGTCATACTTCTAGTCTTTTAAAGAAAAAAAAATTTAATCATGCTTGTTAAAGATGGTAAGGCAGACTTTATTTTTTTGATTTAATTTTATATTGGGGTATAGTTGATTTACAATGCTGCATTATTTTCAGGTGTATAGCAAAGTGATTCAGTTATACATATACATATATCCATTCTTTTTCAGATTATTTTCCCATATAGGTTATTACAGAATATTGAGTAGAGTTCCCTGTGCTATACAGTAGGTCCTTGTTGATTATTTTATATATAGCAGTATGTATATGTTAATCCCAAACTCCTAATTTATCCCTCCCCCCCACCTTTCTCCTTTGGTAACCATAAGTTTGTTTTCGAAGTCTGTGGGTCTGCTTCTGTTTTGTAAATAAGTTCATTTGTATCATCTTTTTAGATTCCACATATAAGTGATATCATATGATATTTATCTTTCTCTGTCTGACTTACTTCACTTAGTATGATAACCTCTAGGTCCATCCATGTTCCTGCAAATGGCATTATTTCATTCTTTTTTATGCTCGAGTAATATTCCATTGAATATATATACCACATCTTCTTTATCCATTCCTCTGTCGATGGACATTTAGGTTGCTTCTATGTCTTATCTATTGTAAATAGTGTTGCAATGAACATTGGGATGCACGTATCTTTTTGAATTATGGTTTTCTCAGGGTATATGCCCAAGAGTGGGATTGCTGGATCATATGATAGTTCTATTTTTAGTTTTTTAAGGAACCTCCATACTATTCTCCATAGTGGTTGTACCAATTTACATTCCCACAACAGTGTAGGAGGGTTCCCTTTTCTCCACACCCTCTTCAGTATTTATTGTTTATAGATTTTTTGATGATGGCCATTCTGACTGGTGTGAGGTGTTCCTTATGGTAGTTTTGATTTGCATTTCTCTAGCAATTAGTGTGTTAAACATCTTTTCATGTGCTTTTTGGCCATCTGTATGTCTTCTTTAGAGAAATGTCTATTTAGATCTTCTAAAGATGGTAAGGCAGTCTTTATTCAGGACCATTGTGATAGTATAGGGACCACTGAAATAGGATTTTATAGTCAGGGAGAGAGATTGGGCTCAACTTTGAATACAACATGGGCAAATGGGAATTTATAGCCAAGGAGCAGGATGGGGGGGTCAGTGGGTGGAAAATTGCTAAGAGGAAACATCAGGGATAAGGGGGATTCTGGCTAAACTGATCTAATAGGATTCTTGCTGAAGACAGGCCAGGGTGATCAGACATTACCTGGGGGATAGTGGAGGACGAGGAACCTGATCCGGTATTGAAGGTGATCAGATATCACAGATGAGGGTTCTGGTTAAACTGACTTAGTAGTGCTCTTACTAAAACTAGATTTTACAAGGAAGTGCACAGATGGGCCTTGGAGAAGGTTCAGGAGCCTGAATAAAGTTAGGTAGAGCAAAGAACCTTTGTGACTCTCAGAAACTGAAACCCACAGGAGAAGCTGTTAGGAAAGACTCAAATCTGGTCAGATGCAGTCATCTGTAGCTGCGGGTCAGTAATAGGCCTGCATGGAGTAGGTGTACAGTTATCAGCCTTCTAGGTTTTGGGGTGTGGCAGATACTGCTCACTATACTCTTACTTTGTTTTCATGCACACAACTAAACTACATTTCCCAGCCTCCTCTGCAGTTTGATGGGCAGGTGACTGAATTCTCGCCAATGGCATGTGGGTTGAAGTAATGTTGCCACTTCCAAGCCTGGCTCCAAGACCTCCTGTGACTCCAGTTCCCTTCTTCTGTGTGCCCCTGGCTCAGAGGTGAAGTCCAGAGAACTATGGATAGCAGGTGGCAGGGCCCCAAATAGAAGGAGCCTGGGTTTTTGAATTGTTATTTGGAGGAGAGCTGCTTGCATTTTATGTTAAACAAATGTTTTATGTTAAACAAATCTTTACTGTTTTAAGGCTTTGGGATTTTGGAGTTTTTGTTACTATGATTAATCCACCTGTTGAATATGCAGAGGAGGGTGGCCATCGTCAAGCAGAACATCTTGGTCCTTTCTTAAGGGAAATGAATGTCTAGACTCAATTGAACAGTGCTTTCTAGAATTGACATAGTCATCAGCTTGTAGCCAACGTCAGGTGAGCACTGTAGACTTCTGGAACAGGATTGTTAACATGTGAGTTGTTTCACAAAAGCATCTCATGTAACTGGATGAACTCAGGAGGTGACCAGCCCTACAAATAAGTAAATTCCGATGACTTGCCAGGTGTGCTTTTAGGACTAGTTCCCCAACCTCCTTCACAAGTTTCCCAGGGTATTTAAAAATCTTCATTATTAGGATCCTTAACTAGACGGCTAGAATATTATCTCAGAAGGTTCCTGTAAAAATGCATCTAGTTTACCTAGGAGAGGTGCCGATTAACCAATTCATCCCCACTAAGAGTATCTAGCTTCCCAGACTTTGAGCAGAGCACCTGAGATTAAAGAGATGACACACTGGTTAGATGAAATTTTGATGGGGGCAGAGTGGGTGGGGAGAATTAGAATGAGGGGTGCTTAACTGAGGGTAAGGAAGGTCTGGTTAGGAGACTACAATTCAGGGACTGCTGAGTGCCTGGAAGGGTTGCAAAAAGAGCAAGGAGGGCTCAGCAGGTAGGGTGGTGGGGAGTGAGAATGGGAAGGACGTAGGCAGACAAACTTTGCCCCCATCATCAAATTTGGCTTAGTAAAAAAAAGTTCAGAACACTTTTCATGAAAGATCTTTTGGACTTTGTTCCAGAGTAGAGGTGAAGTACTAACCTTGTTAGCTACTAGCAAAGAAGAGTTCTTTTTTTCTTTTCTTTATAGATGGGATAAGTAAGGTATATATTTTCTCCACTCTTAAATTGATCATACCTTTTCCTGAAGGAATTCAGAGATACTTTACATTTTCTCTTTTGGGTCAGGCCTAAAACTAACTGATGACATTGGTTGACTAATCTCAGCTCAGTCAGAAAATGGTGGATCAGAGAAAATGATCACATAAACATTTTTTCCAAAATAACATCCATGTCATAGCCAAATATTCCTCCTCATCTTTCTCCTCTTCCTCTGGCTCCTCCAACTTTGGCAGCTTTAGAAGTTCAAAAATCAAGCTTTAGCTGCGGAAACACTTCTGTCTCAGCTAAAGATTAAAGTAACAATCTATTCCCTTAACATAGAGCTGCTGATTTCAGGCACGTATGTTGGTTGGGAGCCAGTCAGTGGTATGTTTCGCAGTTTTGAGTTTGGTGAATACATGTACGTATCTGTCTCACTTACCTAATGATTGAAGCTTCTATTTTTACATTAGCCTCTCCAGGAAACCCACAGTCACCCTTCATTAGGAATCTGTAGACTGTGAGCTCCTTGAAGACAGGGGCACCTTCAGCTATTCTGTTGTCCTGACAACAGTACTTTACACATGACAGACAGTGAGTAAATATTTATTTAGTGAGCCAATCAGTTATGAGGCCTCACCTTTTATTTTTTTCTCCACCCTGAGAAACCCAAGCAACCACCTTCACTAAATGCTTTTCCCCCACAAATAGACTTACCTGAAAGACAAATTCAGTGAAGCTGAGAGTTGAGATTGATCATAACACATTCCTGCCAACTTCATTTCCATCAGGTATGCCAGGTGATTTTCACTAGATGCACTCTGATTTTTTTTTTTTTGAGGGCTTTAGCATAGATAAGTGTTTATTTTTCTGGCTAACGTACATATTCCTTTGGCATTTGCCATGGAAAAGACCCCACCTAATCTTATTTATTTAATTAATTTTTTAAATTTATTTTTTTTGAATTTTATTTTATTTTTTTTAATACAGCAGGTTCTTATTAGTTATCTATTTTATACATATTGGTGTATATATGTTAATCCCAATCTCCCAATTCATCCCCCCACTACCCCGCTTTCCCCCCTTGGTGTCCATATGTTTGTTCTGTACATCTGTGTCTCTGTTTCTGCCTTGCAAACCAGTTCACCTGTACCATTTTTCTAGATTCCACATATATGCGTTAATATACAATATTTGTTTTTCTCTTTCTGACTTACTTCACTCTGTATGACAATTTCTAGGTCCAGCCACATCGCTACAAATGACCCAATTTCATTCCTTTTTATGGCTGAGTAATATTCCATTGTATATATACACCACATCTCCTTTATCCATTCGTCTGTCAGTGGGCATTTAGGTTGCTTCCATGACGTGGCTATTGTAAATAGTGCTGCAATGAACATTGGGGTGCATGTGTCTTTTTGAATTATGGTTTTCTCTGGGTATATGCCCAGTAGTGGGATTGCTGAAGACCCCACCTAATCTTTAGGGTACAAGGAATCATTCAGTTGTCTAGAACTCACTTAAATGTTCTATGCATTTTCTAAACCTTGTATTTTTCAGCTTCTGTGATGATTCTGTCCTCACTTTCTTCTCTGTGAGCCTTTCCTTACCCATGTTTCTTGAGGCGGGCTAGAGGAGTCTATCGAATTGAATGTTGTCAGCTGTAAGTAAAAAGAAACCCAGTGAGGTGTGGTGTAAACAATCTGGGCATTTTTATGATGTCAAATAAAAAGATAGGGAAGTTGCAGGCTTGGTTCATTTGGAGGCTCAACCAAGTGAAATCCTAGGTCATTTCCATCTTTCTGCTCTGCTGTCCTTGGCGTATTTGTTCTTAGACTGACATCTTTTCATGATTGCAACAAGGCTGCAGCAGTTCCATGCATCACCTCTTCACCAGCCATGCTGAGAGGGGAAAAATGGGCTTCTATCATCTTGCACATTTGATTTTAGGAGCAAAAAAACCTATCTCAGAAATCCCTCTACAGATCTCTTATTGGCTTGAACTGGGTCACATGCCCACTCTTAAACTAATCATTGGAAGAGAACTGGAATTACCATGACTAGTTTAGACTAATTAAGATTTACCTTTGGGACTGGGGAGGAGCCGTATCTTCTTTGAAGCATAAAATTAGAGTCACGCCCGTAAGGGAGAAGGGAGAAAAGAGCTGTCCCAAGAAGTAAAGGGGACATGATTTCAGTCTCCCTAGGAGAGCTTTGACTTCACGAATGAAGTGGTGATCATTCAGCTGAAGGCTCTCTGGGCAGCTCCCAGTGGAACCCCCAAGCCTTATCCCACCATGGTAACTTCTCTGTCTTGGACCCAGTGATGTTGTGCTCTTGTTTGGAGGATGACTTGTCTCACCAGTGTATTAACTCTCACCCTGACCCTCAGGATTTCCTGGTGGGCAATTATAAGATTTTTTTTGACCAAACTTTATTAAATATTTTAAAAAGAAACAGAAATTCTAAAATTGGAAATGAAAGAGTCTTGTCCTTCCCCTAGGCCTGTCCCATTCCTAAGAGGTGTCACTGATAAGGTCTTATGTCTATTCTTTAAGACTTTATATTGGTAGGTTTTAAAAGATACACAGTCAGGGGCTTCCCTGGTGGCGCAGTGGTTGAGAGTCCGCCTGCCGATGCAGGGGACGCGGGTTCGTGCCCCGGTCCGGGAAGATCCCACATGCCGCGGAGCGGCTGGGCCCGTGAGTCATGGCCGCTGAGCCTGCGCCTCCAGAGCCTGTGCTCCGCAACGGGAGAGGCCATCAACAGTGAGAGGCCCGCGTACCGCATTAAAAATAAATAAATAAATAAATAAATAAATAAATAATACACAGAACATGTTTAAGGGGAGAAGTGACCAATGTCTTTGTAATTAAAGCCACAGCCTGGGCCCTTCTGAGCGATAGTTCTCTGGATTCTCTAATGCCACACTGTGCAAGCCACCCAGGACCAGTCTGTAGACCTTGGGGATGCCCAGAGCTGGACCAGAGGGCATCTCTCTTGGTTGTGGCATAGTGGCTACTCAACTTCAAAGCACCAAACAATGATGATTTTTTTCCAGGATATTGCACCCACTTTTTAAAATAGAACATATTACTGTTGTTATAAATCAATGAACATGGTTCATAATAGCAATAATGCCCTTGAAACCTGTTAATTCTGCCATCAGAGAATGGTATGCCAGAGCATTCGCTGCCCTTGGCTTCACCTTCAGCTATTAACTAACAAATCAGCTATTAGCTGGTGGTAATGACCAATTTTCAAGGAATGATTGCTTAAATATTGCCCACCTTGAAAAGAAAATTATTACTCAACCGAGAACTGAACTCTTATTTTCAACTCAGTAGAGCTAATGATCTTATCTCACTCCACAGTGTCTCCCTCCCCCAGTGCCTCCCCCTGCCCGACTCCCTCGCCTCATCTGCTCTCCTCCTGGCTATGAGGTGTGCAGAGATCATATGGTTACATAACTGCTTTCCTCTCGGCCTCAGTGACTTGAGTCCAGGAAAAGTTCCATATTTAATATTTATTCACCAAGCGGCAGTGGATGAAGACAGATGGTAATGAAATCAGTCTTGCTGAAAGTGACCACAATGATAATACATTCTTTATAATGTCCAGGAATTCTGGACTCTTAGTCTCTGCTTAAATGCATGTTGGCGCCAACTCTGTCATCTTAAGCTTTACTATTCTTGTCATCCTCCTGACCTCTCCTTAGACCAGAGCAGGCAGTCTGTGCTAAAGGCATCAATCTGTCTTTCTCCTCATATAAATGCTTTAAACACCTATAGCCACAAATGACTCACCAGCAGAGATTTTTCCAAAGAGGAAAAATGAGAAGATAAAGTAAAGGAGCCCCTTCAGAGTTGGTGGAATGGCTGCTTTTGCTGGAACTCATGTCCAGGCAGGTTTTGCCTGTGCTGCCCATTGCCTGGAGCTACTTTTTCCTAACACCCAGGTTACCCAGCTGGGCTTGTTGGGGATTTCAGAATTTTTGCAAACTGGGAGAGAGATTGGGGCAAGGGGGATCAAGGGGGCAAAGAAGATATGTAAAACAAAGCTAAGTTGGCAAAGAGCTGGTGCTTCTGTGAAATGAGTAAACTCAGATTGCTGATTGCGCTGGAGATACCAATATCCTGGGTCAGGCAGAGCTTTTTAAAGCAATCTGGCAGCCCTTTTTAGTAGTAAGAGGTAAATCATTCTGACATCCCTTGCTATTCAAAGCATTAATCATGTTGAATTCCTTTGTTATTCTGGGGTCTGGATCAAGTGTAATTCTATAGGAATTCCATTGTAATCTCGTATTAATTAATCTCTGTTTTATGGTGCCAAAAACCTTTCCCTGAATTTGTTTGCTTGTACATCAGTGATTAGCTTTTTTAGTACCTAACTCTAGCTGTGGAACTGTTACTCCTCCCCCCGCCCCCCGCCTCCCTCCTTATGTTCTTTTTCATCTCAATCTTGGAAATTGTCATTTTCCTTGGGTAGGAACTAGGGCAGCTCACATATTTGTTAAACTGAAGTGTTTTGAGAGGTGGGAGGAGAGGAGGATGAGAGGGCTGGTTGCAGTTTCTTTGAGAAACCAATAAAAACTGGGGCTCAAACTCTAGCTCTGCCACTTACTAACGGTGTTACTTTTGAGCACATTAAACAACCTCAGTTTCCCTTTCTGTGAAATGGACATTAAAATGGTCCCTGTTTCCCAGGATTGCTGTGAAAATTAAACAACAACCAGTTCTCTCTCCAGTGATGACAAAGGCAACTCAGGGAGGGGATAAATTCCCCCCCCTTACCCCGTATTGTCCTCAGTCAGTGACAACACAGGAAGGGTCTTTCCTCCAGGATATAGGATGTTGGGGTAGATCATTGCTCGTGTCAGTTCCAACTCGAAAATTTGGAGTGTTTGCATAGAAACCATGTGTTACTGGCCCCAGGAAACACCTGCCTGCCTCTTGGCTCTTCCCAGAATATGCCTAAGCAACAGTGGAGGGTCAGAGGCTGAGATTCTTGGCTTTCCAGTGGTAAATAATGAATGTTGCACCAGCTGCCAGCAGACTCTGAAACCTTCTGTTTTGAGATACAGAAGGAGAGAAAAAAAAAAAACCTAATATGCATTTTTCTGGTCCATCATCTTAAAATAGCTCTCTTCAGATTTCAAAACAGGTAACTCTACCCTCCTTCCTGGCTGGCTTTCTGCATCCTGCCACAAAATAGGACTACTGCCCCTAGATTTTGACCTGGTATAAAAAGCAGTGTATTTTTGACCTGGTAACAGTCACATTTCTACACCATAAAATATTAAAGCAGGCATGACAGTGCCTTTAAGATCTTTGAGGCAGGTGCTATCAAAATGTGCCCCTTTATTATTTATTTATTTGACTCTTTCTGTATAGTGAAGTTTAAATGTTTTTCAGGCCAAATAATTAAATTCCATTATGGAAAGTGGGTGGGGTTTGTTGGCAAAATGAGCTCACTCTGGCTATTAGCCCATGGAGGGGAATATAAAATCTGGCTTATGTTTACATGTAAGATATGCAGTATGGCCTATATTGGACTTGTAGGAGTGATGCTACATACGAAACTAAACAGGGAGGGTGCTGTTAGAGATCCTGCTCTTCTAGCCAGCATCCTCTTAGAGCAGTGGTCTGCAAACTGTGGCCCTCGGGTGAAACGCTGACTATTTTTGTACATCCTATGGGCTGAGAATGGGTTTTACATTTGTAAATGGTTGAAAGAAATCAAAAGAAGAATATTTTGTGGCATGGAAAAATTATATGAAATTAAAATCTTATTGTCCATAAAATTTGTGTGTGTGGGACACAGCCACAACCATTTGTTTACATATCATTTATGGCAGTTTTTGCATTCTACAAGTTGAGTGGTTGCAACAGAGACTGTGTGGCTGCAAAGCTGAAAATACGTACTCTCTGGCCATTAATAGGAAAAATATATTGACCCCTGTCCTGGAGGAATTTGGACTTGGGCTCTGGAAAGGATAACATTGGTAGTAGAAGAGTTTAAAGTTGTTTATACTGTTGACACATTTGGATATTGACTCTAGGTGTTGGTGAACTTGATTATTTCCTGAAATGGAACAGATAGGCAGGTTAAGGGAAGAAAACAGGGATTATAAAAAGGAGTTTTTGGATCCCATGACTGTCTTCCCCAAATGCAGCTCCCAGGGTTGCATATTGGGTGACATCCTTTCCCTCCCTTTCCAGTGTCTCCTTATGTCTTCCACTCATCACATCCAGTGCTTCCACCTGAGTCTAAGCCATGACCATCCTCCTTGGTCTTTGAGGAAAACCCCCTTAACTGGTCTGTTTCCATACTTGTTCCATAACAGTTCACCCTTCACATAGCAGCTATAGTGATTTTTTTTTTTTTTTTTTTTTTTGCGGTACGCGGGCCTCTCACTGTTGTGGCCTCTCCCGTTGCGGAGCACAGGCTCCGGACACGCAGGCTCAGCGGCCATGGCTCACGGGCCCAGCCGCTCCGCGGCATGTGGAATCTTCCTGGACCGGGGCATGAACCCGCGTTCCCTGCATCGGCAGGCGGACTCTCAACCACTGCGCCACCAGGGAAGCCCAGCTATAGTGATTTTTAACAGACCAAAATCAGTTCGTATACCTTCCCTCAGGTTTTTGCATGAATATATTCCCTACTTCATTCAAGTCTCTGCTCCAGTGACATCCCCTGCAAAAGGCTTTTCTACTCTTTCCAGAGTAGCCTCCATCTCACCCCATCACCATCTATTTTATTACCTCTTTTTATTGCTCTCTTAGCATTTGTCACTGTCTTACATTATCTGAGTGCGTTTATTGGGTTATGCTTGGTTTCTCCCACCAGAATGGAGGCTTTCTGAGACTAGGTATGTTGACTACCTTATTCATTAGAGTATTTCTAATACACATGTATTTCTCACATGAGTATTAAAGAAAAGTTTGTTGAGTGAATAAGTGGATCAGTCCTCCTGGAAGAAGCTCCATGCAGCGTTGGCATCACATTCTGCCTGCCTACTTCTCCAGGGGCATGATGACTTTGTTAATTTCTTTCATTGTCTCTTGCCTATCAGCATATCATAAAGCAGCATATTGACTAGAGAACTGCACTGAGGGCCAGTTTATGAGAGTTTAGTCCTGTGTTTTGTACCTTAGATCGCTTGAACAATCTGATTTCTTTCTGGATCCTTTTCATCATCAGGAGCATTATGAAGGTGGTCAGAATGTCCAAATGTTGATGTTAGCTTCACCATTAAGAGCCTGGGCCATGGAGTTAGACTGACTGGGCTTAAATCCTTGATTGCTCTTTGACCCTGGGCCAGTCATTCAAGCTGTCTGTGCCTCTGTGTCCTCATCTCTAAAGGAGGCTTAATAATAGCACCAACATTTTAGTTTGTTGTGAGGTTCAGATGAGACTATAAATATAACAGTCTATATTACAGTCTATAATACAGGTGCTGAGCATGGTACCTGCCATATGGCAAATACTCCGTAAATATCACTGTTGCCATTACTATCAGTTGAGGATTTCCTGCTTGATTATTCTTTCATTGATCTAACAAAATTTTTTAAAAAGAATTAATTGTTTGCTGGGACTGTGTTAGATTCTGAGGATGAAATGGGCAAAACAGACATGTCCCTGTCCTCAAGGAGACAAAAACAAAAAATTACTCAAATTTTGGTTTTTCAGTATCTAGTTCTGGGATAGTATCCAGAGCTTGAGTGATGCAAGACACATGTAATGCATACTTCTTTCCTCTGAGGCACTGCCATAACTGAATGCATGTGTCCCCCACAGATTCATATATTGAAATCGAATCCCCAATGTGATGGTAGTTGGAGGTGGGACTCTGGGAGATGATTAAGCTTTAAGAGTGGAACCCTCATGAATGGGATTAATGCCCTTATAAAAGAGACCCCAGAGATGACCTGAATGGGAAGGAAATCCAAAAAAAAAGGGGATATATGTATACGTATAGCTGATTCACTTTGCTGTACAGTAGAAACTAACACAACACTGTAAAGCAACTATATGCCAATAAAAATTAAAAAAAAAAGAAAATGAAGGAAACTGAGGAGGACAGTCATCAGATGAGATACAGAAATTGACAAACAATAGCACGGCACTTACAAGCAATCTTTTAAAATTAATTTTTATTGGAGTATAGTTGATTTACAGTGTTGTTCAGTTTTTTAAAGCACATACAAAATGTGCTAGTGCTAAAACAATGTAACAGGTCTAAGCAAGCTATTAATAGTAGTGGCATATACACATCGACCTACTATAAAAAATTTTGGTGCTATATAATATGAATAATTTTTTCTTACATGTGTTAACATTGTAGATAATAGTTTCTTTTCTCTTATCAGCTTTAGATAAGTTCTGTGCCACGTATATCAAACAAAAGTTAAACATTTAGTCAATTTTATCCAGAAATTTAAAGGCTTTTGTAAATTCTTGGGTAGCCAACTCCAGTTTTAAGAAGACGGAAAATGAAGTAATTTGTTTATATTCACAATGGTCACAAATCTGTATTGAAATCAAGATTACAGTGTAAGTGTTGATCAAAAAAAAAAGTAAGTAAAAGAGACCCCAGAGAGCTCTCTCACCCCTTCTGTCATATGTGAGGACACAGAGAGAAGACAACTGCCTATGAACCAGGAAGTGGGTTCTCATCAGACGCCAAATCTGTGGGCATCTTGATCTTGGACTTCCCAGCCTCCAGAACTGTGAAAAACAAATGTTTGCTGTTTAAGTTACCCAGTCTGTGGTATTTTTGTTATAGCAGTCTGATCGAACCCAGATAGGCACTTACCATCTGTTTGGGCAGGTCAGATCAATACAGGTGGGAACAGTCAGTGCCATCACTGGGTAGTACTGACCATAAGGTTACACAGGAGAGACTGTGAACATCACAGAGGAATCAGGACCTAAATTGGGTCTTAAAGCCTTGGGTAGGTGGAGGAATAGCAAAGGACATTTCTAGAAGCAATAATGATATGAACAGTGGCAAGGAAAGGTCTCTTAGACCTTGGTACAAGGTAGTCTACCAGAAGGGTGAAAGAAAAGGGTGAGAGGAAGCATAACAGACTCTCAGTAAAATTAGCTCTGATTTCATCTTAAAATAGTATCGTTGCTTCCTCATCATGTTTCTCCCCTATAATGTTGACATAATTCCTTTCATTGATTCACTGAAACAGTTTTCTCAAAAGCCATACAGCTATGTATGGAATTTTATTTTTTGTCTTCAATATTAGCTTCAAATTATTTTAGAACACTTTTTATTTGAAAAGCACTTTACAGTTATTTTTGTGAGAGCTTCCAAATATACATGTTGACCAGGACAGTTAGCCTCATTTTATGGATGATGTATCAAAGGTGAAGTGACAAAAAGACAGAGGGTCTCGCACAGGAAGACTGGCTTGAGAAAGATGAGAAACAAAGGCCCCCACAGAGTTGGGATAATGACGAAGACCGGGGCATGGCATTAGGCTGCTAAAGCTTGGCTCCTGGCTTTAAACTTTACTGTGAGACCAAGGCAACCTGTTGAACCTCTCTGAGCCTCAGTTACATCATCTGGAAAGTGGAGATAAAAATACTCATCAAGGTCCCTATAGAAATCAAATCAAACAGTATTTATAAAGTGCATGCTGCAGTGCTTGGCATAGGTTAATTGCTCAATACCTGGTAGTTGTAAATGTTATCACCAAGTTTCTTGGTTGCCTTTTGATAGTCATGAGCCTCCCTCATTGGACATATTTTTATTTCATCTAATTTGTGAGTGCAAGAATTGTTAAATTGTGAAATAGAATTGACACTAGAGCTAGAAGGAACCTCCATTTCCCAAACATTAGTGTCCTGAGAGAAGACTCTAGATATCTGGCCCTAAAGAGGCTTGTGGTCAAGTAAATAATAGAGTTCAACAGTTAAATAAGTTTCTAAAGGCAGGACTTTTAGTATGTTAATGTGGATTTCCAAGAGGAAACTGCAGTGTTCCCTAAACTTTGTGTCTGCAGAACCCTTTGCCACGAACACCTATTAATAGCTCTTGAAACCCCAGTGTTTCTTGCAGTAGGCTTTGGAAGGTCCTAATCTGGTCAACCCTCATTTTACCAAAGAGGAAGCTGAATTGAGGAGAGGGAAAATGGCTTATCCTGAGTCACAGTGAGTTTACTGGGGCCAGGACTAGAACCCCATCTTGATCTAGCGCCCTTCCCTCTGGTCTTTATCTTCTCCCTCCTTTGCACTGCTCAGTAGCTGTTTCCACAGATGTACGTATGGTCTGTTGGGATGTCTCCACGTCCTTCCGCCTCCCTCCGCTCTCTGCCACTGCATCCTCTCCTTTAGCTCCCAAGTGTTCTTGACTGCAACCTCCCCCACCCCGACCCCCCGCCACTGAGCCCTACTTCCTTTTACCCAGGAATATCTCCTCACTTCTTGTCACTTAACTTTCCTGCCACCTGCACCCTTCCTCCTGGAGCCTGTCCTCTTATCAGGTAGCCATTTTGCCCTAAACCACTGAAGGCTGGGAAAAGCTTCATGTGTGTAGCAGACACTGTCATGCCCCACCAGATCCCCTTAGATCTTTTTCACATACTTGCCCCTGGGAGCTTTTTCTTTTATGACCTGCCCTTGTGACACTGTGTCTTTGAAGGACACTCTTGTGCTACAGGGGTGGCTTCACTCAAATTCTCAGAGCGGTAGAACGGCCTGAGGTTTACTTGTCTAGGGCTGCTCTTGGCCAACAACTGACATGTTCAGGAGTGTGAAAGCCCAGCTTTCTTGCCTCAAATTGAGACAAACTCTGAGGTAGGTGACTTACATTCCAGGGTTCCCTGTGGGATCGGGATGAATCTACTCTTCATGTGGATTTGCCAGAAATCAAACCTTGGCTTCGCTTCTCCCTCTTCCCATCCTGCTTCTCCCTTGTTGATTTCCCCTGGAAACATCTCCTTAACAAAACACTTGCGTGTGAACCCTCCTCCCAAGGTCTGCTTCTGAGGAGCCCCACCTACACTATGTTTCCACATCTTAGAGAAAGACATACACATTTAATATGAAGAAAGGATACAATGGAAATATCAGCCACTGTGGCAAAGCCAGGGTTTAATACATTTTTGGGGTGGGTAGGTGGTATGGGGGATAAGTCAGGAGGACTTTAATGAGCCCTGCAAACCGAGCCATGTAGGTGACTTACAGTTTGATGTGTTAGGCTTATACTTAGTAAAGGAAGGAGAGGACAAAGCTGGGAATGCCCTTATTTGGGCAGATATACGTTAGCATATATTTGGTTTTATGGGCCAGAGCAGGGGTCATGGAGGGAAAAAGGATGATTTTGCATTTAGTTCTACTGAAGTTCTATTTCAAGGTTCGTTCTGACAGATGTGCCAAGTTCTCCTGTAGCCATCACCAACATGCCACCAATCCTTTTTTATCCTGCACACACTGGCAGCTTATTTAAAATCACCACGCCCCAAATGACATGGTTTTTGTCCTCCACCAGATGGTTCAATTAGTCAAGATTTTGAAAAAGCCAAATGGAACATTTTTTTAGCCCCATCTATGCAAGTCAGCCAACCCTTCCAAGCTGGGTGGCGATTCTGAGAGCAGCAGATTTATGCAGCTCCAAGGCGTCAGGGTTATTACTTTTTGATGAGCTCCCGGAGGTATGGAGGAGGCTGCCAATATGGTCTACATACTGGATAATGTCAACCCTAGAAGAAAATGGAAAGAAGAGCTTTCTTTCTCTTGGACTGTTTTGGAATGAACATGTTAAAGAACTGTGATGAAAGAACCCATTTTCTGTTCTCCTGCCATGACACACTCAAAGTCAATGCAATCATGCTGATTTCAGTCCTCTAGTATCTTGGTGCTACCTGGATGCCCTTACTTGAAAGATACATGGAATTATTAGTTCCACATTTCTTCCCTCACAATTAGCATATTAATGTGGCAGATTGATAATGCTAGAAGGATGGATGCTTGAACACACAGGCTGCCTTATTCTGAGTGCTCCAGCTAGGAGCCTCTTTTTTTCAGAGTGAACCCCGGCACATTGACACCAAGTCACGGGATTTAAAATGTGAAAGGCATCATCTAGTTCAAACTCCGCCTTTTACCCCGAGGAAAACTAAGGCTTAAATAGATGACATGATCTGATTCAAGGGAAGCTTGTTGGGCCCATAAGCTAGAAACTGGTTGAATGAAACAATTTTCTATTGCAATCACTTATTTTATGGAGGCAACTTGGTGGTGATGGGAAAAATGAGAAGAATCTCTGTTGTGTAGTCAATAGACCTGGGTTCAAATCTTGCATTCACTACTAGGTGTAACTTGGGTAAAAAGACTTAAATTCCCTGAGTTTTAGCTTCTTTACTTTTAAAACCAGGACAGAAATAGCTTCTTGGCAGGGGAATTAAATTGAAAAGTCTTTAGAATGTGTTTAATCCAGAGTTGGCCTGTAGCAAGGGCTACACCAATGTTCTCATTGCCTTTCTTTTCCTCCCAAGACACAAAGCTGATGCATGGCAAATCTGGCCTTCAGTTCCTCTGACTTCTGGTTTGGTATTCCTTCTACCCTACCTTCATTCATTCCTTGACTCTTACTTAGTCTGAACGACTTTCTTCTTGTGACTGAGTTGGTGAATAGCTTTGTCTAACTGTAAATTTTAGAAAATTAGCAACTGTAAGATGGGGGTTAAAAATTACTGCAAAACAAGACTCACAGAATGGAATGGTTTATTCCAGATACAGAGTAGCAAGAATGGTTGATAATGGAAGAAGTGATATTGATTAATTGATTAGTGAATTCAATAAATATTTATGGAGCACATGCAATGATTTATAACTCAGAGGTGAATGAAGCAGATACATGGTCTGTGTGCTCACCAAGTCACTCAGGGTAGGGTCTAGAAGGATTTGTTCTTTAAGTAGATCCTGACTGAAATTTACCCCCTTTGAGCTTGTGAAAGATACAGCAAAATATAGGTTAAATAAAAGAACTCTGTAATAGACACAGCTTGTGATCAGGATGTGGAACTCACAAGAGATAGTAAAAGCTGAAAATGTAGGTTTAAAAAATATTTACGAAAAAACAGATGAAAGATGGATAACTTGTTGTAAGGGGAAAGAAAGACATTTTGGAAATATTCCAACCTTTGAGATTGATGCAGAGAAGACAGAACTGTTTCCATATCTCATTCTTTTAGCAATAAGATGAAGTTATGAGAGCTTCCACCAGTGAGCATTTGTTAAGCACCAGGCATTGTGCTGGGTGCTTTAAATGCATTATCTCACGTAATCTTCATAGAATGGGCTAGCAGGTTTTAGTATTATCCTCATTTTTATAGATAAGGGAATTGGGATACTAGGAGAGGTTTATGAAATGACTCAAGGTCAGACTCATAGTTCAGAGTCAGGCATTCTGACTCTGGAGCCCAGGGCATTAAACCACTTCTTGGCCCAGCTTTGGAGTGAGGCACATCTGGCAGGCTCAGCTTTGCAGTTCACAACCCTGCACACTTGAGCAATTACTGAATATCTCTGCGATTCAGTTTCCTCATCTGTAAAATGGGTTCTGTCCCACGGTTGTGCTGACAGTTAAGTGAGATAATATTAGTGAAAGTGTGTGGTTAATCTGCCAGACAGATAGGTGACCAACTGTCCTAGTTTTATTGGGATTTTCCCACTTTTAGCACTGAAAGTCTGCATCCTTGGAAATCTCTCAGTTCCAGGCAAAATGAGACAGTTGATCACCTCCATGAAAGTCCCAGTCCAACCTGCAGACTATTTGGACAAAGTACTAATAGATTTGGGGGAACAGGAAGCAGCTCAAAGAGGCAGATGAATTTCAGCTGATGTTCATTAAACCACTGTCAGCTCTTGCGGGCTGAAAGGCTTCCGGGAAAGTCTTCCTGATAAAGCCTATGAGAAAAGTGGGGGAGTTAGAGCAGGGTTTGGGAAACAGGATGCTCGCCAAGCCATGGTGCTAATGCTTCAAATCTGTCAGCCTCCTATACACAGCCTGTCAAGTGTTCAGAGCCCAAGGATAAGTAACTGATTACAAAGGTGATGGGGGTTGACGGGGGGAGTTCAGGTGGCAAACTCAGGTACCTCTGGCCTCTCCAGGTACAGCTTTCTCCCTTCCCTCTTTCACAGAACATGGATCTTGGTGGACTTGAATCTGACTTTGCCCTTGACTAACTGCGTGACGTTGGACAAGCTATTTCATCTCTTTGATCCTTAATTACTGCATCCATAAAGTGGAAATGATGATAATCCTAACCGCCTGCGATGTGGTTAGGATGGAATAGGAAATTGTGCCTGACATGAAGGAAGTGCTCAAAAATTGTTGGTTACTGCTACTGCTATTACTATTCCTATTTATACTATTATTATTAGTTATTCTATTAGGGTAGGGTTGCCATACTTTGCAAATAAAAATATAGGATGCCCAGGTAAATCTGAATTTCATGTAATAATAAATAATTCTCAGGACATACTTATACCAGAAAAATTCATTGTTTACCTGAAATTCAAATTTAATTGGGCATTATCCATTTTGTCTGGCAACTCTATATTAGAGTGACCAACCATCCTGGTTTTCCCAGGTCTGAGGGATTTCCCAGGACACATGATTTTTAATCTAAAATCGGGACTTGGGCATGATTAGCCATCCCATTAACGTAGCAGTCTGGCTGCTTTTTAGAAGGTCATATTTGACACTCGAATGTTGCTTACAGGCACTCTTCCTCTAAAACACACACACATCCACATGAATGCAATGTTTTGCGTGTATTTTCAGGAATTTCTTGGATCCTTTGAAGCCTGTCCATGAATTCCTGGTTAAGAATATAGGCTCAGAAAAATCATTCAGGTTCCAAGCTTCTTTCCTTATTCTTCTTTTGGCAAAAGTTGTGAAAGGGGCTTCCCTGGTGGCGCAGTGGTTGAGAATCTGCCTGCTAATGCAGGGGACACGGGTTCGAGCCCTGGTCTGGGAGGATCTCACATGCCGCGGAGCGGCTGGGCCCATGAGCCACAACTACTGAGCCTGCGCGTCTGGAGCCTGTGCTCCGCAACAGGAGAGGCTGCGATAGTGAGAGGCCCGCGCACCGCGATGAAGAGTGGCCCCCGCTTACCACAACTAGAGAAAGCCCTCGCACAGAAACGAAGACCCAACACAGCAAAAATAAATTAATTAATTAATGTCAGATGCAGGCTTGTGACATCCTCTGTCACATAGGGGAGGATGTAAGTCAGGCACCAGCAGATAAGCAAAGCTTTTAAAAAAAAAACAATTGTGAAGATCTTTTGAGGAGACTCAGGAAATAGGTGTTGAGTGAGCTGTGGCCCTCTAGCCACTCCCACAGTGAGTTTTCAGTAGATGAGTCCATTGATCGAGAGAATGAAGACTAGTACATATGTGTATGTAGCATAAAATGAGGTAGTCTGTCTGTTGAAATTCATCCGCTTAGTTAATCCAAATCTTTCCTCTGAATCCACTTTGAGGTCACAGTGATCTGTTCTGATGGTCCATATTGACTGAGATGATTGAAGTTTCTTATTTACTCTTTCACTCTAGGAACAAGGCAGGTCGTGGTCTCATCAGAATTGGGAGATATCATATAGCAAATATGAAAAAGGCATATGCTTGCCTAGCTCTTGCTCCTTTTTCTTTGTAGCACTTACTAGTTTTTTACTCTTTTAGAAAATATAGTGAAATGTACACATACATGGCTGCATATAACAAGGACAGTATAAAGAGTGATGATAAACAACCACTTACCCACCATCCAGCCTAATAAGTAGAACATCATCAATCATTTGATGACACCTGTGTGCCCTTCATTTTCACTGTTGTGCAGTGTTCCAATGAATAAATATATTTCAACCTATTTATCCATGCTGCTTTTTAGGAGCACTTGGGTTATTTCAAGTTTTGTTTTTATTTTCCTGTTACAGACAATGCTGTGAACATTCTCACATATGTGTTCCCGGTATACAAGGACAAGTTTTTCTCTAGTGTGTACATTTCAGAGCGGAATTGTTGGCTTGGAGAATAGATGTACCTTCTACTTTATGCTGATTGTTTTCCCAGGTGTTTATAGAAGTTGTAGCCCCCCCAGAAGTGTATGGGAGACCCCCCCCCCCCCGCCCGCCCACTTGGTTTGTCAGACTTGTTAGTGTTTGCCCATCTGGTAGATGTGAAATAGTAGCTTATTGAAATTAACACATTGTTTTCTTATTACTTATAAGGCTGAACATCTTATATGTTTATTGCTATTCATTGTTTCCTTTCGTGTGAAATGCCTGTTCATGTCTTCTGCTAATTTTCTATTTTTATTGCTTAGATTTGTTGCTCATACATGTTGCAAATATCTCTTCCCAGTGGTTTTCTTGCCACTGTCTCTGAAGAGTGGTTTGTCACCTTGTCATGTTTAGAATTACTTGTTCAGTGCCTGCCCCTCTGATTAGGCTGTAAGCTCCAGGAGGCAAGGCATCGAGTCTGCTGTCTCTGTCTCCAACACTGACATAGCACCTGACCTACATATATAAATACACCTGATGTATGATATGAATATGTTTTTGTTGTTGCTATTTTTAAACTGCTTTTTACAGAGGAGGGCAGAGCAGGTTAGGTGGAAAATCTTTGCCATCGAACCATGGTTAAGAACATGGGTTCTGGATGCGACTGCCACTTACTAGCTTGGTGGCCGATTAACCTTTCTGTGTATCAGATCCTTCATCTGTAAAATGCTCCCTATCTTATAGGATTGTTCAGTTAATAGGTATAAGGTACTTTGCGTGGTGACTGGCACACAGTGCATACTCCATAAATGTTGGTTGTTATTATTTTTCTGTTGGGTGAAAACCCAGGTTAAAGGTTTCTGATTATAAGTTTGTTAGTCAGGGAGTGCGGGCTTATTCTGCATGGTAAGGGGAGAATATTTGAAATTACAGGGGCAGCTGGGTGTTGGGTAGAGAAAGGAGTAGGTAGGGGACACCCAGTACTTTGAAAATATCATTGTCAACTGTGAATTTTGAAGACTAGCAAAAGTCCTCTAATCTGACATGACAGGAGCACAGTTAAGTAATAAATGGTTAAAATGGTTAAATGAGGGTATCATTAAAAACACATTTATACATTTTATCTTAAGACATGTAATATATTCATTGACTCATCATTTGATGTCTGACCAAGGTCTTTGTTTTCTAGCCAAGTGGCTACTTTTGGACATCCTTGCTTTTCTTGCACCAGGCACTCCAAATGCATCATTTGTGAATTCTCATTTTTTTAATTTTTTTAAAATTGGATCATCAACTTAAAAGAAACATGGGAAGTAATCTCAGCACAGAGTCCTTCCAGAGGTTTACTGTTATTCCCCATCTTGTATAGTGCTCTTTTTTCTCAAAGATCGAACATGACAATAATTTCTCTATAAGTGCACCTTTGTAAAGTCTATACAAAACATTTAACTTAGTTTTAATATAAACAAGAGCTGTATTTTCATAGTTACATTTTGTGTTTGTTTATATTGAATTAAATTACATAATTACAATAACAGTACAACTGACACAAACAAGGTTGGGGATAACAATGTTTGGGCATCAGTTATGAGTTATACAAAGGTCATGGGAAGCTTGGATACATCCAGTGGACAGTCAGGTAGAGGTCATTTAATGTGGTTTCTAATGTACCTCACTGGAGGCCATGTGCTGTCTTTTTTCCTGAAGTCTTGTGAAAAATCTCATTGTTCACCCAAAGCTCTCTGTGGGTGGATCATTCATTGGAGGCAACCCGAGGAGGGGTTGAACTTCACATCGGGGTCTCTTTGTGGAAAGCAGAGATGGTTCCCTGGACATGAGAGTCAGGGAGAAAGGGGCAACTGAGAATGATTGAGGAAATTACGGGTCTCTTAGAGAGATGTAGGTCTTTCCCCACACTGCAGAATTGGAATTTTGAGGCAATCCTATTTAGATTTCAAGGGACTGAGAAGATCCAGATGACATAATAAAGAAATAAATGCATGGAACTTCCCTGGCAGTCCAGTGGTTAAGACTCTGTACTTCCACTGCAGGGGGCACGAGTTGGATCCCTGGTCGGGGAACTAAGATCCCGCATGTCGCTAGGCACGGCCAAAAAGAAAGAAAGAAATGTGTTCAGGAGCTCAGATGTTAATTCAAAAGGAAATTCTCCTATATCTTTTCATAGATGCTTGCATGTTTTGAGAGCCTCAGAAAGGTGATTTTACAAGTGGCTCTTTCTGTGGGCCACAAATTCACTCCACAAGACGATCTGGGTGTTAAGCCACCTTTGCCTTCCTATCAGTCTCTGCTTGCCTGGGGCTCCGCCTGGCTGAGAGATTGAGGTGAGAGAAAGGAAGTAGGAGGCTTTGCCTACGCGGAGCCAAGAGGTATCACCTTCCTGCCTTGGTATAAGAAGTAGTCCCTCTCTCAGGAAAGCTCATCCCTTGTCATGTTTATGGAGCACCTCATAGTTCATAACTGAACTGTAATTCTAGCCCTGTCTGCTCCACACCACGTCTTAGTTATTCTTGGGGGAGACCTAATGCTTGCTCTGGTGGCGCAGTGGTTAAGAATCCGCCTGCCAATGCAGGGGACATGGGTTCGAGCCCTGGTCCAGGAAGATCCCACATGCCGTGGAGCAACGAAGCCCGTGTGCTACAGCTACTGAGCCTGCGCTCTAGAGCCCATAGGCCACAACTCTTGAGCCTGCGAGCCACAACTACTGAAGCCCGCGTGCCTAGAGCCTGTGCTCCTCAACAAGAGAAGCTACTGCAATGAGAAGCCTGCACACTGCAACGAAGAGTAGCCCCTGCTCGCCACAACTAGAGAAAGCCTGTGCACAGCAATGAAGACCCAACGCAGCCAAAAATAAATAAATGAAAAAAAAAAGAGCACACATGTGTGTTTGTGTGTGTACATTAAAAAAATGCAGATTTCATAAAAGTGGTAATGAAGAAACATTATATTAGTTTCGTGTGTACAACATAATGGTTCGATATTTGTAATATGTACTATGAAATGATCACCACAATAAGTCTAGTTAACATTCATCACCATAAATAATTACAGAATTTTTTTCTTGTTTTTTTCACTTAAATATAGCATTTATTGAGCATTTACTATTTGCCAGTCTCTCTGCTCAGCATCTGCATACATTATTTCACTTAAGAATTTTTCTCTTGTGATGAGAGCTTTTAAGATCTATTCCCTTAGCAACTTTCAAAAATATATTATTATTTTAATAGCCAACCCTAAGTTGAGTTCTTACCGTGAACAGTAAGAACTGTTGAACTAGACACTTTCTATGCGTTACCTCATTGAGCCTTCCCAACGAAACTGTGAGACGAGTACTATTTTGAGGAAACGGAGGCTGCCTGAGGAAAATCAAAAAAGCTGTTAAGTGGCAGAGCCAGGACTTGAACTTGGTTTGTCTGACTTTAAAGCTGGTGCTCTTAAGGACCATGTGGAATTATTGCCTCTTGAACAACCAGAGAAAGCTCCACTTTTCCTCTCAGTTCTAGAGAGACCACAGGGAGTGTCTTGTCACCTCATTCTGCAGACTTGCCTGAGCTGAACTCTATTGTCAGCTAAGAAGCTATCCATTCCTCTTTCAGTATGTGAGGAATCTGGAAATTGCTGCTCCATCTCAGGATCACAGTGTCCGGGTCAGAGCAACAGAGAGAAACTTCCAAACATCCTGGAACTAAAGACACTATAAAACCCAGGTATTTGTAGGCCAAGGCTACAGCAGCCCTCAGAACAGGGCAAATAGGAATGGCCATCTGAGAAACCCACCAAGATGTATGAAAAAAACCCAGCAAAACTGAGGGAGAAAGAATTTGGAGGTGTGTGTTTGTGACTTCCTGGAACACTTGGAAATTGTAGCAATTCTCAATTTCATGTGCTCAAGAAATATTGCACTTTTTTCTCCCTTAAAACAACCTAGGTTCTCATTCCCTGGTGGGCTAGAAATTTAACCTTGCTTAGTCCTGGGGACATCTCTTGGGAAGGGCCCTAGATCATTGGCCATCAGTGTGCCGTAATTGCTGAGAACTATGAACCCAGTCCACGACGTATGATTCTTGCCCTGCTGCTTTTAATCCACAAATGGAACAAGAAAATCTTTGCCAAAGCAGAGAACTACACAGCCATTCCTTACTGAAGTCTTGCTACTTTTCCAGAACATTACCAGTTAGGCCCCTCGGGTCTCTTTTGCTCACTGAGAGAATGCAGCCTTTTGTCTTACCCCTCAACTTTTGAAAATCTCTTTAATCTGTAGAGAAATTATTTTTCTTCTTGCTCCGATCAGAGGAATTCCCTTTTGTCTCCAACCCTATTTTCCCATCTCTTCAGGACTCCTGGCATACTCTCCTCAGTAGATTTAGGCCAGGAATTGCAAACTCAAATGACTGCAGAGGCCGGATAGGATTCGAAGTGAGTAAAGCAGCTTGGCAGGGGTTTGGTACGTGGTCTGGCTAGAGGGGGCTGCTACCTAGTTCTGGCTTGCTGTCATCACTCATGTTGCCCTGTGTTGCTGGATCTTCTGATCTTCAAGAAAAGCTAGAAATCTAGACTTTTATGAGCAGTCTCCTTCGTGTCAAATGTTGGCTCAAGCATTTAAAATTATTCTGTGTAGGCCAAAGTAAAATGTCCATGGGCCACCAGGTTGCCATGGCCACTGCAGGCTTTTGAGAACAAAAGCCAGGGAAGAAAGGTATTTTATAGTTACAGACCTTCCCTGGGGCAGGGAAGCACAGAGATTGGTACCTGATTGGACACGGGGAAAAGGAAGGATGAAAAAACGGGAAGGAAAAGAACATAAATGAATTTCTCCAGTGATTGTCCAACTACAAAAAATGCTGCTTTTACTCACAGTTTCTGCTTTCCTGAAAAGGAAGCTTATTTGGGATTTAGGCTTTGTTTTTCTCAGATCAGTTATTTGGGAATTAATAGCTTCACTCGCTTTTGGTTCAGCCTAAGCTTAACTAACTTCTGGCACACACAAGTCTGGATTTTGAGTGATCTTGCTTTAAGAACATAGAAAGAGTTTATAACTGTTGGATGGAAAAGCCAGCATTATGTTTTGCGTTGTTAGAGTCAAGGTTTAGTGAAATTTATTTGGTTCATTCCTAGATTTTTTTTTTTTTTTTTTGCTGTAAGCGGGCCTCTCACTGTTGTGGCCTCTCCCATTGCGAAGCACAGGCTCCGGACGTGCAGGCCCAGCGGCCATGGCTCACGGGCCCAGCCGCTCCGTGGCATGTGGGATCTTCCCAGACAGGGGCACGAACCCGTGTCCCCTGCATCGGCAGGCGGACTCTCAACCACTGCGCCACCAGGGAAGCCCCCCATTCCTAGTTTTTGATGCAGATTTTGCTCATTTTATTTTTTCGAAAACATTCCTAACTCTGGAGAGACATTTCACAAGGATGTGCCAATGATTCAAAGTATGAGAAGTGTGAAAGAGTATATATAGTCCATTTCCACTCTTCTACTACTGTTAATGAATGAATTTATATTTATGGGGCCCTCTATCAGTCCAGATTAATTTGGCTGAAAGTGACAAATACCCAGTTCAAACTGGCTTAAGGAGAGAAGGGATTTCCATAGAAGAGTGAAAAATTCTCTCTCTCTAGTGGTATGCTTTGGGAGTTACATGGCTCAAGGGCTCCACTGATGTCATGAGGACTTGGTTTCTCGCCATTTCTCAGCTCTGCCTCATGCCATGTTGGCTTCATTCCCAGGTTTCCCATGATGGCCCTGGAAGCTCCAGACTCAGATTCTCCTTACTGCTAGCAGACCCAGGGGAAAACATGATGCCTTTCTCCCATTAGTCCCGTGAAAATCGTCTCTGGCTCTAATTAGGCTACGAGCCCCCCTACACTCCCCCAACCCGCCAAAGCAATTGCTTGGCTTGGAGAACTCAGCTTTTTGATTGGCTAAGCATGAGGTAACATCAGTCCCACCCCTATCCCCCCACCAATGCCTGTTGGAGCCTGGAGTGGAATCAACTCTCCCCAAATCACAAGGACTGAGAGCTGGAGATGGGGCCTCCAGAGCAAGGTTGGGATGCTATTACCTGAAGAAGGATCTATGGATGTTAGGTGGAAAAATAATAGATGTCTATGCTGAGTACTTAGAGTAGTAAGTATATGCTTTTCATCATCATATCTCCAATACATTAGATCATCTTCGGAATTCCTAACAAATGTGCCAGTGGTGAATAATGTTAACTTCATGTAATGGAGATATGATTTGGGGAAGTCAGATATGAGGGGGAAAGTTGAATATCGTATGTAGAGGACTCCGGTTATATCTGGGAGGATTTGGAGATGGGAGCAATAATCCATCAGGTGCCTGTGTCTTGTTTAAACAATAAAACTAAAAGCTCTATGAAGGTGGGATTCATGACTTACCCTGCTTGGTTTTTTTTCTCACAGGCCCTGGCTTCATAAAGGTAAGCAGATAAGAAATAATGGTTTGAATCATTGAGAAATCGATGATATGAAAGGAAATAACAGCTACCACTTATAGCACATTGTTTCCTAGGCTGTATAAGACTTGATTTAAAATCCCAACTATGCCAGCAAGTGACTCAGTTATCTCAGACATCGTCTATAAAATGGGACTAACAGCAATACTTATTCTGAATTATTGTGAGGCATAGATACGACACAGCTAACGTGGTCAGCACTCGTTAAGTGCTGGCTTTTATTATTTTTATATTAGTTTTTTAATGATTAACACTTTATATTATCATGTTTTATTCTTCAAAAAAACCCCTATAAGGTAAATACTATTTTTATCTCCATTTTACCCACGAGAAAACAGGCTCAGAAAGTTTAAGCTACTCAGTCAGGGTCATACGTAAGGAAGGGGTGGAGCTGAAAGCAGTTTTGCCTGACTCCAGATGCCATGTCCTAAATTACTATTCTGCCCTGCCTTCCTCTCCTTTAGCACACCAGCTAAGTTACTCAATCCCTGGATTCCTGTTTCTTTGTGGATGGGTGAGGCAAACCACTGGTAATATGGAAAGAAACCAAAGAACCTTTTGTCTTATTTAGTAATTAATTTTTTTCCACAGAGGGTAGTTCTGCAGAGTCCCTACACTGAAGCTTCTGTAACAAATGCAAATGAGTGTGCAACATAAGACCCTTCAGTTAGGCTAGAGCCTTTGATAAATGCTGTGGCCTCAGACATCTAGATGGCAACCTGCGCACGGTTCATCTCGAAGCTGTGATTGTTGTTGCAAGGGTGACATTGGCTGCCAAACCCCCTTCCTCTTGGTCATGGACAGCCAGCATGAGATTTCACTGAACAGTAAAGAAGTATTTACACAGTTCTGGGCACTGTTCTGAGCACTTTAAAAATATTATCTCATTGAACCTTCTGAAGGACTCCTTGAAGTAAACCATCACCTGCGCTTTCATTCTGAATCCAAAATAGAGTGCTTACGTGGCGCCAGACACTGTTCTAACTGCTTCATATATACTGGATTACCTTGTTTAATCCTCACAAACTACCCTATGAGGTAAGATACTATTATTATCTTCCCTATTCTACAGTTAAGGAAATGAATTATGGGAAGATGAAATCTGCCCCAGGTCACACAGTTGGTAATTAGTGGCTCTGGGATTTGAACCCAAGAAGTGTGGCCTCAGAAAGCACACTTACCTTCTAATTACCCTGGACAGTCCCCTCCCATTCCCCTATTGCTTAAAAATAGTTAACTTTTCTTTTTTTTGCCCCTGAAACTTTAAGCAAATAAACAGAGCAGCTCTGCCTAATGTGAACATTGTTGATCCTCAACTTCAACCCTTTGACTGAATTTTTTAGCATATTTAGCTTAGATAATTAGAAAAGTAGGAAGCTGTGAGGGTATTGGCCTTGTACTTAGATATGAGCCATTTATTGACTGTATGGCCTTGGACAAGTTACTTTACTCATTAGAACTTCAGTTTATCCATCAGTAATATGGGGTAATAGTATGCCTGCCTCATGGGGTGTAGTCAGGATTCTATGAGGAAATCATATAAAGACCTCATATAGTGCCCCAAATGAGGAAAGACTCCAATAAGTAGTAGATATTTTTATGGTTATAGACAAATATTTTGCCATCATAGGGATTGGCTTAGTGTAGGTACCCTGTTAAACGTGCCCTATGAATGCCACGTAAAAAAATCTTCTTCATTTTGTAATTAATCACTTGTGTTATCTGATGAATGTCAGTCTCTTTTCCTGAGCTATAAACGCCACTAGACTGTAAACTCCATGCATGTGTTCATGTTGTCCAGTCTTGATGCATGGCCTTATTGGGGACCTGGGCATGCAGAAGGCATATCTGGTGTCCAGTGACTTGAACAAGGTTTGGACATTTTAGATTAAAGCATTTAAAGGGTAGCTCTGGACATAGGGACATTAGTTTACAAAACCCAATTGAGGATTAATTCTGTGCCATTTGGGACAGAACTAATCTGAGTTTTCTGGGCAGTTTTCTGTTCCAAGTTTGGTTCAGGAGTGACTCTATACAGGTTTTGGTTTAAGTCAGTGTCCCCTGGAACACATCTTCTGTCTATTTGCACTGACCTTTCTCTTTGTCTGGGGGCCTTCCACTGTAGCACCCTACCTAAAATTTTCTCCCCCAAAGTGACCCATCCTTTGTTTCTGTATTTGGAAGGAAAAACATTTAAGTGTTGACAGTGGTTCTCTGCGGATATAAATACGTAGCATAGATCTTGGCATAGTTTTTATTAAAGAGAAAGAATAAAGAAAAAGAGAAGAAAACTAAAGAAGGAGCTAGACTTTTACTTGAAACTGAAAAGATATCCTCTCCCACTCTTGCCCTCATAAACATTATATATATGTATATTTTATAGTGACATTTTTAGCCCATTCTGAAATCTATTGATTTGTTTCCTGTGAGTCATTGTTTCTTCTATGTTAAAAAAACATATTAAATATCAATGTGATGATATAAATATATATGTGTGGGTGGATGGGAGGCTGAAGGGAATTTTCTTTTAAATTCTGAGAAGGGAAATAGCTTTCCCCTAGGTTCCCACATCATCAATCAACTCATCACATCCTCAGTCTACTTCATTTTCTCCCTCAAAACAAAACTGAGTAATCACGTCTGGTTTTAAAGCTTGAGAAAAACATTTCAGAAAGTTCTGAGATGACCCATTATTTGGGGGAACTGTAGACTTTTTTGTAGCCCTGATTCTGGATTGAAGGGATGTTCAGCGGCTATTTCCATTTTGGGCAGTAGAGGGCAGACGTCTCCTGTCCTACCTACCGAAGATTACCCTGGCGACATTATGTTTATGCAAACAGCCTTTGACATAATAGCTTTGAAACAGCTGAAAATTGAATTGTGCCTTGAGGCCAAACATCTAGACCACCACCTTTGTTATATTCATCTGCCACAGTAAATTGGGTTCACCATTGGCTCCGTGAGCCGCTTTTTCCTAGATTCCAGCCACACAATAACTTCGCGTGGGAGAAAGACAAATGTGACTTCCTTACACAAAACGTTGGCAGGGCTTCATTTCACAAACTCTTATCTGAGGGACAGGAGATTGCAGTGTGGATTTCTCCAGCCATCTGAAGAAAAGAAAATAAAAGGAAAACTGGAAAACTAAACCAAATCCATTTAATTCTGGAATCTCTCTGTGTGTTTCCATAGCTTTTTAGCTTCTCCACTTAATCTAATTAGGGCTTTGACTCCCAAAATAAATACCTAATAAAGAATGAACCTATTAAAAGACCAAATTTACTACACACCCGTTTGTGCAAACCCTCTGCATGTTTCCTTGAAGCGGTAATGCCGATGAAATTGAATGTTGTTTGACTGGATAATGGTCTCCCGCTGTAAGACGGATTATAGAAAATAAACGTCGAGGGGGGGAAAGCCAGTTGCTTTATTGAATTCCATCGATGATGATGCCATCACCTGAAATAGCTGCCTGAAAAGAGTGTAAACGGGAGTGAAGCAGCAGCATCCAGAGCCGATTTGCAACTGGGGAGCAGTTCATTTTCTTGGAAGTAATTTTATTCTGTTTTGGGTTCACTGCCCTGGTTTGGGGAGTTGACAAAAAGTAGATTTTTAAAAGAAATCTGTTTGTGGGTATCACGAATGCTTTTCATAGGAGAGCATTTAGGCATTAACTAATTGACTGATTCATTCATTTATCAGTGAATATTTAATGAGGACCTATTGTGTGCTAGGCACTCTTTGGGAGCTGAGATATGATAATGAGCAAAACAGATGCGTCATTGCTCTCATGAAACTTACAGTCTAGTGGAGGATGTTCATTCATTAGCAAATATTTATTAAACACCTACTTTGTGGCAAGGCCATAATCACAAAATAACTACAAAATTTCAACCCACATGAGTAATGTGAAGGCAAGGCAGTGAGGATGCTAGACCAGGATGTACGCCATTATTTTGAAGAACAATTTTAAGGCTTATCATGTATCTAAAACACCCCCAGGTAAGTATGGAGACTGGCCTGTGAGAGAGTTTGTTAACATGCTTGTGAGTTCAATTAATGGGTTCAAATCCACTCACCAGACTTTTCTGGGATTCATGTTCCCTTTTCTTGATAGAAATCTACAGTAATTCCTGTCCAATTTGCCTTGTAGGATGGATGTTTGAGTAAAATAAGAGAATATGCCCCAAAGTGCTTTGTAGTTAATGAAAATAATAGGGATTTTATTATGGGCTGGTGTTTTCCTGGGGCTTACCCACATGGGTCTTGCAGAATTCTTGGGTAGGCAAAAGGAATGTAGGTTGATCAACAGTGAGCAATTCAAACAGTTTATGGGTAAGTGGTTAAGTATATGGCACAAGTGGTATGATATATTGGGATGAGGTCAGGGAAAAGGTAAGCCTTGAAGAATGAATGGGGTTTAGAAAGAGAACAGGACTCCCAGGCTATTCTGTGTTTTGGGCTTGTGGGATGATGCTGGTATATACACTGGACGTTGGAACACACTGGGTTGGGGAGAGGGCTTGTCCTGGTGGATGCAGTTCAAGTTCCGGGTGGTGCCACAGGGTCCTCCATGGACCAGCCTGTTAGGTTGATTTCTGACATTATATTAGACGGTACTTCAGCAGCCTTTTGCAAGACCCTCCTCTGCTCGTTGGTGCCCACCCTTCTCTTTCTCAGTGCCCTCTTCCTCATGTCTCACCTGGCTGTGCCATATTCTCTACCGCTCCTCCTCCAAGCCTTCCCTGCTCCTCCAGGACCCTGCTTTCCAAAGGTGTGGCTGGCTGTTACTTAATTAGTGCTAAGACACTGATGGGAGAGCATGGGAACATTCACATTTTATTTTACTTTCCTGAAAAGACAATGTTTAAAACCAGGCTTCTTAAACGTGTAATGTATGAACCCCTTTTAAAGGAGAAAAATTCTCTCAACTGTAGAGAAAACAACCCCAATTTGGGAAATACTGACTTAGTAAACTTTCAACTGCAAATTGTCACTGCTAAAGAGAAGTTTTGGTCTTGTAGTTGGTAAACCTTTTTTTTTTCTTTTGAAATTATCACTGAAATGAAAACACAACAATTGAAAAATGTTTTTGAAACCCTTAGGCCCTTGAGAAAATGGGCCTTTCATTGCCCATTAAATTAAGCACTGCAGGGGACTCTCTACACCCCCAGGGTCTCAGTGCCCCAATCACTTTCCCCATTTTTTCATTATGTGTCTTCAGACAGCCAAGTGGCATTTCTTTGATGATTAATGATGCTGGGGTTTCTTAATAGTCCCCATACTCTCTCCTTGTGAGGACCTGAGAAGGACCAGTTCCCTGAACTGGTGTTCAAAAGCACCATTGTGTTCAGGGCCAGTTCCATGGGCCAGTTCCACATATAGCTGAAGGAGAACTAGCCCTCTCTAGAAAGTTCCTGTGAAGTCTCAGGGGTTCAGCTTCATCATCTCCCTCAGTGTTAATGTCTTCTCCAGCTTCGTGGAGAAATTTGGCCAGAAGAGGCAGGCATTTTGAGAAAATTTCTTAGATTATGGGGCATGGTTTTGGTAAGCTCAAGAGAGCATCTTCATCTTTTAGTGATTCTGGTCATGCCAAATAATCCTTGCTTGTGCCTTTGTTATGTCTGTATCTGGGGCAGCAGGAAAGTAAAAAGAGATAGGAAAAAACAAAGGCAAAGGTAGAGCATAAGAAACAAAGAAGGATTTGAGGGACAAAAAAGAGAAAAGAGAGATGTTTCCACACAGTAGCATCAAAAAAAACATTAGGGACTTCCCTGTCGGCGCAGTGGTTAAGAATCCGCCTGCCAATGCAGGGGACACGGGCTCGAGCCCTGATCCGGGAAGATCCCACATGCCGTGGAGCAACTAAGCCTGTGCGCCACAACTACTGAACCTGTGCTCTAGAGCCTGCGAGCCACAACTGCTGAGCCCACATGCCACAACTACTGAAGCCCCCCCTCGTTGAGCCCGTGCTCCACAACAAGAGAAGCCACTGCAATGAGAAGCCTGGGCACGGCAACGAAGAGTAGCCCCGGCTCACTGCAACCAGAGAAAAACCCGCGCACAGCAACGAAGACCCAATGCGGCCATAAATAAATAAATAAATAAATAAATTTATTTTTTAAAAAAGACATTAGGCAGTGGGACTAATGTATTGAGTGTCTACTATACACCAGCTGATTTACAATGCATGCTGTTATATAGTGTGGAGGAATCTCCACCCACAAAATCAGCTATGTGATAAATCAACTTAAATCCAACTATAAGCCCTGCATCCTGATGACTGGAGGGAAATCCAGCTTCAGTCGCTATGGGAGTTCCTTTAAACCGTCCCCGCTGCTCCCCCACCCGCACCGAGGTATTTGCCAAGGTCTGTAGGCTTTACCTTAATGCCAGGTAGGGGTGGCCCCATTGGTCTCCATAGGTTAGCTCTCACTACTTCCACAGGGCCTTTAGTTGCTGGTTCTTGGGGTTTAGGACCCTTTGATAAGCCTGGGACCCCCTTTGCCCACCAAATAGCCATCCCTAGGAGCTTTACTGTGCATGCTGCCTGAACTTAACCTCTTTCTGATTATAGAAACTTTCTTCTTCCCTCTCTTCTCTTATTATCCTCAAAAGCACCTCTTCCCTCCCCTTTGGGGTCTACTGCCATAATCCCTTCAAAGTGCTGGGGCTTTTACAAAAGATGGAAGAATCATTGACCTAAACAGCTTCTGTTTTCTACCCTGGTGAACTCCCTAAGGCAAGGAATTATTAAGGATCTGAATACATGTTTGGAAAAGGGGAGGAGGGAAAAATAAAGCAGAACACTAATATCTTTTAGAAATTTCTCACCTGATGATAATACTGAAATCATGCAGGTAAAGACCTGCCTAGAATATGATGAGAGGGTTTGGATATTTGTCTAATTTTCTTGCAGCTCTTTAAAAAATATCTTTTGAATAGGTAGTACTTGCCCATGGTTCAGAATTCAAAAGATACAAAAAGGATATAGCTTGAAGAGTCACTCTCTTACCCTTATTCCCCAACCACCCAGCTCTCCCCAGAGGCAACCACTGTTACCTGTTTGTTTTGTTTCCTGCTAGAAATATTCTGTGCACGTATAATCATATATGAATACAATGTTATTTCACACCTTTTTTACTTAATATATACTTTGATTTATGCACATAATTATACAAAGTTACCTCTTTAATTTTAGTAGCGTCATAGTATGTTCTACTTTATGTATTTACCATAATTCCTTTTACCAGCCCTCTGTTGATGAACATTCAGGATGTTTCAATCTTTTGCTAATATAAACAATGATATAATAACAATTCTGGTTATTGTGCACAAGTTTAGGTAAATTTCAAGATGAATCATTAGAACTTTAATTATTGAGTTGAAGTTTAAAATTTTGGTAAACATTACCAAATTGTCTTTCTCAGAGGTTAAGTCAGTTCACGTTCCCAACGATATGGTGTTAAAAGCATCTATTTTCCTACCTTCAATGCAAGTAGCTGTAATTTTTTTTTTTGCTCTTTGTCAATCTGATAGGTGAAAGATGGTATCTCAGTATGGTTTTTAGTGTTCATTTCTCTTATTATGGGGAAGTTGAATAAATTTAATATGCTTGCAAATCATTTTAGCTTGCTTTCTATGAAGTGTATATGTCTTTGCCTATTTTTCCTTTGGTAGTTGGATTTTTCTGATTGTTTTCTAAGGACTCTTCTTATATTAATGAAAATATCTATTGGTTTATGATATGCATTGTGACCTAGTTTTCCTCCAGTTTGTTATTTATCTTTGACTTTTTCCCCCGATATTTTCTTTCATGCAGAATTTTGTGGAGTGAAAATCATCTATACATCATTTTGGCATCTGAATTTTATACAGAAATTAAAATTATAACATTAATTATAACATTTCCCCCAGTGTTTTCTTCTAGAATCTTTATGGTTTCATATTTTGCACTTTAATCTTTGGTTCATCTGGAATCTTTGGTTCATCTTTTGTTGTAGGGAGTGATTTAGGAATCAAAAATCATTCATTTTCCTAGCTGATTATTCTGTTTTCCCAATAAAATTTTACTCATTTTGCAGTTTATTTAAAAATAAATAAGAATTCTTTGGAATATATGCAGTTTCTGAATTCTGCTTCCAGGATCTGACTGGGAATAGTTGGCAGGTAGCTTGATACCCCAGGTACACAAGTAATGAATGACTGCCATTGAAAAGTCAGGAAATGAGTCCCAGAGGCAGGAGCTGGGGAGAAGTCTATCTTTATTTCTTAACCCCTTTCAGGGACATTTACTGCCTTGAGAAGAAAGGGTTAGCTTTAGTGTTAACACTCTTGGGGCCAAACCTTGGCAACAAATGAAAACCTAGTTAGAATTAATAGTAAATAAGGTATAATGAACCCATGTTAAAGATATACTTTGCTATCATGTAGGAAGGCCATTTGGTTTATAATGGCTTTTTTTCCTACTATAAATTATTTCCTAATATTTCTAAGGAAATTGTTTTTTTTTCACAAAAATATCTTAAGAGAGGTGATTTTTATCTCTAGAGGTACTTATTCTGTACTGTTTCCTTTTGTTTTTCCCCATAGAGTGATTTACTGTACTGGTTGCATTTTTTCCGTAGTCAGCTCTGTTATACCGAAATTCTTTGTCCTATGTCACAGTCACAAATCATTTATCTTGGTTATTTTGGGGTACAGATACTTTCCAATAAGATATAGCCATTCCGTCATGTATTCCCCCCCTCCCCCAACTGTCCTTGTCTCTCTTTGGGCCTACGTCTCCATGAGACTCTGGGATCATCAATCAGTTTTGTTTTTTGTTTTTTGTTTTTTTTGCGATACACGGGCCTCTCACTGTTGTGGCCTCTCCCGTTGCGGAGCACAGGCTCTGGACGGACAGGCTTAGCGGCCATGGCTCACGGGACTAGCCGCTCCGTGGCACGTGGCATCTTCCCGGACCGGGGCACGAACCCGCATCCCCTGCATCGGCAGGCGGACTCTCAACCACTGCGCCACCAGGGAAGCCCCATCAATCAGTTTTTGACTGGCCAATTCATTGAAGCAAAGCTTTATCTGGTATCTTTGGTTGGCTTGATAGGACATTTGCCATTGTACGTGCACAGTAAAAGTGTTTCTCAACAGAAAGTACTCAAATCTTCAGTGAGAATGCATTGATCTTAGAGTCTTTAAATGGAAAATATGTGTGACAAGGGAACCATCTGAGATAAATATTTACTAGGAATTCTCACTTGGGAAAAGAGTATATTCTCTAGGTCAGTTCTAAAAATTAGTGGGTATAAAAAGTACCTGGGGAGTTTGTTAACCATGCAGATTCCTGGACCCCCCCCGCTAGGGTTCATGACTTCTTAAGTCTGAGATGATTCCTGGGAATTTTTATGTTAACAAACTCTTCAGGTGATTCTGATGTAAGTTGCCCACAGACAACTCTTTGAGGTTCTTAACCAAAATACACCCTTGAACAACATGGGGGGTTAGGGGCGCTGACATTCCACACAGTCGAAAATCTATGTATAACTTACAGTTGGCCCACCCTATACGTGATTTTCCCCAGCTGTGGTTCCTCTGTATCTGAGGTTCCACTTCTGTGGATTCAACCATCTGTGGATCGTGCAGTATTTACTATTGAAAAAAATTCACTTATAAGAGGACCCAGCAGATCAAACTTACGTGGTTCAAGGGTCAACTGTCCATTTATTAGGCAGTGCTGGTTTCCAGCAAAGTAGGTGGGAGACCAGTTTGACTTTGGACTTCTCCTTCGTGTTCTCTCCATGCTCTTCTCCTCTTAGTCTGCACTGTTCTGTCTGTCACCTTCAATTCCACCCTGCCCGAGTGCTCTAGGCCACTACTTGGCAGGTGGTCTTCGGGTCTCATCTGCTTGCCATGGCCCTTCTCCTTATGAAAGTAGACTGTCTTGTTTTCCATCACCTGAGATTCCTGAGAGGAAACTGAATGGCTAGTTGTAGTGAACTCATCACTTCAGGTCGACCAACATCCTTTTTAGGAATTCCCAACATGTGTTAATTCAGTTAACATTTTCCAAGTGCCTGTCCTTTGAAAGATGCTGTGGATAAGAAGATGAAGCACATAGCCACTACCTTCAAGAAGGTCATGGTCTAGAGCAGGAGTTAGCCATTTTTTTTTTTCTGTAAAAGCCCAAATAATAAATACTTTAGGCTTTGTGTGCCGTATGGGCTCTGTTACAACTACTCAACTCTGCCATTGTAGTGTGATAGCAACGATGGACAATATGTAAACAAATGAGTGTGTCTGTGTTCTAATAAAATTTTATTTACAAAAATAGGTAGTGAGTCTCTGGTCTTTAGGGTATGGGCAAGCAATCAATTACAAACATTGTGATAATACTAGAATAAAGGCTAGAGCCAGGGATAGCGTTGAGCTTCATCTCAGGAGCCAGCTCTGATCAGTTAGTAGTGACTGCCTAGAGCACTCTGTTCATTCATTCATGCACTCAACAAATATTTACTTATTTAGTGCCCTATGTGCCAGGTTTAGTGGAACAAACTACTGTTATTTGTTAACTGTGTTTTCCATGGATAGGGAGTTGCAACACTGGGACTGTGTATTTGTCATCCATGAGCTATGTCTTAAGGATACAGAAATGAATAAGGAATATTTCAGTGTATAAACCCATATACTCAATGAAATCACAGTTGCACTAACGTAGTAAAGTAGGTACTATTATGCCCCTTTTACAGATGTTAAAGGGATGTTAAGAAGTGTACTAAAGATCACTCAGCTAGTGAGGTATGGAACAGCATTTTAGCCCATGTCTCCTGCTCATAAATCCAGGACCTTTTTTAACTACACCAAGCTGTTTTTAATAATAATGATTTATAGTACAGAGTTCACGGTTTGAACTGTAGTGTAAACCAGAGGTCAATGACCTTTAAAAAGTGGCTTGCCAAAATTCCAGTCTCTTTTCTCCTGACATGCCTAGACAAGGTCAGCATTGGAGCAGATCTTGACCACCTTGTTCCCAAGGGGTGTGAGAAACAGGGTTGTTAAGCTTTTGCCATTTCTCTGTGTGTCTGTGTTTGTGAGTAACCCTCTATATTCTCTGTGTGTAACCCTACTAAACCAGGGTCCAGTCTTAGAGTTGTGTTGCAAAGAAGTTAGTTAAAAAGACAGACAAAAAGATCAATCCCAAACAATTCAAGTTCTTTATTTAAATTGCTCAGACATTAAGAAGGGGATACATGTACCCCAAAAGCTCTTTCAAAAATACCCTTCTATCTAGTCATCTAATTGCCTCATACCTTTTGGCTTCTCCTTTTTCTATAATTTTATAAAATTCCCAGAAAAGCTTCACCTCCAGTTCTAGCCTCTGTGCACTTTGTCCATCTACCCTTCCCCACTCCTATCACAAAATCTAAAGAACTAGTCTGACGATAGCAGAACATGTCTCAAAGGTCTGGGGAGTAAAAGAAACCAAGTGAGCAAAGCCAGAAACATTTTTGGGAGCAAAGGGGATAGAAAAGCCTGGAAATACTAGAACATATATGCGTACCTATATTGATACCTGTGTATTTTTCTATTCCTTTCTATCATCTATATTTCTACTGATCTTGATCTCTGTCTCTATCTCTCTCTCTCTCTCTCTCTCTCTCTATCTCTATCCCTTTCTGTCTCTGTCTCTGTCTCTACTGGGGAGGACAGGGCTTGAGAATCAAAGGAAAAAGCTGGAGCCCTGATGGTGTCATACCCAAATCCCGCATTACTTCTGAATTTCCACCTGTGTTAGCCAGTAAAATTTCTTATTGTTTCAGCCAGTTTGAGTCAGATGTGTGTTACTTGCAGCTAAAAAGATTCTAAGTATTCTAAACTATAATCAAATGTCAGGTCTGGCCTTTCACTTCTTTTCTCTACCCATCTTTCTCAGTCTTTCTCCCTATTTGTGTCTCTCCTGTGGTTGTCGCCTTCCTTCTCTCTCTGCAATGTCTTCTTTTCTGGACTTGCTTTCTTTGTATTTTTCGAAATTGCCTTCATCTGGGAAAAAATGTAATATGCGGATTCAGTGAACATTTTTATGACTGGCATGAAACGTCTTTCTTCACGTATTTCGATACAGCTGGTTTATTCTCACCAGGCAGGTCTACAGAAAGCCTTCTTGAGCACCCTATGTAAAGTTGTACTTCCCCCAAGTCTTCCTATTCCATTACTTTGTTTTCTTCATAGCTAATTACTTTTTCATCGTTAACCAATTACGGCACCAGTTAGTTTGTTTACATGTCTATTGTTCATCTCTGTGTCATTCCTCTCCTATACAGTAGACTGAGTTCAAAGAGAGCTGACTTGTTTACCCTATTGCCTAGAATAAAATACGTGCTCAGTAAATATATGTTGGAAAAATGAATGAAAAAATGGTAGAAACTTACAGTGTTATATTTCTCAGGGATGCTTGTAGTTTTATAGGTAATGATGCCTTGATACAAAGGAATTCCTAATCATGAGAGGCACCAGAATCAGGCCTGTGTGGAAGATATTTTTGTCATGGGACCTTCTTGGTGTTCCTTTAATCAAATAGGCAGACGGGTGGAGGTATTGTTACTGGTGTTCCATGGACATTAGTATTAGTGTTTGTTGTACCTCTGCAAATCTAAGGAGGCTTTGGACTGCCCTGCAGCTGTGTACAGCTATTTCATGTATGTGCTGTCCCTTGGAGGAAGGTCCACAGGTTTCATCAGATACTTAGTGGGATTCATAATCTTCTGCATATTAAGAACCACAGCTTTCCAGAGCTCTTACACTTGTATCTAGGATCCTTTATTAACATTCTGCAGGACTCCAACCTTTCTGGGTTTTCAGAGGAGTCAGAACAAGGATAGTTGAAATGGTAGGAGGATGCCTCTTTTCTTCTCTCTTTGTCTGTTTTTGCAAGTTGTTTATCATATACTCATGGTGCTTACGTCTCAGTTTTTTCAAAAGGAAAATCTTTAAAAATATCTATAATAATGATATATATTTGTTAGTAAATAAAACCCTGCAGTGTTGCAAGTATATATTGAAATTCTCCTAATCCCATACTTCAGAAATTTACTCCTAGTACTTTGGTGAATATCCTTTCCAACACTGACTGTAAATGTTAATAAACTTGTATTACAATTTTTATAATGGAGAATAATAAAAAATGAATGAAAGTATGCTTTTTTTTTTTTTAAGAATGCTTATTTTTATGGTCACTTTTGGTTTCCAGTTCCAAGTGCATTTAGCCAGGGTCATGGCAACTACGACAACTGCAACAACAGGTGACATTGGATGCTTACTGACATTGTACTCAGTGTTTTACATGCCTCATTTTAAGCCTTACACAGAACCCTGTGATTCTATTATAATTTTTAAAATTTTAATTTTTATTATTTAAAAATTTTATTATTATTTTTTACTGAGGTGCAGTTGATGTTCTAATTTTTTTTTTTTTTAACAGATCAGGAAACCAAGGTGCAGAGAAATGAATGAACTTACTTGAGTTAAGCAGCAGATTCAAGGCTTGCTGGCAGCAGGGCCCACCTTCTTAGTTTTTCATCCCAGCTCTTGCAGGGTATCAAGAGAATATAGGAATAGTGTTTGAGGAGAAAAAGGCAGTATTTAGCTCTCCCTGAATTCTTTCCTGGTGTGAAGTCATGGAGTATAGTCCTCTTAACCTCTGAGCCCTTGTCCCTATGCCCTGTAATTTGAGGAAGGAGTGGACTGAACTCAATGCAAATGATATTAACCCAGCTTCCTCAAAACGATGGTCCAGAAAAACCCAGAAGGGGCTCTAAAAATTGAACTGTGCATCTCTGAAATTCTCATATCAAATTAAAATAGCTATGTTAATGCCTTCCATGGCACAGGAGCTTTCCAAGCAGGAGTGGGACCTGAAGCTAGGTCGGGGAGAAGGAAGTTAATGATGTGATATGGTAGCCAGTGGAAGCTGGGACTTCTATCCTGGTTACTAATGATAGTAATAATGATGAATGATGGTGATAAATTAAGTATATTTTTTGGATTTCAGCAAAGTCTTAATTACAAGATGAACACAAAGGAAGACATCCTCTTTCTAACAAAGCCGTTAGTGTATGAATGGTGATCACTCAATACCTGTCCATTGACTACACTCTGGTCTGAGTAAACAGAGGCAGCTTCTCGATTCTGCTCTGGGAAGGCTGGTGAGCAGGTCAGTTCTAGGTTGAGAAGCCTACAAATAAGAGGTACTGTTTCACTCTTAGGCAGCTAAAGTCCTGGGCATTCAAGTGTCATGATTTGGAGAATTTTATAACACGTAGAATCCTTGGAAAGTGTGTTGTCCAGGTCCTTTGTTTACAGATAAGTAATCTGAGGCCAAAAGGGAAGAAGAAGTCACTTGCCCAAGCTCATATAGTTGCAGGGTCAAGACTCCAAATTTCCAGACCTCACTATGTAGCTTTTCAACTATTCAGTGCTGCCTCCTTAGGATTTGGACTATAAATTGTCTTGTTTCAATGGAAAACTACTTTACATTGTTCAGAGCACACCCTTACAAGCTGTTTGATTCTAGCCTTTCACTGCCCTTGAACTATTTATTACCTTGAAAATTATAGATAACAGCAAAGCAAAATAATTGTTTTCTTGATATGCAAATGATTTCTGTCCAGCAGAGAGATAACCCTCTCCCCCATCCAACACCCCATTCAAAAATCAGTTTTGTGTCCATTTCTACATTCACTCTAACTTTCTCTTAAGTCATACAAATTTGTGCTTCTTCAAATTTTCCTTTGAACTGGTTATATTATCTGCCTGGTTTGCTCACTTAAGTAATGAGTTAAATAATAATATTTAACATGTGTTATTTTATGTGTATATGAGTCATAATTTTGCTTTTTTGCTGGAAATTATCTGTTAACACTACCATCTTCATAGTTTGGGACACATCTAAGAACCATCTTTTACTAAATATCTTTCTTGAAATTAATTCATCTTAAAATACTTAATCTATTTTAGAAGGACATTTGGTATCCATGCTCTAAATGGAAACCATTTGACATAAATAGAAGTATAAAAATTAATACAATTAAAATGAAACAAAAGTATTGAATTTTAATTAGAGACTGTGGTTTGTGGAAGGCTCTGAACCCAAACCCTCTTTTATCTCTGTTATGAAGGGATATTAGTAAGAATTAAGGACAGACTAGCATCAAAGTGAGTCCTTCATGTTGGCTTTGTTAGGAGAATTGAAAGAAATTGGAAAATGAAATAAACTTTCTTTCAGTGACAGTCAATGGTATTTAGTGCCATGTTTATGTACCATCTAAAATGATCTCCCACGTCACCTAAAAGCATTTCGAGTCCATAGGGAGGGCTATGTGTTTACTTTCTAGGAAACACTGCTTTAGATAATTAGCTTTTTTGCTAATGTTATAGATGGAGACAAAGAATGCTTGTTTCATCCACAGTAGCATATGATAAAAAAGTTTCTTATAGTTAAGAACTAGAATGCATTTTATAGTAATATCCTTTTGTCTAAAATGTTATCTAGCAAGAACATATCCATAAAATTGAAAGTGGGAAACGTCTCTGAGTTACTGTGGCAGACTCATTATTTTATTTTGCAGAACTAGTTACATTCATGCTTTTACACAGATACAGCAAATGTAAAATAAAGGCAGATTAAAAGCAGGTTCCATTGACATCAGGGTGACAACTAAAATCAAAGGGAGAAGTCCTGTGAAAGCAGAGTGGACTGGACCACTGAGTGCAGGAGCAGACAACACTATACACGTCAACTAATTCCTTAGATCCTCTGTATGTTAACAGACGTGACTGTCCAGAATGATTCACAAACCTTTAGCTCCAATTCAGAGGTCTTTGCTCAGCTCCTGCTCTACATTTTCCATAACCTGGAGACATCCTCACTGTGAGTACCCTATAGATGTCTAAAACCCAAGAGGTTTAGAAACCAGCTGTTTATTTTCTATCCCAATCATGTTCTTCCTCTGAATTCCCTAGTGAATGGCATGTCTGTCTTGCCAGTTCCTCGAGCCAGGCAACTGAGGTCATTTTCTGAGCCCCTCACTCCCCTTTTATCATATTCAGTTGATTATCAGGTTCTTTGGAGCCCATTGCTTTAAAATTCTACAACTTCTTTCTATTCCTATGGCCATTATTTATGTTAATAAGTATCTTCTCCCATCTAGACATCTTCAACATCTTCCTAACTGGTCTCTCTGCCTTTGGGTTCCCTTGTCCACCTCAAATCTATTCTACATATTCCTGGGAATAAGTTTTATAAAGTGAAAATCTGCCTAAAAGTTTAATGTTGCTGTACATTGTACTCAGAATGAGGTCTGGACCACTTATGGAAGTTTACATGGTCTGGCCCTGCTTCCTTCTTTAGACTTTATTTATTGATAACTCCTCTCCCCAGCACCTATATGTTACCCCATCCGCCAGCATCTGCATCGCTATACTCTGTCTTGGGTCTGTTATAATAAATGAGTTATTCATCCTTCTATCTAAAGCTAATCCCTTCACTTGTGCCCTAACCCTACCCCCTCTTTCCTACTCAGGGGCATTATTTCAGCAATTTCCTCTTCTCTTACCTACAGCCTCAATCTCTTCCTCTTTACTGGATCATTCCCATCAGCTTCTAAATATGCTGTTATTTTTCACATCTTAAAAAATCCTTTTCTTGATTCCACCTTTCATGCTAATTGTGACCCCATTTCTTTGCTCCCTTGTGCTGTCTTCATTTTCTCCTCTCCCTTTCTCTCTTAAGCCCACCCCAGTCAAAGCTCTTGTACTCTGTCTCTCCATCAAAATGGTTTCTGTTAAGGTATCCAAGTGACCTAATTTGGATACCTTAACAGAAGGTAATGATTGCTTACTTTAGTGGTCATTTTTCAGAACTCATGTGACCTATCAGCTTTCTTTTTTAATAGATCTTTATTTGAGTATAATTGCTTCACAATTCTGTGTTAGTTTCTGTTGTACACCAAAGTGAATCAGCCATATGCTTACATGTATCCCCATATCCCCTTCCTCTTCAGCCTCCCTCCCACCCTCCCTATCCCACCCCTCTAGGTGGTCACAAAGCACCGAACTGATCTCCCTGTGCTATGCGGCTGCTTCCCACTAGCTAACTATTTTACGTCTGGTAGTGTATGTATGTCGATGCTACTCTCACTTCGACCCAGCTTCCCCCTGACCCTGCCCCGTGTCCTCAAGTCCATTCTCTATGTCTTTATTCCTGCCCTGCCACTAGGTTCATCAGTACCACTTTTTTTTTTTTTTAGATTCCATATATATGCGTTAGCATACGGTATTTGTTTTTTCTCTTTCTGACTTACTGCACTCTGTATGACAGACTCTAGGTCCATCCACCTCACTACAACTAACTCAGTTTCATTTCTTTTTATGACTGAGTAATATTCCATTGTATATATGTGCCACATCTTCTTTATCCGTTTATCTGTCAATTGACATTTAGGTTGCTTCCATGTCCTGGCTATTGTAAATAGTGCTGCAATGAACATTGTGGTACATGACTCTTTTTGAATTATGTTTTTCATATCAGCAGCTTTTGATACAGCTGAATGCTTCCTCCTTGATATAACTGAACACCTCCCCCTTCTTGATACACTTCCTTTGGCTTCCAGAGCACCACACACTTGCTTGGTTCTCCTCCCACCTCACTGGCTGCTGCTTCCAAATCTCCTTTCTTCTCTCTCCTCTTCCTGACCTCTGAATGTTGGAGTGGCCCCAGGGCTTTGTCCTTGGTCTTCCTTTTTTTTTCTATCTTCATTTGCTCACTTGGAGAGTTTTGCTAGTTGCCTGGCTTTAAATGCCATCTCTATGCTGATGACTTTCAAATTTATATCTTCAGCCAGAGTTCTCTCCTGAACCTCAGACTCATATATTCTACAGGCTACTCAGCTTCTTCATTTCGTTGTCTGATAGGCATCTCAAACTCAACTTGTCCCAAACTGAATTCCTGATCTTCCTTTCTGCCTCCACCCCAAAACTGCTTTATCCACAGCCTTTTCCTTCTCAGTTGATAGTGTCTCCATCCTTCCATGTGCTCAAACCCAAAGCTTGGAGAGAAGCTTGAATACTTTGTCTCTCACATCCCACAGTGAATTCTGTCAGGAAATACTGTGGACTTGCCTTCAAAATATATCCGGAATTCAACCACTTGTCACTACCTCCATTGCTGCCACTCCAGCCACTACTGTCTCTAGCTTGGATACTGCAGTAACTTCCTAACAGGTCTTTCTCTCCACTCCCCTTGGGGCCTTTGCAGCATGCTGTTCACTCTGCCTGGAATACCTATTGTTCAGATATCAGCATGGCAATGTGCTTTGTCTCCCTTAGGTCTTTGCTCAGATGTCACCTTCTCAATGAGGCTCATCCTGACCACACTAGTTAAAGCTGTAATTTCTTCACCTTCACAGGTGGCACTCTCTATCCCATTTACTTTACTCTATTTTCTTTTCCTTAGCACTTAGCACCTTTGTACATATTATACAGTAATTCATCTATTATATTTATTTTTTATTCTTAACCTTCCCCCATCAGGGGGAATTGCCCATAATGGGGCACTGTGCAGGATATGCATGCCTTCCCTGTGATTGCCCTGACCCACGGACGGGGTGCTGTGCTCAAGTGGACAATGGATAGTGGCCTTGGGCTTATATTCCTCTTACCTTCCAGACCATGGTCCCAGGATTGTGGGAGTGCTAGATCGCTGAAAGTGGGTCAGGATAGTAAGGCAGGGAGTCCGTGTTCTTGGACACAAGTCCTCGGACAAATTCCTTGACTTCTCAGGCCTTGTTTTTACAGCTTAAGAATTTTCTTCTTTAGGTAAGTCTTCCTAAACTTTGCAAGCTTAAATGTTCCTTCAGTTCTTATGTTGATAAACAAATTGAAGAAATATAGCATACAAAGGAGTATATATAGCATAGCAGATAGAAGTGTAGGCTCTGGTACTTGGCTGCTTGGTTTCTAATCCTGATACTACCACTTATAAGTTGTGTGACATTGAACTTCATCCCTTCTGTCCAGTTTTCCTATCTGTAAAATAAGCCCAATAACAATACCTATTGCCAGAGATAGATCATCTTAATTTGGTGTGTCGGGATTGGGAGTGGAAGGGTATGGGTGGGGAAGACCCCAAGAAAGGTCCCTTTCCTGACCAGAAGAGTCTGTATCTGTGGGAAAGTAAGAAGAGCATGGGCTTCCCTGGTGGCGCAGTGGTTGAGAGTCTGCCTGCCGATGCAGGGGACACGATCCGTGCCCCGGTCCGGGAAGATCCCACATGCCGCGGAGTGGCTGGGCCCGTGAGCCATGGCCGCTGAGCCTGTGTGTCCGGAGCCTGTGCTTCGCATGGGAAAGAAGAGCAACTGCCATCTATTGATTAAATGAGTTAGTTTGGGATTGACTAATTGGTGGACCTGCTCAGTAAATGCTACTTGAATAAATAAATGAATGAACATATCTGGAAAATAATTCTGTACCTGCATCCTAGGACCCTGTGAAGTTGAATTAGATATCTAGGTAGGATGACAATCTGAATTTATGTAGCCCTTTCTCTCTGAGTATATCAAAGTACATATAGTCAGTTTTGGTTTATATGTGTGTGGTTAGCTATGGTAGATTTTAAATATCCTGCTGTCTTTACAGTGCATGTCAGTTTGGTTTTGGGCTACCCTCTTTGTTTTCAGGTTGGGCGTAGGGGTGAAGACACAGTAAAGCAATGCAAACTCGTTTTAGTAGCAGTTTAGAAATAATGATGAAGATAAAACAGGGTATGAAAATGTATCCTGAGTGTTCCAAAGCAGGGTGAAAATGTGTTTTGTATTATCTGTTCTTTTACATTGTTTACATACTACTTCCCTTCCCACAGTGTGAATAATTACTGAGGGGAAGTGGAAGGAACATGGGTTTTAGACTTGGGATACATCTAGGTTTGAGCTGAAGTTCCTCTACTTTATAGTTGTATGCTCTTAGCAAGTCCATTAACTTCTCTGCACCTCAGTTTCCTTACCTTTAAGTATAGATATTATGGACTGAAATTCATGGGTTGAAGCTCTTACCCTTAATGGGACTATATTTAAAGATAGGGCCTTTTAGTATGTAATTAAGGTTAAATGAGGTCATAAGGATGGGGACCTTATCCAATAGCACTGGTGTCCTTATTAGAAGAGAAAGAGATATCAAGGTGTGCACACACTAAGGAAAGGCCATGCGAGGAATTTTACATGTGTTGTGTACAATTGCAGAAAGCTGCTATCTGTGAGCCAAGGAAAGAGACCTCACCAGAAACCAACTCTGCTGGCACCTTGAATCTTGAATTCAGAGCCTACAGAACGGTAAGAAAATAAATTTCTGTTGTTTAAGCCACCAAATCTGTTTTATTCTGTCATGGCAGCCTAATCAAACTAATGCAATAGGTAACAATCCTGCTGCTTCTGCCGATGATTGTGATGTGTCATAATAGCACCTCCACTATCAGAGGAAGCATAGTGTACGGGTTGAGTGAAGCTCCTCAAGGCATGCTTAGCTGGACTCATCATAGCTCTGCTCCTTACTGGCTCTGTAATTAGATTTTTAACCTATCTGAACCTCAGTTTCCTTATCCATAAAATAAGCATCATAATGATAACATCGATCTCAGAGAGACGCCATGAGACATCATTGAATGAGTTATTGTATGTAAAAGGTTTAGCACACTGTGTATGCCATGAAGCAGCATATATGCTTCATATATACTAGTATTTAAAAATCACACTTGTACTACGCACTTTACAGAGTTTTTGAGATGATGAAGTCAGACATTGCCTGTGAAGGTGCCATGTAAAATTAAGTAGTTTTATTGTTATAATGGAGACATGACAATTTTGGACACATTGTAAAAAGAATTATTCATTTCACAAATAATTAATGTGTTTATATTATATATAAACTTTCATTCATTAATTTTCAATCTATGGCATTTATCTTCAAGCTTCTCAGATGAGTACAAGTGTTTTTGAATAGTTAGGTGGCTGTGTTGTTGGTCAGAGCTACAGCAACCTTGGAGCCATATCCTTTGATTGGCTTTCAGCAGACAAAAGGTTAAAACTGCATTCTATTGTTCTCCATGACCCAAGGCCGGAAAGATGTGGTTGTTAATGAAGCAAAATCATTATTTTTGAGTAGAGAATTCACCAAGAATAAAAATTAATGACAGAAGGGTATTCAAATCCATAATCCCTGTAGGGTAGCATGCTTTTAAGCTTCAGGGTATTTGATGCTTTTCTATCATGCCTGGGTTTATTTAAAAGATTTTTAAAAATATAGGTCTTGATCTTTTTTTGTTAAGTTATTTTTAGGAATTTTACATTTTTATTCTATGTAAATGGGATCTTTGTTCAATACGAAATTTTCCAATGGATAATAGCAGGTGTACACAAAAGCTATTAATTTTTGTTTATGTGTCTTACATCTTACCTCACGTTGAACTCCTTTACTAGTTTAGTTTTTCAGTTAATTCCCTTGGATTTTCTAGGAAGATAGTTATGATTGCAAATAATTATAATTTTGTCTTTTCCTTTACAGTGTTTATTCAACATTCTTTTTCTTGTTTTACTGCATTTGCTAAGACCTCCAGAACAAATCTCAATAACTGTGATAGTAACACTTTTTGCTTGTTCCTAATTTTAACAGAGGCATCCTTATTATGTCACCATTATGCATTATACATGTTTGCTGTTAGTGTCTGATATATACTTTAAATATTAAGAAAGTTTCCTTTGATTCCTTGTTCAGTTAAAAGTGTATAGTGTAATTTGTTCGTCGTTCCCTTTAGTAAAAGTCATTGTTCTCATTTACTCAGACTGGGGCCATCTTCCCATTCCCCCCTGAGCCCATAAACCCAGGCCTAGGAAGGAGTAGTTGGGAAGTTTGGATGAATCCTAAGCAACCACAATACCTCATTGTATAGATTCTTCTGGGTTAGGCCACATCTACAGGAACTTGAACTGATTAAATGAATCACTGGAAAAATGAATACTAATTTTTTGAACTCTCAAACCAAACCCAAATGTTATTTTTTAATAGAGTGATGAGTCAAAGAAAAGGGCTTTTTTCTCTTTTTTAAAAATCCCTAGGAAATTAGTTCAAAGCAGCACCAAAGCTTTATATTGTTGAATACTGTTGAAATGGAACAAAGGGAGAACTTCAAATGTCTCTAAATTCAATCTGCTAGGGACAAAGCCTTCATCCATGCAAAGTCCCTGGTAACATGAGGCAAAATGCTGGGGGGCTGGGGTTGGGGTGGGGGTGGCCAGACCCCAGAAGTGGCAGTGGGACTTTAGCTCCTGCTTCTAATGTTGCAGTGCCCTGGTGATCCCTTGCCCCAGCATCGCCCCAGCACTTGAGCAGAGTATGAACCCTGGTTGACCTGATACTAGGAATCCAGCTCAAGCCATCACTTCCCAGGATATATTCTCTGAGGAGGAATAAACACATATGTGCAATCCATCCACAATCCCCCCTGTCACTACGACAAAGCAAATGGCATTAGCTGCTTTTCCTTTTCCATGTAGGTGCTTTCCTATGGAAAAGTTGTGAAATAGGCAACATTTGTCTTCAGTTCTACAGTTTTGCATTTCTCTCCCGTTCTGTGTTTTCAAGAAGGGGCAGGTCTTATTCACCTGTGCACTCCGAGGAACCAGCTAAGTAATGAGTACTAAAATGGTCCCACAGTTTAAAATTTTAATTTTTCAGGGAAAACTTCTTTGACTGATGACCTGCCCCAATTTAGGTCAGTTTGAACCTTCTGATCTGTTCATATTACACACTGTATTCACAATTACTATCACAACTGAAATGAAATCATTTCTATATTTTTGTTAATTTCTTGGCTTAATGTCTGTCTTCACAGCTAGAGAGTAAATGTCATGAGGGCACTTATTTGGAATGTGACTTGCCCATAGTATGTTCCGGATATATATTGAATTGATGAATGGTTGGATGGATGGCCTGGAGGACCGGAGTGGGAGAACTCTAATATTGCCTTTGCTATAGCAATGGTTGCTAGCCTTTTGGAATATGACCATAACCAGCGCTCTCTCTTTTTTAATATTCCTCAATTTATGATGTCCTCCCATGACTATAATTATAACCATGCTGGATGTACTTTTGGGTTACGTACCCCTTGTGATTAATCTGCAGTGCCAACTGTTGAGATCAATTGGTCTAACAGATGAAATGAAACTCTTTTAAAAAATTTCGATTCAAGCTCCATCAACAGTTTGCTTTCACTTTTACGTCTCACTATTTCCCTGAGGTAAGAACACACTTTGTACTTCCCACCCAAGTTGTTTTTCTCCAAAAAGTTCTATGTTTCCTCAGCTATGTAATGCTAACAGTTATTCCAGACCGAGTTTCAATGTCACCTTCTTCAGAAATCCTTCTCTTATGACTCAATTCCTCTCTGTTTCTAAAGAGTCTCTTTAGCACTTACTCTCTAGTACTCTTACTTGGTAGATAGCATCCATAGTGTTGAATTTAGCTCTGTCACGGTTGCATTCTCTGGGAAGCAGACTCTGAGATGGAGTTGAGTGGGATAGGATGTTTATTAGGCAGTGCGCTTTGGACCAACATCTGTGTAAGGGAGAAAAACAAAGGAGGAGTGGGCAGAGGGAGAAGCTGACCTGAGATGTAGACCTTACTAGAACTTCCACTGATGAGGGAAGCTGTGGCTGGTCAGAGTAGTCTGGCATTGACTGAAGTGGCCAGGCTCTTACACCCGTACGGCGATCAGTCATCAGATGTCACCTCCCTGGGCAGAGAGTGAGCTTGGGTGAAGCAGCTTTCTGCAGCTGACGTAATCCCTGGAGCAGCAGACAGCTAAAGGCTCTCTGCAGACAGCCCTCCCAGCTGGTGGACAAATTATTTCTTGAAAGACAATCTGTGTCTACCACAGCTTCTTGAGGTATAGGACCCTGTCTTATCTATCTGTAAAGGCTCCATTGTGCCTAGCCCTGTGCTTGACACATAATCAATACTCAGTGCATCAATAGATGCTAAATGAATTGCCAGTTGTTTTCAGTCTAAATGCTCATTTCTGACTGTATAATGAGTTATCTGAGGTCAAGAACATTTTGCTCCTCCAGACCTTATGATATGGCTGCCTCTTAGAGCCAATGCACAAGTATGTGTTTCGTAGGTGATATGTATTGGTTTGGGGTTGGTTTTATATATCCAGGCAACCATGTTATGGTGGGTGTATGTGTGTTGTGGTTGGTGTGGGTTGTGGCTGAGGAAATCGGGGTATGCATGTAATAAAGCTGAATGTAGCAGGCTGTGTATTCTGAGTTTCTGTGGTGCCTGTCTTAGTTGGTGCATGTCTTGTCACGCCTTGGTATACATATACTGTGGTTAGTGTATGTGGATAATGGAGTAGTATGGATGTTTGTGGTGGTTGAACTTGGGCAAGATAGTTGAGGGATGAGGGAGATGAAGTTGTGTGTGTGTGTGTGTGTGTGTGTGCGCACGTGAGTGTGCATGTCCATGCTTGGGTATGAGCATGTGGTGGCCACAGTGTACCTGCCCCGGCTGGGGAGTGGTGCCTGGTGTCTGTGGTTGGCAGTGGTTGCGATTGAAGACTCAGAGTCATAGGCCCCTCTCCTCTGGCCTTGCAAAGGCTGAGCAGGTCCCATCTCCAGTCCTAGCAGCGTGAAGTCCCTCCACTTTCAACAGACAGCCGTATCAGCCATAATTAAAGCTAATTATTCCACGGTGCTCTGCGTGTGTGTTGGCCTCCAAAGTATCCTGCAATGAGCAGGGAGGCAGCAGGGATGTTTTTCTTCATAAAAACTTATGAGGAGCTCTGAGCAGATTAACAGCTTTAATGACAAAAATTACCACTTACAACACTGACTTCAAATCAAAGAACAATATCCGCAGACACATATTTTCATGGTTTTCATAACAATTCATTATAGGTGGCACCAAGGGATTACATTTTTATTTCCCCTGTGTCATCTTTCTCAGACTCAGGTTCATTTCTCTTAATGAGGTGGCAGAAGATAAAGGGCAGAGACAGTGCCTCCATGGTAGCTGCCTCGAAAGAGGCATTTAGGGTCACAGAGCCGTCAGAACTCAGAGGGGAGAGGCTGAGGAGGGAGAGTGATGGGAGCAAGAGGCTTCCTGCCATAATGAACCAAAATTAAGACATAAATTCTCCCACCTTTGTTCCGACAGCCCCAACTCGGGGACTCAGCTTTTTAATGAGGAATGGATCAGAAGCAAAAATTATTAGCTAATTAATTGTACAGAGGAAAAAAAACTTGCAGGAAGGATTGGGAATGGGGAGCTGTCCCATCGCAGCAGCCCTTCCGAAGCAGGACCAAAGGGAAAGTTCTCTTGTTGGCGCACTGGTGTTGGGAATGGGGATGGGTGTGTGTGGGCCTGGTTCCTTTTTGCCAGGCCTGGCTTGGTTAAGATGGAACATGGTGAAGAGCCCAAGGCCTTATTGGGAGGAGCCTCTCATAATCCCTGCTGGCTGCCTTCCTTGAGACTCTTCACAAAGTGGCATTCTGATTCAGCCAAATGGAGCAGAACCATTTGAACAATCTGGCACAGTGTGCCTTACGGTGTGGCTTCTGACCCCTGACCATTGGCTCTCAGTGCACTCAAATTTAGGTGTTCATAAGAATCACCTGGAAGCCTGGAAAGGTGCAGCTTCCTGAGTCTGATTTGCCAGGTCCGGGCTGGGGTCTAGGAATCTGCATTTAAAACAAGAGTGCCAGGTGGTTTTCCTGTCCACGGAAGGTTAAGAGCCACTGTTCTGTCTTCAGAATTAGGAATTCTATTCCCTTTCCTTTTCTCAGATTCTGCATGTGACTTTGGACTGTTTACGTCTCCATTCTGTGTCTTGGTTTCCTTTTCAATGCACCGAGGACAATAATACCAGTTGAGAAATTACTTTGAGATGAATGCCTCATTTGCTTTCACTGCTTGTAAAACCCAAATTAAATCTCGAAATCCTGGCGTAGCCTTTACAATTCGTTCGGATCTCTAACAGGTTTATGAATAAAATAATTAAAATAGAAAAATATATTGCTTTTCATTTTGAATTTGGTCTCCACTTTCTTTGTTGTTATTTTTCTGGGTATTGGTAGGGTAAAGATTTAAAAAATTTTTTATTGTGGGACTCCAGAAGTAGAGATAACAAGATGGTTGCGGCAGGAATATGAGAAAAGGCAGATGGGTGTACAGTGCACTTAGAGGGCAGCAGACAACATCTGAGTGTCTTGATTAAAATTGGTCAGACTCTACATCTCCTATCAATTTCAATAGGTCAAGGGACATTAACATTGCAACTGTCTGTGAAGGGCTTATGAAACTGCACGTGATTATCTTTGTGTATTAGGCAACAAAGGGATCCTGTATCGAAGAATTCGGATTTCAACTTCTCTGCTGGACATTGTGCTAGGTATTGATATTATGGAGATAAATAAAACACACTGCCCGTAAGAAGCTCGTAGTCTAGAGGAAAATAGGTAGAGGAGCAGATAATTATAACATCCTGTGGTCATACATGCTGGGTACCTTGGGGTACAGAGGAATGACACATCACTCTTGGTGGGAGGAAGAGAGAGGCGATGTGGAGGGTTTGGGAGAATATCACAGCATTGGAAGGCAATGAAAGGAAATTCTTACTGGCAAAAACAACACTTGGCACAATAGTCAAATGGATAAAGACTATCTCTGGCACATCCTCCATCTCTGAGTTCAATGATTTTCTCTCCACTTGATGTGTCTCCTGACCCCAGGACAACCCAATGACTCAGATACCCAGGGATTCCTCTGCGGCTCAACAGAACTAGAACACGCCCTTCTCAACACTCCCATTTGCAATGGACATTTCCTAAGCACCAACCCTTCACTGTGCTGTGCTAGATAATCTCTTGTCTTTCCCACATGATGCTTCAGAACAACTTTAGCTCTTCTCTCTTTTTCTTTTGCCCGTGACGTTAAACAGTCCCTAAGACCCATTGCTTCTATCTCTGAAATGTCTCTTGATGCCCTCCTTTCTTCCTCTTGAATTTTTCATCACCCTCCCTTAAATTCTCATCACCTCTCACCTGGATTCTTAATAACAACCTTAAGGTAGCCTTTTTGCCTCTAATTTTTCTGCCATTTGGTACATTGTCCACATGGCCACATATAATGTTATTTAAAAATAGAAATATGAAAAGTTATCCCTTTTCTTACATTTGTTGGAAAATGTAATGTAATTTGTTGGATCACTTCCACATGGCCCTAGAGGCCCTGCATATTTTGAGTTAATTTCAGTCTTCCTAGGGTCATCTTCTTCTGCTAGTTTCTGGTTTCAACCATGTGGAAGTCTCCAGTATCATCTCCAGTGAGCCATTTGTCATCCTTTGAGCACACAGTATACTTCCATGCTTGGCTAACATTATTCCCTCCACCTGGAGTGCCTTTCAGAGAAATTTATACCCCAACCCCTTCCTAGAAGAGTTAGAAATAAGATTGGATAATTGAAATGATTGGACAATTGAAATAATGAGTGTCTCCTCTATCATGAGTTCATGTGATAGATGAAGGGAAGTTGATATGGCTTGGTGTAGTCCTTGGTCTTCATATTTCAACACATCAAGCAAAGTTTCACTACTTTATTCCAACCATGTTCCCCTGATCCCATGCTCAAATAATATATTGAGAAATGTTGAATATTTACAGTTGATTTTGTGAAGTATTTGATTCCTTTTGGGCCTTTTCTGTAATGATGTTGGAATTTAATGAGTTTTTATAAAACTTTACTGCTCAACTTCATTTTTCACCTGTTATGAATTATAATGATAAACATTAAGTACTTCTAATGTGCCAGGCATAGTTCTAAATTACTTACATCAAATTAACTCAAGAAATTCTCATATTAGTCCTATGTGGTAGGTTTTATTATTATCACCATTTTAATGATGAAGGAATTAGACCCACAGAGAGGTTAAATAATTTGTCTAGGAAGTAGTGACCCTCTGGCTCCAGAACCTACATTCATATATGCTGAGCTAGTAATTACGTACAAGTGGATAGAGAACTATCGAGTGGAGATATTAGTAGGTAGGCATCCAAACTCTGTCACTTCTCAGCTACTCCCCCCTAATCCCAACAAGGTTCCCAAAAGATATGTGCCCCTAAAAAGGCCAGATAAAAGGACACTTTATTATGAGCTTGGGTTTTAGCCCTCTACCTTAATGTAGAACTCTCTGGGTCACATGGAGGACACATTTTTCCTAAAACAGAAGGAGACCCCATCTTAGAGTCTAAGATGACTAAGTGGCCTCCTTTGCTTCCTTGTCTGAGCCCTTGATTCTCTTTATCTTATCACTGTTGGTGAGCAAATGTTAGTTATGGGAGGAACAAGTCAGACAGCAAAAATAGCAAGAACAAGCATTAGTCTTGCTCCTAGAGTAGAGCTGATTGGGGCCACTTGGAGATGGGAACATCCAGAGAGCATCTGTGTATAGCACAGTGCATATTCTTATTCTTAAAGATATTAATATGTACATCATATCTGTCTTTGGTATCGCAGTAGACTAGGGAACAATGCTGTGTTCATGAGAAGTCTCAATAAATTTTTATAGAAGTGAATTCAAGATTCTGTAAGTAGAGAAACACAGTGAAGGCTTTATGCATAATGTTCTTTCAAGCCATTAATAAAATTTTCTAAAATATTCCATATATTCATAATTAGGTAATTTTATATAAATTATGGCTTACTCATATAGTAGAATGCTTTGCAGTCATTAAATTTTTAAAAAAATTTTGCAAGTCATTTTAAATGAAGTAAGAATTTTTAATGATGTAGTATTAAGTAAAAAAGCAGGGTGTAAAATTATTATACAAAGTGGTCTCAGCTATGTACAAATAATAGTCATTAAAAAAGATTATCTATACTTGCTTCTTCAGGATATATTGTTAAATGATAAAGCAAGAAGCAGAATAGTGTCTATGGAATGATACCATTTTATGTAAAAAAATATATATATATATAAATCTTGAAGTCTATACAAAAAAACGATTGCTCTGGGGAGTAAATCTGGGGGTGGTAGTGGCTAGAGTAGAGAAGTAACTTAATTTTTATTACACCAATTTTTATGTCTTGCATTTTTTTTACCATTTCCATACATTTTTCAATAATAAAGCTTTCCTTTTTATAGTTATATATATATTTATGTATATATATGTATACCAGTTAGCAATAATAGGAGTGTGTGTGGGAAGTTTAATTTTTCTTCTTTTTTCCTTTTTCTTTGAGTTTCTAAATGTTCTACAAGGAATATATCTTATTTTTATAATTAAAAAAATATTAAACATGATTTGGGACAAGCTGAAACCTGGAATGGAGACCAGGGACAGAATTATGAGAGGTATCTGTGTTTTCTTATGGAAAACTCAAGCATTTTTTAGGCATCTGCTCAGAGATTGCCCCCTCAGAGAGACCTTGTCCTGAGTACTTGATACTAGGTGAGTCTCTCTTATTATTCTCTCCATAGCACCCTGTTTGTTTTCCTTCATTGCATTTTCACGATCATTTTATTTGTTGGTGTGCTTTCCTGTTTAATATTTGTGCCTCATTCTGGGATTTGGTTCACATCTGGTGTTTCACTGTACTCCAGCACACAGCCCAGTGCCTGTTACTAAATGAATAAATGGACACTCATCCTCTTCATGACCGTTATATCACAGAACCCAGTGACAAAAGCCTGTAGATAAGAGGATAAACATCCACAATGGATTTATGCTTTAGCATGCTGGTTAAGCGTGGTCCCAACAGCATAACAAGAGGGCAAGGATAGGCTGCAAAAATAGAGTGGGAAGAAAAGAGGGATGCCCTATACTTAGGACAGCTATGTGTGATGCTGGAAAATGGGCGTTCTCATGGGTGGCAGGTGTCAGCTTGTCAGATTTGTGGCGAATGCTCCCCCGCTGTCACATGGGCACATACATTGGGAACGAGGGATGGAAGGTGGAATACCAACTGCACCATTAATCCTGGTGAAAGATGACAGCACAAAATGGTAGCAGGGAATTTGGAGAGCTGGATTTTTCTAGACTTGGCTGGGCTGGGACCTGGCTGTGTGTCTTTGTTGTAGTCACTTCACCTCTGAGTCTTGTTTTCTTATTTGTGAAAGGAGGGCACTGAGTGATGATCTCTGAGGGTCCTTGGGGGTGTACCATTGAATGATTATGTAAAATAAGGGGTTTTAAGGGCTTGGGAGGAGAAATTTTTCAATATGATTTACAGTCACTTCAGTAGGTCCCTACTGAAAGGCCTGACACAAGTGTGGGAGGTGAGTCTGGTCGTGGATTAAGGGCTAATGTAATGTGATAAAATGTCATCCCAACATCTCTTCCTAGAAAAGAATTGAAGTCTTCAGTGACTCCAACCGGTAAGGTGCATGAAATGGATCATGTATGTGCATAGATAACTTTTGGCTCTGCCTTTGACCTTGGGCAAATTTCTAAGACCCAGTTTTCTATAGAATGAGGATAATAATAATACTTATTATTATAAGGGTTAATCTAAGGATCAAATGAGAGGATGCTTGAAAAACACCTAGAATGGTTCCTGGTCCATAGTACTGCTCAATAACCAAAAGCTTTTTATAATTTAATGCAATATCAGCTACAGTTACAGAGTACAGAACATGTGCAAGGGTTGCATTGGTTCTCCATGGCTCTGTTTAAACCTTGTGTAAAGAAAACAGCGTTTTCTTTTTGGGACTGCTATCATGGTAAAGTGTTTCCTACTCCAGAGAAGGGCCCCTACTCAAGGATGAGCATATTATAAAAAGCCACCATTTTCACCCTCCAGGGACTTGATCGACATCAGCTTCTTTAGGTCTCACAGCAAGTCTTGTGAGATCAGCCTTCCTCTCTCTCGTGTGGCGGAGTTCTAGGGAGGTTACTTACCTGAGTGAGGGTCAATGCTGGGATGAGAACCAAGGTCTCTCTGGCTCCAAAGCCCATGCATTGAACCCCTGGGCTACACAGCCTTCAGCCACTGTTCTTTGTGCTTTCTCTGGACTTTGCTTTCCTGTAGCCAAAGGTCCTTGTCATCCCTTCTCTCCTGTTGCAGGCTCATGGTTCACAGTGGGTGGGAGTCAGTCTTCTACATTTCCTATGGGTTCCCTGGACCCATCTGTTCCAGCATTAGCTGCAAACCTTGCGCAGGGTCTTCAACCCTAGGTCCTCCTGATGCTTCCAGATGAGAGAAGGTGACCCTGAGCTCAGGCCAACCTGGGCTGTCCACAAAGCGTGGGAAAATTATCAGCAGAGACCAAAAAAAAATGTTCTCCCTCAAGAACTGTTTTTGTAGGGCTGTATTTTCTGATGTGAAGAGCACATTTTTTGTTAATCTGCTCTCAGTGGCAGAATCAGGGAGAGTGGGAACAGGGCTATTTTATCTACCCAAAACAATTCATCAAACAAACTCAGGGGATCCCAGATAGTCTCTGACAAATAAAAGTCAACAGTGCTCCCTTTGTCTCGGGCCACACACACAAACCATTTCTTTGAAAGGTAGAGGAGGTCATCTTGATGTTCTATGGATGTCTGCAGGCAACACATGCTTTCCTTTACTTCTTCCTGGCCCCCAGGGTGACTGTAGATCTTGGGGAGGAGGGTGGGAAATAAATGAATGGCAAGGAAAGGCAGAACTTGGTTGTGGTAGAGAGTTTGGGCTTCTGTGGGGAAGAACTGGCTAAGCCTCTGGGAAGACACTGAAAGGCAGAGACACACTTGCCCTAGGTGGAGGCCCATCTCCAGAACATGGTAGCTTTCCCTCTGCTTTGGGACGGGAAAGATAATAATAATGATTCCAGCTAATGTTCTCTGAGCACTTTCAGAGTTCTAGGCATGAGGCTAAAGGCCTATGCACACTGTCTCATCTCATCTTCATAGCAGTCCAGGGAGGTAAAATTATTATTCTGTTTCTGAATTAACAACTGAGGTTCAGAGAGGTTAAGTCACTTGCCTAAAGTCACACAGATTTTCAGCCGGTGGGACAGAATTTGGACATGGGTTATTTGATTCTAGTCCCATACTCTCAGGCCCACAGAAGCTGTGACTTGCTCACAACCTCAAGCTAGTTGGGGGACAACTAGGATTAGAACTTAGGCCTTCTGATTTTCAGTTTTTCCAACCATATCACTCTGCTTTTTGATTTAAACTGTCATAGGAATGATATTTCAAAGGAGCAAATTCAAGACAGCATTCAGTTCACTCAAATTAGTCTCACAAATGAGTGGACAAGCTTGGTGGTCTTCCTTAAAGAGTGTTAAAGAACAATCGAGGTGATTTTTTAAAAATTAAATTCTCTTAAAATTATTTTTTCTGAGTGTAAAAGTAATTCAAGCCAATTGCAGAAAATTTGGAAAATATAATAAAGTAAAATTTAAAAAATGACTTATAATCCTACCACCCAGAGATAACCTTAGCATTTTTAAAAAACATGATTGATTTCATGATATATGTGTGTATACATATAAAATTATGTCCAACTTAAAATTGTATTGATGATGACAAATGGATTTTAAATCTTGTGCCCATCAGATTGATTGGTATTTTGAAGGGTTCTGAGGCCTCATATGTTGTGATGAACTGATGATGATTGCTGTTGATTCATGGTTGAGGATTGCATCAGCAGAAGCCTGTCTTTGGCCATACTTTCAAGGGCGGCATCATGGCTGCCTTCCATCGGAAGACATTTTTTTAAAAATAAATTTATTTATTTATTTATTTTTGGCTGTGTTGGGTCTTCATTGCTGCCCGCGGGCTTTCTCTAGTTGCGTCGAGCAGGGGCTACTCTTTGTTGCAGTGCGTGGGCTTCTCATTGTGGTGGCTTGTCTTTGTTGCAGATCATGGGCTGTAGGCGCACGGGCTTCAGTAGTGGTGGCACACGGGCTCAGTAGTTGTGGCTCACGGGCTCTAGAGCACAGGCTCAGTAGTTGTGGCACATGGGCTTAGTTGCTCTGCGGCATGTGGGATCCTCCCGGACCGGAACTCGAACCCGTGTCCCCTGCATTGGCTGGCGGATTCTTAACCACTGCGCCACCAGGGAAGTCCCTGAAGATATTTTGGTGCCAGTTTTACTTCCAGGAACAAGGATGTTGGGACAAGCTAAGGATTTACTGTCATATATCGATGAGGTTTGCCTGATGTCCTCGATTAGAGCCAGGATTTCCCTTACTATCGATACTTCATGTGGTCAAGGATTTGGGCCATCTCTTGATAGGTATGTGGAGGCCCTTATCTCTGGGACAGAGGGACTGGCTGCAGGGTTAGCTACTGGCTTCATAAACTTAACCCAGGACCCTGCCATCCTGAGGATGGAACAGCATGCCTTGCAGAGTTTGTCAGTTCCACCCTACTCAATCCCTCGTTTGTCTGGATGCTTGTTTGTCATCTTGCATGTGGCCTTCTGTATAGCAAAGTGTGGAAGTGAACCACTGTCTGACTTCAGAGCCGTCTGTTACTGTTTATGTCTCATTGAATCACTGGAAGAGCCGTCACTAGAACCGTGGGCTGGAAGGGACCTTCAGGTGCATTCCAAAGCCCTTATCTTACAGAGGAGGCCGCCAGGTTTCACACAGAGTGCGACACGGGCTGGTTTGGAGTCAAGTTCTCCTGACCTGTGTTCATTTCTTCTCTTTCCTTGATGATTTTATTTTTAATAGATCTTTATTGGAGTATAATTGCTTCACAATACTGTGTTAGTTTCTGTTTGCACAACAAAGTGAATCAGCCATATGCTTACACATGTCACCATATCCTCTCCCTCCCACCCTCCCTATCCCACCCCTCTAGGTCATCGCAAAGCACCGAGCCGACCTCTCTGTGCTGTGCTGCTGCTTCCCACCAGCCAACTGTATTACATTCAGTAGTGTGTATATGTCCATGCCACTCTCACTTTGCCCCAGCTTCGCCCTCCCACCCCATGTCCTCAAGTCCACCAACCTAAATGTCCTTCGACAGTTGAATGGGTAAAGAAGATGTGGCACATATATACAATGGAATATTACTCAGTCATAAAAAGAAACGAAATTGAGTTATTTGTAGTGGGGTGGATGGACCTAGAGTCTGTCATACAGAGTGAAGTAAGTCAAAAAGAGAAAAACAAATACCATATGCTAATGCATATATATGGAATCTAAGAGAAAAAAAAACGGGTACTGATGAACCTAGTTGCAGGGTAGGAATAAAGAGGTAGACATAGAGAATGTTGATTTGTTTTTAAACTCTATGGCATTATATTTTTATAAGGAGAAAAAGACATTGATGAATGGATTTAGAGTCTTACAAAGATGATGTACTTACAGAGAAGAGCATTGTTGATTCATTTACATTTTATGTCTTGTTTCTTCCAGTTATCTATGTCTACTGTGACCGGTTTCCAAACCAAAAATTAGATCATGTGGTCAGACAAAGAGTTATGAATTATTTGACTTGTCAATTTATTTTTAACCAAGGTATTATAAAGGTTTAAAAAGAAAATCATGTTTAGTTATTCAGTGATTTATTTATTGAAGAAGTACTGTTTTAAGGTTTTTACATGAATTTTCTCCTTTAGTTTCTCCACAATCCTGTTAGATAAGTATTAGGAATATGTTTATTCTATAAATGAGAAAAGCAAGGCTTAGAGAAATTAATAGACTTAACCGGGCTCAAAGCTTATAAATGACATGTCTTTCTGACTCACAAATCTGTTAACTTAGTCACTATATCATTCTACTTCACAGTTCATGTTTGCATACACATTGGGAATTAGTTGATTTATTGAAAATAATAGAACTACATGAAATCAAATAAATCTGGGTATGAAGTCACCATCCCCATGACTGAAGGTATTTGATTATTTGTCCTGATTTACTGGCACCTGGTGGTGGGTCCCCCAAAGTCAGGTTTACCTACATTTTAGTGGGAAATCTTGATGCCACTTAGTTCTATTGTACTGAACTGACTCAGGTTGACATTTGAGCTTTCTAGTGTTCAGACTGTCTTATCCAAACCACAGTCTCCACTCGGTGACAGTGGGCTTTGGAATTGGCTGAATTCATAGAGGAGAAAGGGCAAAGTTTACAGGGGATGGGGCTAACCTGTTTTGAAGTCCCGCTCATGAGTTTGGGACCGTGTTCCTCTTGAGGTCCTGGCTTTCTCTCATCAAAGCCCTGGTAACTTAATTATTAAAATGCATTCACTCACCCTTTAAAAGACAGAAGTTTCATCACATTACTTTTAAGGCTGTCTGTACTTGGTGACTGAATGTCTGGGTTGTGTCATAATAAGGCCAATTAAAAAGAAAAAAAGTGCACAAAGTCAAGGCACATCCCCTACCCTCTGAATCAGGTTCATATTCCTCTCAGGATCTGTAAAGCCCCTGCTCATTTGGAGCTCAAGGCTGCTCCTCTGGAGCCAGTTGTGCAGTTTTATGGCCTGCACTAACCTCATGATGTCACTGGGTCATCAGAGACAGTGGTATGGGGTTAAGAAAGGCTAGCTCCTAACAAGCAGGCCCAAAGCTGAGAAGGGTGGGGGCATCCTAGAAACGGCCCCAGGAAGCCAGGGAAAGGAACCAGGGAGGTATCCTAAGGCAGGATTTCTACTGCCTGCAGCGAGGAGACCCTGCTCACTCCACTTGGGCAGGTGGACGTGGCAGCTATCCCTCAGCCAGCTGTTTGCACCTGAGCATGAGATCTAGCTCCAAGGCAATCCAAAGCTATGGAAAAAAAAGACCCAAACAAACATAGAAGCAGCTATGCTGGCCAATAGATTGTTAAAAACAATACTTAACCAATATTGTCTCCCATTTTGCTGCATGAAGCTTATAGGTCTCATTGGTACACATAACACAGGGCCTGGATGGATGACACTAAGGGCTATCTCTGCTTCTGACAATGCTGGGAAATTTATTTGGCCTAGGGCCTTGTTTATCGTTATCAAGGCAGCTTTTTTTAAAAAAAAGACTTCTTTAAAAATAATAAATACTAATACTAAAAAGATATCTATCAAGCCCATTTTCCAAGGGAGTTTGGAGTTCTGGAGGGTTTGGAATTTGGAATTCTGGAGGGTTAGGAAAGAGATGTTTGTCTTGGCCAGGAACACTATTAGTCAAATGATTGTCTACGGAAAGAGCACTGGATTGAGCGTCTGAACACCTGAGTACTTAAGTCTGGCTCAGCATCTATTTGTGGGGGCCATTGGACAGATCCATTTCCCTCTCTAAAAGTGGAGTTTGGGCTAGCTAATTCTTCGAGTTCCATGTAGCTTGCAAATACCAAGCACTGATTTCTTTAGCCTCTTTATGATATAATTAAATAACCCTTTCCAGCTCTTGAGACTACTGGGAAACACTCCGAACATATGTATTTATCCAGCCCCAAACTCATTGAATCATTGTAAGCTGGACTGAAAAGACTCCAGGGGTCACTGGGAACCATGTTTTCAGATTGGCATCAATACAGAGATCCAGAGGCAGAAAGGAATTAGGGTAAGAGTAACAACACATAGTAAAGCAGGCTGGAAGCCAGTGAGACTTGAATCATTTGCTGATAATAGATGGACCTTTTCCAACCACCTAATCCTCGTGATATTTTCATCTATAGATATTTATTTATTTTATAAATGGAACCTGGCCAAAGTTGGTTGAAAACAAAGTTTGTTTAACATTTTTTTTAACCTTAAAATCATCCCCCAAACAACTGAAAAACTACAGGTGATGTAGACAGAGAGCGGGAGTGCTTTCAGTGAGTGCTGCCTTCACTTGCAAACGTACTGAAATATCTGTAAGCTAGACAACCAAGCCGAAAGAAAATAAAACCAAACACAACCAAATAAAAACAACAAAAAATCTGCCTGCCTCCCATATCACTGCTCTGTTTCTCACCTTTGTTTGCACATGCTCTTTGGAAGAATAGATGTTAAATGTTAGCTTTCTTTCAGTCTTGACTTCTGTCACTACCGGGCCGTTTCATTGCTGCAGCTCCGTGTCTGGTGTTCACAGTTAGCCCTCACCCTACTTGCCTTCTCTGAAGCCTCCTACATTATTGAGAAAATTGCCCCTTTATACTGCCTCCCTTCACGCAACTTTCAAGGCTTTAAAAAATTTATTATTACTAAAAACATAATCTTGCTTCATTTTAGAAAATTTACTAACTGAAAGACAGCAACAAGAAATACAGGAATTACCCATAAACCAATGACCCCAAGAGAGCCGTTATTAAAACTTTAGTGTATTTTCTGGCTTTTGTGGGTGGAGAGGAGAGAGTGAGGAGAAAAGAGTGCAAGACGAGGCTGGAGAGAGGGGTACCAGACGCACAAGGCCTTGTAGCCAGTGCCAGGGATTTGGAACTTTATTCTGAGTGCAACGAGAAAATGAGGAGGAATTTCAGTAGGATCCAGAGAAGATCATATATGTGTTTTAGAAAGATTACTATGACTACAGTGTGGAGACCAGACTGAGGACAAGAGACCAGTTAGGAAGCCATGTAGGAAACAGTTTGTGCTGTTCTCAGTACCTCATCTTATGTCATTTCCCTCTTCTGGAGTGTTCTCCTTTCTTCCTAGGTCCACCTGAACTCTACCTCTCCTTCAAACAACTTGAAGTACCCAGCTATTCAAACCTTCCCTGACTTCCCTCTCCTCCAGAGATTAACCACCTGTTCCATGGGGTATAACCCACAGTTGCACTGAACCAGGGCAGTCTTGTGGAGCTGGGCATAAAGCTTTTCATTCTTCACTTTCCCATCATCCTTATTTGCATTATCTCTTGAAGAATCCTATCAGACCTGATAAATTAATTAATACTAAAATGTAAATGAAACAGACCTTTTTATCCTTCCTGGCACAAGAGCTTTTTAAAAAGTTTAAGCCTATACAAAAGTGCGGGGGGGAATGGTATAATGACCTCCTGAATGCCACCAGCCAACCTCCACAGTAATCAACTGAAGGCAAATCTCGTTTCTTTTGTACTCCCAACTACTCCATCCTACCTCAGACATCTTATGTGGCCAATTGCGTTGAAATAGACAAATTAACCCAAAAGGATGCATCTTTAAGGGAGAACTACTGGTAATTTATCATATAGTTAGGGAAGAACAATTCCCATAGGTGCCCCTTTGAGCAATCATGTAGCATATAAAGAATTTAGTTCTTGCACTGAGGGTCTGGGACACTCAGTGTGTATATATTTATAAAGGAACATGAAACACATAATACTTTTGGGAAGAAAAGTGTTGCCATATAGTCTAGCACAATTTTCTGGGGGATTTGAAATAGCATGTTAAATAGAGATCAAACTAACCTTTTAGGAGAGGTGCCTGGCAAAGGAAAGTGTGCCAAGCAGAATGACCTTCCACGCTTAAAGATATCTGAAGCCAAGAAATGTGCTGGAGGAGTCAGCTTCCTGAAGAACCCGGGTACCCAAAAATCTTAGAGTGGTGCTGGAGAGTAGTGCTCGAAAAGGCAATCTTTTAAAAAAAATTTTATTTAGGCAACATAATTAAATGATAATAGTACCGTGTAGCACAGTTTTATGAAGCGATAATCCAGTTCCCAAATGGGTAAACTATAAACTATAACTCTGATGGCCAAGTCACTTATCCCAATGAGGGAGCCCAATTATTGCGAGGGAAAGCAGGGGATCGCCCTGTTGTAGTGATTTTGGTACATGAGTTTAAATAGGTCTAAGACACTTGATGTAGATTCTTCTCCTGGATTGGGAAGCCAAAGCTTTAAATCTGGGAGAAAGATGAAGGCAAGTGGGGGTGGGCTCGGGGCTGGGGGATGTCTTTGTAGAGAGCTTAGAGAGTGGTGAGATGCTGCAAAGGAAGCAGGTAGAACGAGTGGGTGAATTCAGTAAAGTTAGAGTTTCAGAAAAAAATCAGACCACTATTCCTTACACTGAACAATTCCTTGTTCAGAAAGCAAGAAACTGTTTTCCCAAAAAAAAAAAAAAAAAAAAAATGGAGAAGGGAAAGGAACTATTAATTTTGGGGCTCCAACCATATGCCATTATTTTTACAGATCTTATCTCATTTAATTCTCACTGCAAGCCTATGAAGTAAGGATTATCCTCCCTATTCTATAATTGACGAGAATGAAGCTCAGAGAAGATAAGTCATTTGCCCAGGAACACAGAACTCATGGGTTGAAGCAGGATTCAAGCCTGCTCCTTTGACCACTGTAGTTTGTCTCACCAGGAGAGTTAGAAGGAAGAGCCATCACTGAAATCTGACCTGGTACTGGATGGATGCTCTCCAGGGTCCACTTAGTGGTTCCTGATTACAAAATGTTCTTATACTCCAGGCGGTAAAGAAAGAATGCTGAATACATTTTTTCCTAATGGGATCTTTGGAGCCAGGAAGGCAGCCTCTTGTTCCTCACAGAGCCCAGATCTGTCCTCTTCTCTGGCCATTTAATTTTCCTCTACAAAGTACTTATTTTAGTCTTCCAAGCACCCAGCATATTGCCAGACACATGATAAGACATCAATAAATATTGTGCAGTAAATATACAAATGAACAGAAACATCAGCTATATGTGTATCCCTGCACAAATAGCAGTATTTTATTGGATTGCCGTATCCTTTAGGGTTAGGTTCAAATGTTCACTTCTCTTTACTTCTCCATCCTTCTAAAGTCCACAGTTATTTTTTCATCTAGAGCATCTATTATTCATACCGTTCATGTTGCCAAGAATTCATATACTGTAGTTTTTGTTCTTGGTTTGGTATACAAGAATCTTGCCTCACCTCATAGGGTAAAGCAACTTAAGGATATGGATTGCATCATTTTATTCTTGTGTCCCCCAGAGCACCTACCACAGCATTCCATTAGAAGGTGCCTAGTGAGTGTTAGTTGATTTGAAGAGTCTAGAGGGAAACCAAACTGTAGTAGAAATCTGGCTCTGCTATTTGCTAGCCTTGAAAAAATTCTCTCTCTGAATGTCACCTTCCTCATCTGTGGATTTCAGTGGTAGCTGCTTATATGTTGGATGTTAAGGTTAAATGAGACAGAGCATGGCAAGTACTAAGCACAGTGCTTGGCATATGCTTGATGCTCCAATAAGTGGTAGGAAAAAGAAAAAGGAAAATGTAGACAGTAGGAGAGCTGACATCAGTTTTCTTACAACAGTAAGGGGTATGACTATGGAGGAGAGGGTACAGGGGGTCACTTAACTAGATCCAACAGTGATAATGCCCAGACGTGTGGATCACTTGCAAAAGGCAACTGGTCTTAGAGGGTATAGCCATTGTAATTGATTCTCTTCCTGTGACTTTGAGATGCTATGTCACCTCTGTCTTCTGTCCCTCATTTGGGAATAATAGGTCAGACCTACACCTGGTTCATCTCTGCTGCTTTCAAGTCTCTGAGAAACTACAACTAATTCTTCCTCAAGATTAAGAAATCCCATCTAAAAATATCCACCCCCCACCCCTGCAAAGCGAGAAGGACACAGGGTAGCAGGAAAAAAGGGAAACCAATATTTATTGAGTGCCTCCCATACACCAAGCATTTATTGAAAATGTACTATGTTGCATTTTGTGAACAAAAGTGGGACAAAAGCAGGCAATAGAGATATAAATAGTATATTTAATGTCAGGTAGATAATTACTATGAAGTGGAAAATAAAGTAGGGCGAGGGGATAGTAAGTGATAAAAGTACTGCTTTAGATAATGCGGTCAGGGGAGGCCTCTGTCATAAGGTGACATTTGAGCAGAGGCATGAGGTCCTGAGGGAGTGAGTTGCACCAATATCCAGAGGAAGGACATTCCAGTTGGAGGAGACCGAAAATCCTCTGAGGTGTTCAACGTGGATGTTGTGGTCAAGGAACTGCAAGAAGGCAAATCTCATTGAATCATGCTGAGAAAGAGAGTGACAGGAGAAGGGCTGGAAAGGTACCCAGGAGCCAGCTCATATAGGACCTTGTAAGCAGTATTACCCTCACTCCCAGGCGAGAGCATTAGAGGGTCCTGAACACCACAGTCACAGAAAGCAAAACTTACTAACAAACACATAGGCCTCTATTCCTTGTGATTCAGCGCTCAGTGTTAACACAGCAGCTCAGACCCTAAACATCCACCCTTGTAACTAACACCACTCAGGCCCCCGAGGAACACTGGCCCTTGTCCTCAAAGTAAAAGGTCACTGCATCGAAAAGCTGTAAAGGTTTGATTGAAGGTGGTGCTGTTACTGACCTTGGAAACAGACACTGATTTGGAGTTTGGAAAGGATTTGAGTAAATGAAGTATTTAAAAGGCAAATTGATTTGATCAATTCTTCCTCCAAGACATTTCAGATATCAAAAAAGTTTTGCATAACGAAGAGCAAAATTAGTTCCCAGTAGTGTCAAGCATCTATTTTCTTGCTTCTCTTCATATTCCAAAATGTGCTTCTGAAAGTACTCCTGAATGCAGTTGCATATGGTGGCTGAAGAATGTTTTGCAGTGTAAAAAATTCATATTACTCTTAAATTTGTATATATATCTTTATATACATCTAGTGGTAAAAAGTGAAGTGTGATGTGATACTGAATCTTTACATTGGCAACTAGATGAACCTTCAGTCTAGAATTACAAATAGTTTAATTTTTATAAAGATATTTAATAAGATTAAATTTTGAAAAAGTAAATAAATTTCAGCTTTATTTAAATAATTTGATTTAAAATATTGACATTCATTAATATAAATAACCTTTTGCCTTTTAGTGTTAGTAGATAATTTGGAATGTTTTACAATAAAAATAGCATTTTTGAAAACATGAAAATAATCTTAAGCATTTTGATTTTAATATTTATATTAACTAAAATTTTTCATGAAAGTTTATTCAAACTTTTTCTTTACTTTGAATAAAATTACATTTTAATACTTTAGATCATTTCTGTTAATAGAGCATAAATTATATGAAAATCGATTATAATAATACAATTATTAATTTTGCTGGAATTAAGGCAAGAAAACAGTTTATGGAATGAATGGATAATAACATTTCAGTTATTTACATATTTATTTATTATTCATCCAAACATAGCTAGTCCATCAAGAAAACACCCAAAATGCATAAAAATAATGAGAATGAATAGTTTTTAATATTTTGCCGATTTTCAGTTATTTAAAAACCATAGATTTATACTTTTAGTCGTTTAAAAATAGATTTACACATATTTTTAGGTTTCACTATTTCATATATTTATCAAGTAGATAAACAGAAAAGATTTCTTAAACAGTTTGTTATCTTGACTTAAAATTTAAGAAAAATTTAGAACATGGTATGTGAATATTCCTTTGAATTCTTGCCCTGTACCCTGCAAATGCTAGCAGAGGCTGACCTGTAAGCTATGGTTGAAAATGGGTTTTATTCTGTGTGTGATCAACAGTTGTTGGAGAGATTTTAGCAGGGAAAAGATATGACCTGACTTACATTCTTAAAGTAGTTGCTCTGTCTGCTGGTGGGGAACAGACAAGACTGGGGGCCAAGGTTAGCAGGCTACTGCAGTGGTCCAGACAGATTGTTGAGGTTGGGGTGGTGGAGGTAGAATTGGTGAGAAATGGTCTGGATCTATTTTTTTTAAAGGTAGAGCCAAGAAGATTTGCTTATAGATTGTTGAAGAATGTAAGGGTAAAGATTCAAGAATGACTTCAAGGTTTTTGACCTGAGCAGCCGGCAGGTGACAGTGCTCTTTCTTTCTTGCCTCTTAGGGTTGTTATGAGCATTATTTAACTGAAATGTCATATGTAAAATTTCCAGCACGGTGCCTGGTGCATAGTAGTTGCTCAATAAATGGTAGTCGTGAGTATTTTATTATTATATTCTCATTTGGTTATCTCCAGAACCATGCCAGATGCTGATTTTATGATATATTTTTTTTTCAGAGAAAGAAATTGGTCAAGAAGTTGAATGACTTGGTCAAGGCCATACAGCTAATGAATTGTAAAAGCCAGTTTAGAACTAGAGATTTTTCTCTGAAAGGAGCATGCAGAGAGCCTTTGAGGGCAGTTAGACCAGGACAAGGGTCGATGTTTGCCAACTGTGGACTGGGAATTGGAATAACACTTTGTTTCTGGAAGAGGAGCAGGTAAAAATCCTTCTTCAAAGAGACAGGGATCAGGATTTCTGAGTTTTTGGAGGAATGAATTAGTAATAAGGCCAGGATATCAGGAGCCTTTTGCCCAGAGTCAGCTCAGATAACTGGTTTGTCCTTCCTGCACCTGTTAGCAGCACCCAAAGTCTATTGATCATTGCATTGTAGACACCATTCTAAGCCCTTTACCTGTATTATTTTTCCTTTAATCCTCACAACAGCCCTGTAAGGGAAGTAGTATTGTTATCCGTCTTTCACAAGTCAGGAAACTGAGGCACTTTGGTTAAGTAATGTACCTAAAGTTACACAGCTAAGAAGTGGTGGAGCCAGGGTTCAAAATTCACCCACTTTCAAGTTAAACCCATTCATTTTATGGATGCTTAAAACTGGAGCTCAGGGAATTCCCTGGTGGTCCAGTGGTTAGGATTCTGTGCTTCCACTGCAGGGGGCATGGGTTCGACCCCTGGTTGGGGAACTAAGATACCGCAAGCCACACAGAGAGGCCAAAAAACAAAACAAAACAAAAAAACCCTGGAGCTCAGAGAGTGCAAGCACCTTGCCTAAGATCACACAGCTAGTTGATGGCAAAACGCAAAACCCTTGAACACTAGTCCAAGCCTCTTCCACTGTCCCAGGCTAAAAGTTTTTGCTTATCTGTTGGAGGCTTTGGCTTATTTGAGGGATGGACAACAGATCGGGGCATAGCGCCTGATTTTGGCTTGGTGGTTTTGAAATTACAGCTTCTTATATTTTTTCAGTCTTGTTTTATGAACCCTGTTGGGGGAACTTGTTCACAGTTTCCTGCTTGGTTTCCCTGTGTAAATCAACAGCAGACTCGTGCAAACAAGTCGATACCAAAAGTTCTTCTTTAAACATTAGAATTGCAAGGAATTTTGATGGAGCTAGGACGTACCTCCCCCTTTCCTCCTTCTCACTATAAAACTATAAGAGACAGAGATTACCAGCATAAAGGAAATGGAATAAGTCTATTTCAAATTTGCTTCTCAAATTTAACTCCAGAAATGAAAGCCTCACATCTCAGCCTTGACCTCATGGGCTTAGGAAGGATCATTTCAACTGCTTAGAGGACAGGAGAATGAGGCAAAAATGTGGCTTGGAAAGAGTAGGAATGGACTACGACAGAATAGTGAGGACAAACCTCTGATAGATATGGTCTCTCACCTGCAGTGAATTTACAAATTCCCTGCCTTGGTGTCTTCACATGCGAAGTTCTTGCAAGGGTCAATGAGTTACTTCCTAAATATTATTCCTAAATAATTCATATGTTGTTTAGAGGGAAACAAACAACCCTTGCTTCCCCCAGCACCACCCCACTGCAGACTACTGTAGTTTCTTACTGAGTCCTCTTGCCATTCTTTGCTTTAATAGTAGTGGGAATCAAGAAACTAATGTTTGATATAGACTCTGTAAAATATTCTCCATTTGTTTTTGGATTTTCAGAACACCAAATAAGATTAAAAACAAAGAATCTATATTTCAGACAAGAGAATAACCTGCTCAACCAGATTTTCCAGGAGATAAGGGAAAAAACGCTTTTTAGCCCTTGTAATGTCTAGCAAAAAGGTCCGCTCTTGGAGCCTTGCCCTCAGTGAGCCAGGTCAAGATGGTGTCGTGTCTTGTCTAGGTAGACAGCAGTCCTTGTCAAATTAGATATTTCACTTTAAATAAAAATGCCAGAACTTCACATTTGCTTTCTAAAGCCCCAGTGAGTGTGATTGCATCCTGGGGACATAAGATGGGGCTAAAAACTCTCCAAAGCTGCTATTCTAGGTGTCTAAACTCACTAGCTAAGATCACAGCAGGGACCACAGACGTCACACCTGGAATCTGGAATGAGCGTTATAAAATTGGCAAGGCTGAAAAGGCATTAGTAAACATTATTAAGAATTCCTTGCAGGCAATTAGACTCCAACAATATCTTTGGAGAGGGTGTTTTTTTCTTTTCTTTCTTCCTTTTTTTTTCATCTTTATTTCTATCTTGCTAATGAGAAAGTAATGAGCCACATACTTGTTACCTAGAAGGAATATCTCGGCAAAGCTCTAGTGAACTTAAAAACAGTATTTACAAACTGATTATTGTTCACATTCATTATAAATTTTAAATTAGAAGGAATTGTAATAGAGAGAGCCAGGAAACTAGTTGTGCCTCACTCAGAGGTTTCACGGGCCCTTAAACAGCGAAAGGCTAAGATTTCTGCCACTGAGGAACTGGCCATGGGCGATGTTCTTGGACTCCATAAAAGAATGTGTTCCGCAGCTCTGGATTTGTTTATTCTCCTTGTTTGTTTTATGCAGTGTGATTGTCCTAAGTCACATTCAAGGCAGTGATATCTGGTATGTAGGCTCAAGAGATTTGTTTTCTATTGAAAGCACTCTCAGATATTTTGCATACTCTCCACTAACTCACACCACCCCGTCCTTTCCTCTGTTTACTTATTCATTTCTTTCTTGAGCTCCCTTCTCCAAAGAGGGAGAAATTTCAGTTAAGAGGACCAGGCTCTTGACCCTGGCTGAGACGCTCCCCTCCTTCCCGCAGGCCTCATGTTTCCCATTGACCTGCAGGGACAGGGAGACAAACATGCCAGCCCAGAGACCTGGCCTCTCCACAGAGGCTCCGTCTTGAGTCCCAGTTCCATTTAGAAGGGCTAGGAAAAGGTGAGCTTCATATCCTTTTTCTCTTCCTTGCTCTTTAATTTCCCGTATATAGTTTTTCCTTTGGCTGTGACACATAAGTTGGAGAAGTACAGCCCTGCCATGCATGATCTTTCTCGCCTACGCATTGGCTTGATTTATATATTCTTACTATTTTTCTTTTGTTTTGGTTTAACATCTGAGTGTACTTCTTACCTACCTGTGAAGGTCAGTCTGGGCTAAGTAATTTACTTGCATCATTTTATTTGATATTCATGACAACTAAGGAAACAGAGGCTTAGAGAGGCTGAAGAAATTGATGAAGCAGGGACTTTAACCTAGGAGGTTAGGCTTCAGAACACTTATGTCAATTGAATTGAAGCAAACACTCTTAAATGCAAACACTGTATGTCATTCCTCTAACCTGAGTGACTTTATTAAAGTATTTTCCATCACTTAAGGAATGTTGTGATGGACAGAAGGAATACTGAAATGTGTACTAGAGTCCAGAGTGGAAGACACTGGTTTCTAAATATTGGGTTCCTATATCCAGAAAGCAGATGAACCCTATTGAGTGAAAACAAATGAATGACAATTTGCTTCTCCTTTATGCAGAAAATCAACTTGCATTCAGTTCCCTTCTTTCAGGTGTAATAAGGTGTCCTCTTGTTCCATGATCTCTGATGGTAGCTGTGTGCCAACCTGCATGGACTGGTGATCAGGGAACTGTTGTTTCACCGGACCTTCAACCAAGTCGCCAGCTGACACAAAGAGTGCGCATAGGTTGTTCTGTGTATGGTTCCCACTGGGAATATGCTTGCCCTGGGAGTCAGGACAGGACACTGTTGGAGATTACAGGAAACTCCTGGTGAATCTGGAAGAGTTGGAAAGCCTTCATTCATTTCATTTCAGAGAATAAAAAAAGTTCTCCCTCATTGTGGAGAATAGCATACTAATTAAGAGCATGAGGTAAGATATGACTTAAACCTTGGCTTTGCCTCTTAACACATGTGATTTCAGGCACATTCTTGACATCAGTTCTGCCACCCGTTAAATGGAGATAGCAAGTCTAGAAATTTCACAGAAATATTGTGAGGATTAAATGAGATGGTATATATAAGATGTTTAGCCCAGTGTGAGGAATATAGTAAATGTTCTAATAGTATTAGCTATGATTATGTGGCTGTTTTCCTTGGACATAATAGAAATTTTTTGTTGCTGATGTAGGGAGATGATAGGAAAGGCAATTGCAAGCTTTAAAGGAGTGCATATGAGACCAATTTGAAAGGCAATGGGACTCAGTGGGAGCAACTTAGGGACAAATGAGGGAGCATAGGATGCTGGGAAAGAGGATGCTTTATAAAGAATTTCTATCAGCAAGACAGCACCTTGCCCCTGGGTCTAGCACAGAAATGGCCTCAGGTCATTTCCAAATTTGAAAGGAGCTAGGACTGGGAGTGCCCAGGCATATTGCAGATGCATGGGGGCTAGCCTAGGAGGTGGGCATTGCTCTAGTTAGGGAGTCTGAATTTCAAGTGACTACAAGTAACAAGTCAGAAACCAGGTAGAAGCAGAGATGAATGCATCACACACACACACACACACACACACACACACACACACAGAGTAAAATAAGATTTCACATTTGTATGGTTTGTTATGGTTTATAAAATACTTTGATATTCATTACCATTTTGCAGAGCATGGTGAGCCATGAGTCATTAGCTGGGTGAATAGAAACCTGGCAGCCTGGAGAGAAACTTTGTCTTTTAGGTACTAGGGGATCCATAAAAACAAAAGGCAAGCAAGGAAGGCAGAGGACCAGATGTGAAACTTCAGCATCAACAAGGTTACCTTTAATCAAGTGATGTAATTTTTCTAAGCCTCAGTTTCTTTATCTGCTAAATGGGAAAAATTATGCTGTCTGCCTTACCACGTTGTCATTAGGATTTGATGAAGCAATGAATGCAAAATGCTTAATGCTACTAAGTACTTAACATAGTTGTGAGCTGGTCAATGGTGAGGAATGTCTGGGATGTTTAGTGAGGAAAGGTGCCTGGAAACAGATTCTGAACACAATGAAGAGAAGAGAAAGTAGGGAAGGGAGGTAGCAAAAAGAAATGTCCTACTTGGTATTTTTGGCCTGATTTTGGAGTTAGCAAAGCTAGAAGCAGGACTCCTCACCCAGTCTTCCTTCTCCTATATCAGGCCCACTTTCTAATTACTGGGCCTAAATAAGAGTCTGTGTTCCCCCATAGACTGTACCTGGCGCACTAGACATCCGTCTGGCCTCACTTTGTCTCAATGAATTCCTAGTCAAGACACCATGTTCTTGGTGTAAGATCTCAGGCCTCCACAGAGGATTAAGCTGAAACATCCTGTCCCTCTGGTTCAGAAAGCAGGAGATCTTTCGACACATTTCTAAAGAAGTTGGCAGTGCTTGTTGGAAATACTGATGAGTGGTCAAATCTTTGGCCAGGCCTAGGAGTACTCTCTGTAAGCTTACTTGGGGAATAAGAGCTTATCCGTGATTCTAGGCCTTACTAGATCTCTGGTAGAGTATCTCTGTCCCTTAGTTAGGGGACAGCATTCATTAGCAGTATTCTCAGCAACTTCTGATTGTGATCTCATCAGTTGTTTTTTCTTAACTCACTGCCTTTCCATCTTTCCATCCATCCATCCATCCATCCATCCATCCACCCATCCACCCATCCACCCATCCATCCCTTCATTTAACATCAGTGCTTACTTCATATTAGACTTTGTGCCTGCCTCTAAAAAACTCTCATCTGTGGCTTCCATTGCTAACCTATACAAACTTACCAACTTCTCTGATCCTTTGATATCTCCCAACCTCTTTGAACTTAGTAGATTTCTGGATCTCATCAACTTGGTCTTCTCATGTCTCATGATTATCTTGGCTGATAGTCTAACACTGGCACCTTAATTTTCAGGGGTGAGGCTTCTTGAGGCTTGAATGAAGTATTGAATTTTGGAAATATGTTGCATTTTTCCTTCATTTTAAGGGAAGGAAATAAGCAGTTTGGTTGTCTAGTCTTGAGAATGGGATCCAGCAACTGGGGCTTGGTCTTTGCTATTAATTGGCAGGTAAGGAAAAAAAAAATGTGCTGAAAACTTCTTCCTAATTGCACATTTTTGGGTCCCTTCCTACAATCACCAAATTATATCACCCTCTTCAAAGAGGGTAATTTCCTTTGTGAGAAAAACAAAGTAATCAACCAAAATGCTGAAAAATCCAGTCTTTCTGGTTAATTAATTAATTAATTTTTTTTACTGTCTATAGAGTTGGTGCTAAAGAGTTTTCAGACCCATGACCCCCAAATCACTGATGCTGTCATGAGGGACCATGGAAGAACCTTGATCTCTTGCTGTACAAATCATTTGTGTGTGTGTGTGTGAATTGGAAGATTCAACCTTTAGTTGTGTGCAGGCACCTGTTAATACATAGGTAGAGATAAGATTGTTAGCCATCTATTCTTACCTCTTCCCTTAGTGCTCTATCTTAAAAAATTCCTTTTGTGTGGTCACCATAAGGAGATGTCTAATTTTGACACATACACCATTTGACACATACACCATCCCTGACTCTTGGCAACATCCAGGCCTTCGTAGAGCGTAATGTCTCTTATGATACAAAGTTACCCAGGTTTGTTCTGGTCACCACCTTTTGACAGGGCTTGGACCCAAACCCCTGTGTGGCCTTCCCACCTGTTCCCTGGTTTTCCTGCTCTACTTGTGGTTCTCATAAAGACGGTAAGCAATTAGGCTGTTCTGTTGTGGCACATGGTAGTGTAAAATTATGGAATTTAGGATTTTAATGAGTTCAGGTGCCATACAAAAGAACTCCCCCTACTCTTACCCCCACCCCTTGTCCATAAAATTATATGGCTTTAGAATTGGGGCTTTATGCAACCTGGACTAAGCCATTTTATTTAAAGAAAAAAAATTGACAAGGAAAAAAAGAACCAACACAATTATATGCAGATTTGTTCATAAATCAGGCACTGCAGCAGCTGTGCAGCACATGTTGGCGATCCCGAGTTTGTTGCTGGAACTTGAAAGATAAACATGAACCTGTTTTGACAGAGGAAAATCTGTTCACAGCAAGGAGCTGACCTTGTTCTTTAAACAAGGAGGATGGTGTGGCAGCCTGCTGTGCCCTGCTCTGTGTTGCTGTATGGTGGTGAGGGTCACATAAAGAAGAGACCAGAGAATGAGAAGGGATTTACCTAGGGCAAAAGGAATCAGCGAAAGACCCCAATCAGTAGGCAGAACTTGGCTCTTCCACCCTTCTGGGGCCCAGTTAGCTAGGTCACTGGAGCAGGTCAGACTTTTTGTATGTATTTTCAGAGGTGAGAGCTCTTTTGCCCTAGAACTAAACAATGTAGGGGAAAAGTATGCAATTTATTACGAAAGAATAGTTCTGAGACTTATGTCCTTTTAAATATATGTGTATGTCCTCAGAGCTACTGCCAAGCCCTATGCTTGCCCTAGGCATGTGCAGAAGGGAAGGACAAACAGAATGGATCCATCTGTTTTAGGATTCACTGCAAGGCTGATTGCTTTTGCTCTGGCCTAGTGCCAATAGGAACTCATTGCAAGGTCCAGCTGTGTCCAGCCGTTTCCTTGGTCCAGGTATTCCTTGGGGGATGGAATGTAGTGTAATATATTTCTTAGCTGGCTTTTTGTGGGAATGGGTATCCTGAGTTGACCTGCCTCTGCTTCAGATGGAAGCAGGTAATGGTGGCAGTCGCTTCGTGGCAATATGGCAGAGACTGATACTTACATCTGTGGGGTCAGTTAATTACTGGGACTAATGATGATGTAAACTGCCCGAAGCAGACGTGGCTAACCTCCTTTCTCCTTCTACTAAATAAAAGGAGAGAATTTTGGAGTGAGTCTGATTGTCTTCTTTTCCCTCTGTTTTTTTTCCCTAGAACTCTCTCTGTTTTGGTACTTCATTGACAAGAGTTAATAGTAAGGGGGCCTCTCTAGGGAATCTCAGGCTAAAGGCATTGCGTGGTTCTATGCCTTTCAAGAACTTTATCCCAGGATGGTTCTCTGTATCAGGCACTGGCCAAGTGAAAAGATCTATCAGCACTAGATGCTTTTCTTTACCGGGGAAAATGTTAATGATCCCAGAGGCATGATTTTTTGTCTTTTCAGATGACTGCTGTTCAATCTGTCACCCCAAGAGTCTAAAAGAAAACTCATATGCTCAAGACACACACACACACATGCACACACGCACACACGCAAATGTGATGCATCATTATTAATAAATGAATGGAGCTATTTGTTATTTATTATTTAAACCTTCAATACTGGCTAGCCTGAGTGATGCATGAAATATAGGCAAGTAATTTATTTATTAGAGAAAATAATGATTTTTCCCCCCATAGCATAACCCCCTGTGACCCCAAACAGCAAGAGCTTTATCAAATACAAATACGACGGCTTGTAATTTTAGAGTCTTCCAGAGCATTGTAACTGACAACCTTTTTAACATAAGTACATTGAACAAATAATTTATAGATGTATTCTGGGAATATTTTAGGGTATTTTATTACTACTTCTGAAAGCTGTGGCATGTTATCGATTTTGGTATATTAATATAACCTAAAAGGGAGGGCACACGCTCAGCTCCTAATCAGCTTTGATGGCAAACAATATATTTTACTGAAGGGAGCCCTGAGCCAAAGCAGCAGAGGTTAACAATTACACATCATAGCCAAAAGTTTAAGATAATGAATTTCACTCATTATGGAACTTCCACTTTGGGGACTGAAACAAGTTTTCTCTGAATAGTGTTTCATCCCAGTTTCTCACCCACCATTTGTTAGCATGACCTTCCCTTTCCTTCAGCCCCTTCCCCTCTTGCCACTTCCTTGGGGTTCGTGAAGCCTGTCTCCTGCTGAAAGGATCACCTTTTCCAAAAGCGTCTTTTCAGATTGGGTTTGGGGGGCTTGTTTAAAAGAGGTGATTATGTTTCTCCTTGTATTACTTGCTTTTCCTAGGTAGTTTCTAGATAATTAATGCTTGTGTTATCAACATCCTGTTTATAGTTGATATTTTAAAATCACTCATCTCTTTGTTATATTTAGACCCAGAGCTGTATTACACAGACATTACTGTCCAAATTTATGACCCCAGCACTTAGGCTTCTCCTTAAATTGTCCTATCTTCAGCCCTCTGTAAGAAGTCAATGCTTAAGTCAAGCTGGTCTCTTACTGTCTCTGAAAGTCATCATTCCTGCCTTTATGCCTTTGATGTTGTTGCTCTTCTCTTTTTTTTTTTGGGGTACGCGGGCCTCTCACTGCTGTGGCCTCTCCCGTTGCGGAGCACAGGCTCCAGACGTGCAGGCTCAGTGGCCATGGCTCACGGGCCCAGCCGCTCCGCGGCATGTGGGATCCTCCCAGACCGGGGCACGAACCCGTGTCCCCTGCATCGGCAGACGGACTCCCAACCACTGCGCCACCAGGGAAGCCCTGCTCTTCTCTTTTTGTTACTGTCCCATCTTTTTTTGTGCAGAAGATTTTCCTGACCCCTCCAATACATAATTATCTTTTTCTTTGAACCTCTGTACAACCTAGCATCTCTGCCTTATGATTTAGCACTTTGTCATGTGTGGCCTTGAATTAGTCCTAATTTCTCTTTCACATGTATCATTTATCCTGGATTGATTCTGAGTAATTTGAGGAAAGGAATCATACAGGTTAAGTTTTTCTTGTAACCCCACATCATTTAGGATGCAGCTGAACAGATATTGGCAACTCAGTATATACTAAATTCAGTATACACCGAATGTAAGTTATACTAAAATTGAAGGAGAATCAACAACAGTTTTCAAAGTATGGCCTAGCCTGACTCCCTCTAATGATTTAAAAATTGCAGTATGATCAGAAATTATTCAAAATTCTGTCAGGCATAATTATTGGGGATGAGCTTTCTTTGCCTTTATTATTATTTTTAAATGTAAAAAATTATCATTATAAATACAAGAAATGCTCCTGTTAGAAAGATCTGAAAATTTGGAAAAGCAAAAAGAAGAAAATAATCTCCCATAATCCCTTCACCCTTAGTGAGCACCATTAATACTTTAGTATATACCTTTCCAGAGTATTTTGTGTGCATTTGTGTAGGTTTATATACACACACATTTTACATACATCACTATTACTGCCTTCATTAATTTCCTAGAATAAATTGCCAGAAAGAATTTGCTGGGACACAAGGGTGCGTATAACATAAAAAGACAAGTATGTGTGCACGTGTGTGTGTGTTCTAAAAATATCATACATTGTGCACTCTTGTAACCTGTTTTTTCACATGCCAATAATGTGGCTTTAATGGCTGCATATTAAGTCGTCGTACCTTAATTTACTTAACCAGTTAATTATTTTTGAACATTTAGGGTTTTAAACTCTTCACTCCTGCAAACTGTGCTAAAACGTGAGCTTTCTTGTAGGTAAATATTTGTGCACATTTTTCATGATTTCCTCAGGACAGAGTCCTAGAAGTGGAATTTCCAGGGCAAAAGGGCATGCATATTTTAAGGCACTTAAGGCACATTGCCAAACTGCTTTAGAAAGGTGGCATGCGTTTCTAGTACTATGCGTGGTAATTGATATCACTTTTCCCCACCCTACCCCTGTCCCTCCAGAGTTATTCCACTTGAACTTAAAGAACCAAGGTTGGGAGAGCATAACTGGGTTTACAGTGAGGGAAGTGAACAACCACCAATGTGCTGCCATAGCAGCTTCCTAAAAGACAGACGTGATACGTCACTCACCTGCTTAAAGTCCCTGTTTGCCTCTGACGTCTGAGGAACCAATTTTCCAACTCCTTGGCTGGGCCTTTTCTAATCTGTACTCAGTGTATGGCTGAGCTCCACCGACCTTCATTCTCCGCCAACCATGCACTTTAAGCTCCTCCTACACCAAGAATCTCACCGTGGCCGGAACATGCCCTGCACGCTTATACCTCTTCAGTTTCACACCCAGGGGCAATGCTCATCTGTACAAAAGCATTTGTTATAGCCATGGATTAATCAAATAATAATAGCCAGTACATTTGTCAAAACAGGAAAAGAACTCAATCAGTGAAAAACTCTTATGTTCTCAAATCTCGATTGCTTGTTGTGACATAAAATAGCAGCTAATATTCCCCCTGTGCCAAGTAATGGGTCATGTGCTTTCCTTGATTATCATTTGTAGTTATTTTCTTGTTCCCATATTATAGGTGAGGAAGCTGAGTTTCAGAAAGATGGAGTAACCTGTCCAAGGACATGACTAGAAAGTGGTAGACTTGGATTTGAAATAGAGGAAATATAGACAATAATACTCTAACCACACCACACCACGTTGTCTACCAGAGGTCCCTCACTAAGTCTCTTGGCAGCCTTCTGGGTTCATTCCAGGAGTTCTCCACAGGATGAAGGAGTTTCTGCTGGTTTAAAGGAGGCAAGGGGCCCGATGTATCTTTGGAATCCAAGATTAAGATGCATAGTTCAGGCATTAAAATGAAAAATTAAAACGTCTAGTTGTGACATTAGGTTTGCCTTATCCGTGCAGTTCAGCGTTTCTTAATCACGGCACTGTGGACATGTTGGACTAGAGCGTTCTTTGTTTGAGACACTGTCCTGTGCGTCCCCTGCCCCCAGTTGTAACAACTAGAAATGTCTCTAGACATCATAAATGCTTCTGAATGGGGGCAGGCAAAATCATTCCCAGAGAACCAGTAGTCTAACTGGAAAGATGTAGTGGACTTCTGTTATTGTTTTTGGCTGGTAGCAGCTGAACACTTTTCCTGTTATTTTGGAATCCTCACCTTAAGAGACATTTCTGGTTGTCACAACTGGGGGCAGGGAGTTCTACTGGCCTCCAGCAGGTTGAGGCCAGGGATGCTGCTACACATCCTATAATGCACAGGACGGTCCCGCATGACAAAGAATGCTCTAGTCCAACATGTTAACAGTTCTTTTAGCTTTCTGAGCTACTCCAGTGCCCTTCTGACAAATTCCTTTATTTTTGACTTAGGCTAGTTCAGTTACTGGAAACTGACAAAGAATCTCATGGCATCGATGTTTTCAGAGTCTGATAATATCCAGAAGCCCTATAAGAATTGCTTTGCACCTGGCAATGTTTGTTTAGTCATGTAGTAAATAGTTATTGAGCATCTGCTCTGCGCCAGGCACTGTGCTAAGTGCTGGGAATAGAACAGTCAGCCTGCCAAACAGGGTTCCTGCCCTCTTGGTGCTTTCAGCCTGGCAGGACAGACGGCCGAGTGTGAGACGGAAAGCACAGTGTGAGGGACACAGTATCAAAGTCACCTTACATAGTTGGGGGGAGTGTTCGGGTCAGAATCCCCAGAGGAAAAGATGTTTAAGCTGAAGCCTAAAAAAGTAGTAGGAGTCACCCAGGAAAGAGAATGAGGAAGAGTGTTCTGTGCAGAGAGAACAAAACTGGGGGGGAGAGAGAAGGACAGAAAGGAGGATGGGGGAGCTTTGGGGGGTAGATGGAGCGATAGAGGGAGAGAGAGCCAAGAGGGAAGGAGGGGTGAGGGGAGGAGAAGGGAGGGAGAAAGAGAGATAGTGAGAGAAAGAGAGAGGGAGAGAGAGGGAGAGAGAGAAAGAGAGGCAGAGACAGACAGATCTCTAAGGAAAGAGTTGAAGTCTTGGGTGTCTGGAGCTGGGTTTCAGTGTGTTTTCTCTACAGCTGCTGAACCAGCCAGGGGAGGTCTCTGAGTTACAATTCCACAGACTATTCTTAGGACCCTCCAGCAACCTGCCTTGGGGGCCACCTGTCTCCTGCTGTGACAGTGCAATTTGGGAATAAGGTCTGGTGATCAAGGTTGAGAAGGGAGGGAGGAGATTAAAATAGACACTTACTTATTTTTCATTTTTCATTTAGCTTGGTGTGTGGGTTGACTGCTTTTCAGGATCTGATTATTCCCTCCCTGAGGGTCCTGTGGTCAGACACCAGCTGTGAGGATGTTACCATGGGTGACATTTTCATCCAATGGGGGCCCGCGCTGCTTGTTTGCAGAGTGGCAGATGGAGCAGCTAATCGATACAGTCTGGGAGGTGGGCGTCGCTACCCCC